>NC_081558.1:128314688-128415471 GCF_022355385.1 Mustela nigripes | reverse complement strand
AACTGCAAGACTAAAAAAAATCACAGGGAAAAAGCCATGAGTTCCGTGCTTGGCTTTTTCCTCCTCTGGAATTCTGCTGCTCTCCTTGGTATTGAGACCGCACTCCTTGGTAGGTGAACTTGGCCTGGGCTGGATTTCTTGTTGATCTTCTGGGCGAGGGGCCTGTTGTAGTGATTCTCAAATGTCTTTGCCCCAGGCAGAATTGCACCGCCCTTAGCAGGGGCCGGGATGAGTAATCCGCTCTTGTTTGCTTTCAGGAGCTTTTGTTCCCTGAGTGCTTTCCGTAGAGTTCCGGAGGACGGGAATACAAATGGCGGCCTCCTGGTCTCCAGCCTGGAGGAGCCGAGAGCCCAGGGCCCCACTCCTCAGTGCGCCCTCAGAGAACAGCGCCCAGTCACTCCCGTCTGCCTGACCTCCGGCCACACTCCGAGCTCACCGAGCCTGCGGCCGGTTCAAGGTAACAACCGAGCTGTGAGCTTACTGTCGGCTCTGTCTCTGTAGCCGGCTTTCCCGTTCCAGTACCCGCAAGCTCTGAGACACTCAGACACCCCCGATCCTTCTGTGACCCTGCGGGACCTGAGGCCACGCTGACCCCGCGTGGGCTTCGCCCCGGGTAGCCTCTGGAGCGATGTCCCTCAGCGGAACAGACTTTTAAAAGTCCTGATTTTGTGCACGGTTGCTCCGCCGCTTGCTTGGAGCCGGCCCCTCCCCTCGGGGTCTATCTTCCCGTCGCTTTGGATTCACTTCTCCGCCGGTCCTACCTTTCAGAAAGTGGTTGTTTTTCTGTTTCCAGAATTGCTGTTCTTCTTCTCTTCGATCTGCCGATGGATTTGCAGGTGTTTGCAATCTTTAGATAAGCTATCTAGCTGATCCCCGGCTAGCTGAAGTAGTCTCAGCCTGCTACTTCTCTGCCGTCTTGACTCCTCCCCGGTGGATGATTTTTTTAAAAGTATGGTTGGATTTGGTTTTCTAATATTTTTTGAGTATTTTCATATCTACATTCATCAGAGATACCAACCTGTAGTTTTTCTTTTCTTCTTTCTTTCTTTCTTTTTCTTTCTTCCTGTGTCTTGATCTGCTTTTGGTATCATGGTAATATTGGCCTCTTAGAAAATATTTGAAAGTTTCCCCTCCTATTTTTTTGAAATATCTTTAGAAGAATATTTTTAGATGTTTGGTAAAGTTCATTTGTAAAGCTCTCTGGTTCTGAACTTCTGTTCAGAGTTTTTTGATTTCTGGTTCAATTTCATAGCTGGCCATCAGTCTGTTCCAATTTTCTATTTTTTCCTGATTCAGTTCTGGGAGGTTATATGTTTTTAGGGGAATTTATTCTTTTCTTATAGGTTGTCCAATTTGTTGGTACATAATTTTTTATAATATTCTCCTTAAACTTGTATTTCTGTGGTGTTGTTTGTTATTCCTCCTTTTTCACTTCTGCATTTGTGTATTTGAGTCCTCTCTCAACTTCTTTCTGTCTCTTTCTCTTTTTTGAGTCTGGCTTTATAAATTTTGTTGATCTTTAAAAAACAAAAACAAAACAACAACAACAAAAAAACAGACCCTGGTTTCCTTGCTCTGTTCTATTGGCATTTTGTGTTGTTTTTTAGTTTCTATTTCATTAATTTCTGTTCTTCTCTTTATTATTTTCTTCCTTCTACTGTTTTGGGTTCTATTTGTTCTTCTGTTGCTAGCTTGTTTAGATGTAAGTTTAGGTTGTTTACTTGAGATTTTTCTTGCTTCTTGAGGTAGGTCTGCATCGTTATAACCTTCCCTCTAGAACAGCTTTTACTGTATCCCAAAGATTTTGGACCATTGTGTTTTCATTTTCATTTGTATACATGTATTCTTAGATATCCTCTTTGATTTCTTGGTTGACCCATTCGTTTTTGGTAGTATATTATTTAACCTTTATGTATTTGTGATCTTTCCATATTTTTCCTATGGTTGCATCTAGTTTCATAGTGCATGGTATGATCTTTATCTTTTTGAATTTGTTGAGACTTGTTTTGTTGCCCAGTAGGTAATTTATTTTGAAGAATGTTCCATGTTTACTTGAAAAGAATGTGTATTTTGCCATTTTAGAATGGAATGTTTAGAATATATTTGTTAGATTCATCTAATCCAATGTCATTCAAAGCTACTGTTTCCTTGTTGATTTCCTGTTTCAATGATTCATCCATTGATGTAAGTGGTTAAAGTCCCCTACTATTATTTTATTACTATGGATCACATCCTCTAAGTTTGCTATTAGCTGCTTTCTGTACTTGGGTGCTCCACGTTGAATGCATAAACATTTACAGTTGTTATATCTTCTTGTTGGATTGTTCCCTGTATGATTATATAGTGTCCCTCTTCAGATATTATTACAGGCTTTGTTTTATTATTTTATCTTTGTAGAGGGGGGGAAAGGAAGAGGGAGATAGAGGATCTCAAGCAAGCTCCACACCCAGTGTGAAGCCTGATGTGGGGTTCAGTCTCACAACCCTGAGATCATGATCTGAGCCACAATCATGAGTCAGACACTCAATTGACTGAGCTATCCAGACACCCCTATGGTCTTTGTATTAAAGTCTGTTTTCTAATGTATGTATCACCACTCCAGCTTTCTTTTCACTTCTATTTGCATGATAAATGCTTCTCTATCTCATTTTTAATCTGCAGATGTCTTTAGGTCTGAAATGAGTCTCCTGTAGGCAGTATATAGTTGGGAAGTGGGGTCATGCTTTTTTTTTTTTTTAAGATTTTATATTTTTATTTATTTGACAGAAAGAGAGAGAGATCACAAGTAGGCAGGGAGGCAGGAAGAAGTGGGAAGCGGGCTCCCTGCTGAGCAGAGAGCCCGATGCAGGACTCAATCCCAGGACTCGAGATCATGGCCTGACCTGAAGGCAGAGCTTAACCCACTGAGCCATTCAGGCACCCTTGGGACATGTTTTTTTTATTCATTCTGTCACTCGATGCATTTTGGTGGAAGTATTCAGTCCATTTATGTTCAAGGTAATTTTTGATAATCATGTATTTATTGCCATTTTGTTACTTGTTTGTGGATGGTTTTGTAGTTCTTCTCTGTTCCTTTCTTCTCTTGCTGTCTTCTCTCATAGTTTGCTGGCTTTCTTTAGCGATATACTTGGATTCTTTTCCTTTTATTTTTTGCATATCTATTACTGGTTTTTGACTTGTAGTTACCATTACATTTGTATATAGCACCTGCATATTGCAGTCTATATTAAGTTGATGGCCAGTTAAGTTTGAACCCATTCTTTCTTTCTTTATTTATTTTGGCTATTCTTTTTTTTTTTTTAATTTTTTATTTTTTATAAACATATATTTTTATCCCCAGGGGTACAGGTCTGTGAATCACCAGGTTTACACACTTCACAGCACTCACCAAAGCACATACCCTCCCCAATGTCCGTAACCCCATGAACCCATTCTTTACTCCTTTCTTGCCCCCATGTTTTAGATATATGGTGTCATAATTTACATCCTTTTGTCTTATAAGTCCCTTGACTGATTTTTGCAGATATACCTTTTTTTTTTCCTGGGTTTTTTTTTTTTTTTGTGTGTGTGTGTGGGTGGGGGGGTTGTTTTGTTTTGTTTTGTTTTGTTTTTTGTTTTTTGCTTTGCTTTCCTACTCTTTTTACTCCTGTGTATGGTCTTTTCTTTCCACTCAAAAAGTTTCCTTTAACATTTCTTGTAGGAGTGCTTTAGTGGTCATGAATTCCTTTAACTTTTGTTTGTTTGAAAACTATCTATCCCTCCTTCTATTCTGAATAATAGCCTTGCTGGAAAAACATTCTTGGTTACAGGATTTTTTCTTTCATCACTTTGAATACATCATGCCATTTTCTTCGAGCCTACAAATTTTCTGTGGAAACATCAGCTGACAGCCTTGTGGTGTTTCCTCTGTATCTAACTGTCTTTTATTTTGCTGCTCTTAAAATTCTCTTTATCACTACTTTTTGCCATTTTAGTTACAACGTGTCTTAGTGTGGACCTTCTTGGGTTGATTTTGTGAGGAGTTCTCTGTGCCTCTTGGATTTGGATTTCTGTTTCTTTCCTCAGCATTGGGCAGTTTTTAGCTACTATTTCTTCAAATAAGTTTTCTGCCCCCTTTTCTCTCTCTTCTCCTTCTGGGATCCATATTATGAAAATACTACACTTGATGGTGCCACTATGTTCCCTGTTTGTTAACTATTATTAATTTTTTTCTCTCTTGTTCAGCTAAATTATTTTTATTGTTATATTTTTCCCCAGTTTTACTGAGATTTGGAATAAACATCTGCAAGGTAAGGTATATTATGTGATGATTTGAAACATGTGTTTTGCAAAAATGATTACTACAATAAGGTTACTTAATAATTCCATCCCTTACATAATTAATGTTGATAATTCTCTCAGCAGGTTTAGTATTAATAAATTCCCTTAGGAGAGTACTGACCTTTCATTCTTCAAAGACAATTTTTCGGGGTAAAGTATTGTTAGTTGGCAGGGGTTTTTTCTTTTAACGTTTTAATATATCATTTCACTCTTGGGGTCCCTAGGACAGTTGGAAACAAAGGCACCAGAATGAGCTGGCTTCTTGATTCATAAGAAATCACTGTGGGGCTGATGTCACCGGAGACTCCTGGGGCAGCTAGAGCCAGCAGGTGGAGGAATGAGAAGGGGGCTTTTATAGCCAGGAGCCTGCTAAGAATCCTGGCTTGCAATACACTTGGAGCCTAGAGACCTGCCTGTGTTGCTTGAGTAGCAGTCACTAGGTAAATGGGGCTTGGGTTTGTGGGAGCCCACTGGGAGATTTCCAGAGATGCATCCGGGTCTCTGGGAGGTTCTGGGGCTACAGGTGCTAGCAAGAGCCATCTAGGGCTGTGAAAGTCAGCCTCAAACAGGGATGAGCCAATTCAAAATCCATGGTAAAGTCCAGCTCTCAAAATACTCTCCTCCCACCTTCGAGGTATCTCCTTTCTGCTAGCTGGGCTCATGTGCTTGGGGGAATAGTGATGGGGGAAGTGTGAATATAACTCTCTTACCATAATCATTTGTTCTTTCTTGTTTTTCTGCTTCACTCAGGTTCCACAGACCTTCTGCTGGAATCCCTGACTGCTCTAAAGGTAACTTACAAGTGCATCATTTTTCAAATTGATGTTTTTCAGTGGAAGGGACCAGTGGTAGAAATTTCTGTTATGCCACTCTGCTGATGTCACTCTCTAGTCCTAATTTTTATTTTACTAAAGTTATCTTTATCAGTTAATTATTTTTCTATTAACATTTCAAACGTGATATTATAGGATTATTTTAAATGTTATGAAATATTTAATGTAGATATTTTACATATATTTGAGCATATATATAAAAATAAACACCTGTAAAACACCCTTAATTTTATGAAGTGGAAAATTTTTGATACCATTGCATCTATGTATTCCTCTCTAATCTTGCCCTCTTAATTTTGTGTTTTGTTCATCATTATATTTAATATTCTCATTTATCTTGGTTACATATATAGTTGTCCCTATTAATACATGATTTGCTTTTTATTTTTCTAGATACTTATTCAAATCATGTCACATCGTACATGATCCTGGACTTGCTGTTTTTTTCCTACATTGATTCTAAGATCCATCTATGCTGTATGTTCACCTAGCTCACTTATTTTCACTTCTATATAATAATCAATGCACTATAATTTTTCTTTTTTCCTGCTAATGAACATTTCAATTTTTTATAGATCTTTGCCATTATGAACAGTGGTAATAAGAAAACATGGTTACGTGTGTCCTGATACATACAAGCAAGAGTTTTTGAGGTGCATACCTATGAACAGAAGTGGTGAGTTATACTGTACACAAATGTCCAGCTTCAAAGTATAGTGGCATGTTTGATCTATAGTGACTAAAGATCTAAATGTGACTGAACCCATTAGCACTCTCAGCCACACTGGATGGGTTTCCTATTAATCTAACACTTTCATTTTTCATTCCAAATTTGGCCATTTCATTTTGCCTTACAAATCAAAACAAAAGAAAACAAAACAAGAGTCCCCCTAGTGGCTTCCCATTTTACTCAGAGTAATAGGCAATAACATACCTGCAAGGTCCTCAGTGATCTACCTCTGTATTCTTGCTGGCTTCATCTTTACTCCTCTGTACTTGCTTCCTCCTCTTCAGCCACACAAGTCTCACTTCTGTACTAAGGAAACAGGAATAATATTCCAAACTGAGGGCATTGCACTGGCAGGTTTTTTATGTGGAGTATGACCTTCCAACTTCACATACTACATTGTACTCTTCTCCACATGGCTTCCCAGACAACAAGACTTCCCTGACTCTACTAAATCAAATAATACCCAAAAATACATTCATACTTTGTCCTCTCTTCTCCTCTCTGTTAGTATTTTTGTAGGACTTATCTCCATCTGACATGTTATTTACTATTTTTCATGTGTTTCTGCCATGTCTCCTTCACATTATAACATCAATTGCACATGACATGGATGTTGACTATTTCCTTCACTGCTATACATTTAATAACTAGATAACTACCTGAGAAACATTGATTTCTCAATTAGAAATCATAGAAAGGATGAGTGATAATAACAAAAAGTTTCTTTTCACTTTCAAATTTTTTAGCCTACTATGCTATGAGATGGAACTGAGCCCTTTATAAAATGCATTCATTTTCAATAAACATTAAATCTCTTCTTTGAATGGATAACTTTTCCAAATACTTTAATGATTAACCATAAGTTTATGTAGAAGAAAATATTTATATTTAAAAGTGACCATGTAAACATTCAAAACATGTAAAGTCAAACATTTACAAAGTAACATTTGGAGAATTATCCCAATTTGTTTCTATTGAAGGACAGGAATTATTTACTGTAATGTGCTTGATGAGTACACAAGTACATTTTTTCATAGAGATCATAGTCATCAGCACTTAATAGTATATCAGTTGTATAGTATTTAATGTACAATTACATTATTTAAATTATAACATAATTTTTGGAAACATTTTTCCAAGTGTCATACAAATTACTCTCATGAACTAAAACTGTTTCCAAATAAGTGCAACATTTTCACACACTGTTTTTTCTTTTGGACATATAATTGTTTGTCACATTAGACTTTTGTCTAAAGTCTCCCCAATCTTAGTAGAATATTTGCAAGTGATCACTGTTGTAAGGATAGTTCTTTACTGGATTAATCTGAAATAAAACACCTTTGAAAAGCATCAGAATATTTTTCCAAAACAAGAAGAAGTTTAACAAAAACTGTAAAATTAAAAATTGGATTTTCTTAGAAACAAGAAACACCAAAGAATTTTTTTAAAAAAATATGATCACAATACTATATAACAAACTACTTTAATAGTCCAAATGGAATGATCCTCTTTAAAAGTATTTTGTTTGTAGCATTTTAGTAGCAAAAATCATTTTGCAAAATATGAATGTGACACAAAGTAAAGGAAAATTATTTCAAAAGCCATTTCAAAAAATTTCATTAATTTGTTAAATACATAAAGTAATAGCATATTTGGAGAATATATACTTTAAATAACTGACAATCATCAAGAGTAGAAATGTCAGTTCCACTGAAATTATTAAATTAAACTGAAGGGACAAGGGTAAGTTGCAAGGAAATCAAGTTATATTTTGTCATATCTTTATTTTTACTTTTATTGATATTAAATAATATCTAAAATAAAATAGAATATTCTGATACATTATGAATTTGCTGTCTTCACTGATTCTTAAATTCTCCTGATATAGGCTTCACAGAAAATAAAATGAAACACTAACAATTTATTTGAGCACTCTGCCCCTCTGTGTTGACACAATACTATTTCATTAAACTGAACTATTATCTTCTACTGGCCTTTCCCTGACCTTCAAGTTTATCTTAATTTGCTTTAGATTTTGAAATGAAAGGAATGCAAATAAAAAAGATGTTGAAATATGGGGCTGAATATAATGCATTCCTGTTTGCTTTCAATCTTGCCTTTATAAAGCCTTCCTTGGCCCAGGCTGGAGACTTGTCAGTCCTCTGACCTCCTAAATCACTTGATGTCTTTTTTTATTCATTCTTAATCATTCAGTATTTTTTGTCTGCATTATGATGTTTTAATAATAAAATCATATTAGTTCACACAATTATTTCACATGAATGCACCTGGAACTTTACAAGAACCTTTGCAAAACTCCATGTTTAGAGATATTAAGTATTGTTATCCATTGTGAGGACAAGAGAATAGTTCACATACTTGTTCAAGTTCAATGGCTTTTTAAGTGTCCAAGGCAGTTCTAAAATCCAGAATTATTTTCTATTGTGTTAAAAAAATTCAATACTATTAATTCTTAAATTTCTACTGAACTTTGTAATCCCCAGTTGGGATTTTTAAGAATGAACACATTCTTAATTTTAACTGCTTATTAAGTTTTCTTGTTTTTATTAATAACACACAAAAAAATTTAAATTAAACTTTAGATCTGCCATTCCTATTTTATAGATGTAAACCCTGGTGCTTAGATTACATGACTAGCTCCAAGGTTATAATGCCAAGGTTATAGAGTCACTACTAAAATTCAGGTCTTCTCACTGTTTCCTGTACTCTATTGCATTTTGGTAGGGAATGAATGTAATTATCAGTAAGTCCCTCCTTATATTGAATGTATACACATAGTAAATATGCTATAGGCTATGCATAATTTTAACTTAATGTGAAAGTACCTTTTATTTACTCTATATACATATAAATAGGGGTGTATAAATGTGTAAGTAGATAAAGAGGCTCTTGTTATTTTACAAAAATTCCTATTTATTTCAGAATAAATAAATAAATAAATAGCAACACTTAAGTCAATTATAAGAGAGAAAGAACACCAAGAAATGAGTATGTGGTATACTTTACTGAAAAATTTACTGATTTTAACTAAATTGAATTGAATCAAATTGCTGAATTTAGAGTGTAAGTGTGCAATTCGGCAAAAACAAGATTGTTTTTCAGATGGAAAATAAAGAGATAAACTTTACTTTCCACATAAGGTGTCAAAATATAGAAAAAACAAGAACCATAGGTCAACTGATAATTCATTTTGACTAAAAATTGACATTACCTATTAAGATGGTGTTCTCAGTAGATGTTTCTTTAAGCTTGGGTATGTATACTAAAAAAATTAACTTGGATAATTTCACAAAAATTTGTGGAGTGCTTATCATATCCTGAATATTTTGTCATGCTACCCTCATTCCATTTGTGAAAGATGAGCTGATATTAAGTTTCTAGAGAGAAGCTGTCCAGCAGGGGGACTACTAGTTAAATGTGGCTATATGAATTTATATGTTAATTAACTAAATTAGAAACAATTAAAATGTCAATTATTGCATCTCACTAGCCACATTTCAAGCGTCCAGCTGCCACCTGTGGCTGGTGGCTGCCATATTGATCAGTACAGATATAGTAATTCTGCTTATCACAGAAACTTTTATTGCACAGCACTGATCTAGATCTTACAGTTCCTCAGTACTAGGGATTCAGGAATGCAAATTTATGCTAATTAACTTTTCTGCACACACACACACACATGAAATGATCCTATTAAACATTTTTCCAGGAAATTGTTTCTCTGGCACTCTTTGGTGCAGAGAACAGTCATCTCAGGGATATGAGCATTTAAATTTCTGTCAAGTACAATCCTATAATAGGTATGGAAGCCTCAGGCAATCATAGCAGGAAGCCCCAGTAATTGATATATAATCTAATAAGTCTTCTTGCACTAATAATGTAATCATTAAGCAACTAGTTGTCCAACAGAGAATTTTGCTCAGTCAACAGGATCATTCTGGTCTGCATAACAGTTATACAAACTATAATACTGTAATTTCAGTTTCTAAAAAATTGTTGCAAGACAGAATTCTGTAACACACGTAGACATAAAACAATTACATATAGAAAATCTATGGTATCTGCTAATTCTGACAGAGAATACATTCTGGTAGCCAACATTCTTCCTGCATACCTGCATTCTTCCTGCTCACCATAAAATAAAGTGTGCAAATGGCTTCAGGTAGCTGTAATTATGTTTCTAATCAGGTTTCTTATTCAAACAAGAAGATAAGCAAGAAACAGTATTTGCACATCTGTAAAGGAACTGAAACTAATTACCTAGTCTCTTTTTTAAAAATATGAATAGATAACCCAGGTCTTCGACATATGAGAAATGCCAGTCTCTTGGCAGAGAAAGACCAAGATGAACTAAAAGAAAATGTGACAGCAGAGAGATTAAAAATAGAATGAAAAATAACTTTTAAAAATCTCTAATGTATTCAGATACAATGCAGAGAATATATATATATATAAAATAAGAAAAAAGTATAAAAATGAAATTATTGAATAAAATTTTAAGAGATAAAATATTTTTGAGTATTTACTGTACTTTGTATGTTATTGTACATTCTTTTTAAAGATTTTATTTATTTATTTGACAGAGAGAGAGAGAGAGAGAGAGACAGCATGAGGGTAAGAGTGGGGAAGGGTTTAAGGAGAGTAAGAATCAGATTCTCCAATGAGCAGGGAGCTCCATGCAGGGCTATATCTCTGTACCCTGAGATCCTGCCCCTGAGCCACCCAGGTGACTCTGTGTATTGCATAATCTTATATAAATTAAAAACAATGAAGGAATTATAAAAGAAAGCAAAAGAAATGCAGAGCGTAGTCCAATAATCAGGAAATTATAGGAGAAAGTATAAGAGATAAAGAATACTTAATGTTTCTACATGCCATCAATAAAATGCCTAGAAAGATTAATGGAAAAAATTGAGTAAAATTTCTAAAGGAACCTTAACAATCTTGCCAAAAGTAAACATAGAGAGAAGTCTTCAATTTTAAAGACAATGTCAAATGATGTTAATATTTTTAAAAACAGGGAATCATAATTTGACATGTTCTTTTGAAAATTTGAAATTTCAAGAATGTAATGGATTTCATTAAAAGATAAAACAAAACATCTCACCAAAAACACCATTAAGAAAATTAACAGATTGGGTAGAGACTGGGCAATATCTGAAATACATATATAAATCAAAGAATTATATCCAGGAAAAAAAAAATACAAATACAAATCACTAATACCAATGCACTTAAAAAAACGAGCAAATAACTTGAAAAAAAATAATGAACTCTCTAAAAATATATATATATAAATGGAAGAGGAGACAGAAAAAGGTGGAATTCTCTTATGAAATTTTCTCTTATTAACATATAGTGTCCACTCCCTCAGCCTTTTTTTTTTTTCAAAGATTTTATTTATTTATTTGACAGAGAGGAATCACAAGTAGATGGAGAGGCAGGCAGAGAGAGAGGGAAGCAGGCTCCCCGCTGAGCAGAGAGCCAGATGCGGGACTTGATCCCAGGACCCTGAGACCATGACCTGAGCCGAAGGCAGCGGCTAAACCCACTGAGCCACCCAGGCATCCTCCCTCAGCCTTTTTTCCCTTTCTTTTTACCTTATCTTTTACAGGGTATGGAGTATGTGGACTACACTGTGCTATGACAACTTGTGAGAATCATTTCAGGTTGTGTTATTGTTGGTGGTGGTGGTGGTAGGTTTTCTTTTCTTTTCTTTTCTTTTCTTTTCTTTTCTTTCTTTTCTTTTCTTTTCTTTCTGTATATCACTCTTTCTAATCTATTATTTCTAATCCATCCTTGATGTCTTGTCCTTTTTAACACTATCTATATAATTCAATCTATATAAATTCAAAACCAAAATAGCTCAAAAACAGTATAAAAAATAAAAGAACTCCTCATGGTGACTAAGGAAATTAGACAATATAAAGACTAAGAAAAACTCCCTTAAAAGATACATGAAGGAATAATGAAGAAATACTGTGTGCTGACAATATTTGTCCAGTGATATAAGTTAAGTAAAACATATTTCTAAGTGGTATGATTAACATCAGAAAAGTGTATTTGCTCCAGATTGAGAGGCTAGTAATAGGAATTGGAGGTGTTTTGAAATAGAGCTGGTTCTAAGGTAGATAGTATCAGAAGACATCAAAACCGAAAAATAAATCAGTCATATAAGTCAAGAAGCTAGTAATAAAAATAATGTATGGAAAAAGATGAGTAAGTAACAGTAAGATTAAGAATTTAATAATGTGCTTTTTGAGTGCTGTGAAGTGTGTAAACCTGGTGATTCACAGACCTGTACCCCTGGGGATAAAAATATGTTTATAAAAAATAAAAAATTTAAATTAAAAAAAAGAATTCAGGGCGCCTGGGTGGTTCAGTGGGTTAAGCTGCTGCCTTCAGCTCAGGTCATGATCTCAGGGTCCTGGGATCGAGTCCCACATCGGGCTCTCTGCTCAGCAGGGAGCCTGCTTCCCTCTCTCTCTCTCTCTCTCTGCCTGCCTCTCCATCTACTTGTGATTTCTCTCTGTCAAATAAATAAATAAAATCTTTAAAAAAAAAAAAAGAATTCAATAATGAACCAACTATACTAGATAAATAAATCAAATCTAGAATAAGATCTTTGAAAATAATTTTTAGGGGTGCCTGGATGACTCAGTTGGTTAAGTGTGAGTTGGTTAAGTTGGTTAAGTTGGTTAAGTGAGACTGTTGTTCTCAGCTCAGATATTGATCTTAGGGCTGTGAGTTCAAGCCCTATGCTGGGCTCCATGCTGGGTGTAGAACCTACTTTAAAAAAAAAAGGAATTTTGAAATTAGCTTACTTCTAAAAATTTTGACCAAGAGATAAACAGAGAACAAACATAAAAATAGGGGCACCTGGGTGCCTCAGTACGTTAAGCCTCTGCCTTCAGCTCAGGTCATGATCTCAGGGTTCTGGGATCAAGTCCCGCAATGAGTTCTCTGCTCAGTGGGGACCCTGCTTCCCCTTCTCTCTCCCTGCCTCTCTACGTACTTGTGATCTCTCTCTGTCAAAAAGTCAATAAAATCTTTAAAAAAATGTAAAAATAACACTAGATATAAGAAAATCTATAAGTGACTGAAGAGACATTAAAATGTTAAAAGATGTTCCACATATAAGTTTAATACACTAAATTATGAGATTTTATCAAAAGAAAAAGTTTAGCTCAAGAAGAATCAAAACCCTGATCAGGCAAAAAAAAAAAAAAAAAAAAAAAGCACAGAAGAAATTGAAGAGTCAGAAAACCATCATGCATGGATAACTTTACAGTAATTTCTATCAAAAATTTAAATAATATCAATATTTAAATTAGTCCAGTATACTAAAAAATTAGAAAACTTCCAAATTAATTGTATGAAGTTAGCTTAATCCTGATATCAAGATCATACAGAAAAATCACGAACAAAAGCCTTACCTACGGTTCAATGTTACTGATGAATGTACATGCAAGGACTCTAGATAAAATATTAGCAAATCAAACACAGCAATATATCAAAGCATTAATCTATCTTGAGTAATGGAGTTTAACCTAGGAAGGCAAAATTGAGACATTTGGATATATAATAATGCTATGATGTACTTCTTAAAAGACTAAATGATAAAAACCAAATTATTTAGCTTCATAAATGATGCAAAGGATACAATATGGTTCGCTACTAATACCCAATTTAATAAAATAAATTGTGTCTAAGGTGTTCTGCTTATCATTGAAGATAAAAGGATGAAGGAGACATAGGTCCCATCCTTGAGGCTCTATCAAGTTAAAAGATGTGCTAGAAGGGTTTACTGGAGATTCCTTCACTGGGTGGTTAGAAATTCCGTAATCAGTTTGTTTGTTTGTTTGTTTGTTTCTCAGAATCCACAGTCTCTCATGGTTTGTGTCCCCCTCTGATTTGGGGGTGGGGAATGGGTGAGCCTGGCAGTGGGTATTAAGGAGGGCACGTATTGCATGGAGCACTGGGTGTTGTACCTAAAAAAGGAATCTTGGAACACTGCATCAAAAACTAATGATGTATTTTATGGTGGCTAAAATAACACAATTTAAAAAAAAAAGGAATTTTGGATGAGGAAGATGTGGTCCATATACACTATGGAGTATTATGCCTCCATCAGAAAGGATGAATACCCAACTTTTGTATCAACATGGATGGGACTGGAGGAGATTATGCTGAGTGAAATAAGTCAAGCAGAGAGAGTCAATTATCATATGGTTTCACTTATTGTGGAGCATAAGGAATAACATGGAGGACATGGGGAGATGGAGAGGAGAAGGGAGTTGAGGGAAATTGGAGGAGGAGATGAACCATGAGAGACTATGGACTCTGAAAAACAATCTGAGGGTTTTGAAGGGGTGGGGTGGGAGGTTGGGTAAACCTAATGGTGGGTATTATGGTGGGCACATATTTCATGGAACACTGGATGTGGTACATAAACAATGAATTCTGGTACACTGAAAAGAAATTAAAATAAAAAGAAATTGAACTCTATATATAATACACACACACACACACACAAAAGGAATTCTGTAAAAAAAAAAAAAAAAAAAAAAAAAAAAAAAAAGCAACCCAGGAATAGAATAACACTTTCCTAATTTGACCAAAGTCATTACAAAATAACAGTATGTATCATCCTTATTAGGAAGCTCTTAGACCGTTCCATTAAAGAATCCTAATTGCTAGTGTCAGAGGTTTATTAAAGAACATTGTATCCAATATGCAACACTAAATATTTATGCTATGTTTTAGATATCAGTAGTTTCTTCCCTTTCGCACTTAAATCACTTTTGCATTTTATTACTAAATGTGTGATCTTACACCAGACTTCACACATCTCTGTAAACTACATGGACCAATAAAAATAAGATCAGAGCAAAAGGTCTTGATTTGATATTCAGAAAAAAGGAGTCTTCCAATGTTAATTTCAACTGTGAATAGTTTTTGTCCTCTGTGACTTGCTATAAATTATGGTGGATTTTAATTACATTCAAATAAACTCCAAAAGCATGCTCCCATGCCTCCGTAGTAACTTCTAGTCCTTACCTGTTTCTAAATACACCAAGTTTATTCTACACAGTTTAGGTACTAAATCACAAAACTAAATAATAATAATAACACATTTTCTTATATTTTATGTGGAGTAATTTTACCATTTAATTTTTCACCCCAAACTAGATTTATTCATTTGTAAACATTTACTGAACTTTTACTGTAGGTCAGGCTTTGAACTAGTTGCTATTGATATGAAGATCACCAAACCTCAAAGTAATATAGTTTAATGGTAGAAGAATTAAAGTAAATAGATAAAATGTGATACAGAGGAATAAATGATATATAAGAGATATGAATACAATGCCCTGGAAACTCATAAGAAACTTATACCTCCTCTCTATGCTTTACAATATGTGGCATACTAGTGAATATGGTTATTTTAGTTTAGCAGCTACCAACTACTATTGCACACTTAAGTCATATCCGATATCAAATCTTCCATCGGATATTTAGTAGGTTCCTTGAAATTAACCTGGAAATGTCAGAAACCCTGCCTCCCCCTTCTCAGTTTTCCTCGACTCATAAATTGCTAACAAACATGGGAATTGTCACTGATTTCATTTATTCAGAAGAAACAATCAGATTCATCAGATTCATATTATCTCTAATTGGTTCTACTTCTAAAAATGTCTCTTTAAATTTCTTTTCATTCTCTCTACCTGACACCACCAGATACAACTTTGAGGTTGTAACAGCCAACAATCTTATCTTCTTGTTTCTACTTTTAATTCCCAGCCATTCCACAAACATATACCCAAAGCAGTCAAAGGTCATTTGAAATACTCCCCTTGCTTAAAATACCCAATGGCTACCTATCACATTTAGATAATGCTAAAGTTATTACCATCCCCAATTATAGTATTATCTGACTAAACCTATCTCAGGAAATTTTTAAGATATTTTCCTTCTATCTGGATGTTTTATCCTTGAGATCTTCTCATGGCTTGTTTTTATTCATCATTCTGGAATCAGGCCTGTTAACTTTCTCAAAAAAAAGGTCCTTTTGCCTTAATCTCCATCTTGTACTATGACTTTCTATTCTATTATCTTGTTTTATTTTTATTTTCATAAGACTTTTCTGAATCTGACATGATCTTAGTTTTCTGTATAATTATCATCTGCTCTAATTTATTATTCATGGTACTTGGGACATTAATGAGCATATTACTTTGGCTCATTGGTTAGCTATCTACTATTTACCCTTCACTTACTTAGTGCCATGAATTTAAATCTCACTAGGATGGAAAATAGGGTTTTTTATTTTAATATATGCAAAATAGAACCCCTGATACATTCTCCTTTCTATTTTCCACACATACTTAGTGTTTAGAAAAAAAGTGTCTGGAACAGAGGTGTCCTATTTGGGAAAAAAATTATTGAACAAATGATTAAATGAATAAATGAAAGGCAACTCTCAGCATATAGGTTTTACTATTGTACAGGTAAATACAACTTAGTCAAAGAATCATTTGAGATTTAGTAATTCAGGCAATCATTAATTTTATTTAATTTTTTCTTAACTCTAAAATCCTATACACATATCAAAATAGTAAGAAAAGTCACTATATCAGCTCCTCATATCATATTTCATGTTCACTGTTGATTTTCATCTTTATGAAAATAAATTTATATAGTTGTGATCATAGTCATTAAAAGGAGAAATATATAGCTTTGCATTATTTTATAGCTTAAAATATATTAAATCTAAGATATAATTTAGATACTTTTATATTTTCAATACAAATAGATGTACAATATTCAATAGTTGTATAAGGCTTTCTACTATTGATATTCTGGCTATAAGTAATATTCAATACATTGAGTGACACTTAAGTATATATCTTCCTTCTTTATAGCTTTTATAGTCTACCTTATTTCCTAATATTAGATTCTAAAATTGCATTAATCAATGAAAGATCATAAACATTTTTATGACTTTTAGTATCTTATGACTCTTAATATTATAGCAGGTATAGAAAACACCATAAAACTTCTTGCATCCCTAGGACAATATCTGCCATATGGTAAACATATAATGAATGTATAAGTAATCTATCAAAGAGTGAATGCTATCTAAATTTTTTTCTGTAGACACATGCTAATGAATATTTCATATTAATATTAATTGATATTTTAGATTTTTCAATGCAAAAGGTATCTGAGTCCCATTGGCTCAAACTGTAAACATTCGGGTGCACATGCCCCTTTGGATCACTATGTTTGTATCTTTAGGGTAAATACCCAGTAGTGCAATTGCTGGGTCATAGGGCAGTTCTATTTTCAACATTCTGAGGAACCTCCATGCTGTTTTCCAGAGTGGTTGGATTGATTTTATATTTGGTCAAATATGCCCTGAAATCTACATTTCTGGGGGTATCATTGTTTTGCAGTACCCTCTTCAATTTTTTCTAGTTCATTTCTAGTGTCTAGGAATGAAAAAGGCCAGTAGAGCCACCCATGCAGGGCAGTTCAAGACCAAACTTGGTCCCACATAGATCCTAGTGGCCAAGAATTGCCTATTAAAATTTTCTTAATCATTTCCCCTGCCCAGGGCTAGCTGTGCTGTGAGTCATCTGGGCAGGTTACCCTGTACAAAAACTGGAATTGGCATGGCCCTGTCCCAATTTATTTCTTTGGGACACTTTCTGACTATGCATTAAGTTGACCAGATACCCCCAATCTCTGGTAATCGTAACTATTGGGTTGTCCTAAACTTGGTCTGGCACAAGTTTTAGGTGAGTCGTCTGGTAAGCAGATTGCTTCCATCAGGCAGATTGGTATTGCTTTTACAGGGCTATTTGAGGATGGGTCAGCAGAATGGTGCAGACAATGTGATTTTGGGTGGCTTTCTCTCACATCATTCACAGGAAAAGTTCAGAGCTCTCAGTAATCAATGTTTCAGCACCCTATATTACTCTTAAGCTGTGTCTGGGCTCATCTTTGATACTTGCCCATCCATGTAGAAACAGTGTTGCTACATTCAGTCTACAGCACCCAGGGATGTGAAGGTAGTACCAAGTATCCTTTCTCTTGTAGTCCTTGCAACTGCCGCAAGAGCAGTCTCTCCACCACTTTTGTTTCCTCCACATGATGTGGCAGCAATCCTTGTGGTCATGATTACTTCCTCTGAGGGTTTTTAGGATAGCTGCTCCTCAAGCCCAGTAGGTCCTTCTGATCAACGTCTTCTCTTGCTTTGATAGCATGTTGATATCATGAATCCATGTCTAAAGCTATGCTGGAAGAAAGATACTTTTTGCCCAAGTGGGGCCACTCTTTACACTCAATTCTGTGTACCTCATTATCCTCCCACTGGTGTTACCATATAAAAGGTGGATAAATACTGAAAGATTACATTCTAGGAATGCATATTTAGCTCTAAAGTGTTCAAAATAAGACATGGTGTATGTTGTAAAGTCCTAACTGATACATTTACCATGACCAGAAAATAAATTTTTTTCATAGCATCCTGCAGATGCTGAGTAAGTTGCATTTAGTGTCATCATCATCACAAAGTACAGCTGTAACTGTGAAGAGAGTAACTGGAGGCCAATATTCACAGGTAATACCAAGAATAAGTCAGTATTAAGAATAATGATGCTTTCAATAAATGGTATTAGGAAACTTCAGAGGCAAGACATTCTGCATTGTTCCTATACAAGCAGGGTCCAAAGAGCCATGACATTATCATAATAATGTCATTAATAACCTTTTTATTTTTTACAGTGGAAAATATAGAATTAGTTAGGAATGGCACATTTGATGGTCCCTAAAGAGAGAACTAGTTCATGGACTGGCAGAGAAAGAGACCATGTCTGACTGCACAGTAAATAGTGTGCAAGTAGTTCTTCCCTACCATTTATTCTATCCTTACATAAAAATCACTACACCCAACATGTAACCATGAATTTGAAACAAATTTTTGAATCAAATTATCTATATAGATGGGGCCCTGAAAAAAAAAATTGCCTGAGGTCTCACATACCTGAAGAGGCTAATGCTTTCAATTTTTCTAGTTATTTTCACTGTGAACCTTCTGCCATTGAGAACACACAAACCAATGACATACTTTGTCAATTTGAAGAAAATTATAGGCAACCCCATGAATCCAAGTTAAAGTCAAATGTTATACTTAATGGAATTTGATTCAACAGTATTATATCTATATTGATTACATCCTAAATAACTACATGCTGTATGAATGAAGAATCTCTTCTTTTTTTTTTTTTTTTTTTTTTTTTTTTTTTTTAAGATTTTATTTATTTATTTGTCAGGGATAGAGGGAGAGAGAGCGAACGAGCATTGGCAGACAGAGAGGCAGGCAAAGGCAGAGGCAGAGGGAGAAGCAGGCTCCCTGCCAAGCAAGGAGCCCGATGTGGGACTCGATCCCAGGACACCGGGATCACGACCTGAGCCGAAGGCAGCTGCTTAACCAACTGAGCCACCCAGGCGTCCCTGAAGAATCTCTTCTCATTATTTTTCTTACTATTGGAAAATAGGAAGCCATCTAAATGACTGAATAACTAGGTGAAAGAAGTTATTGTACAATCAATTCTGGACAATTATTTGCCAGGTAACTATTAGGTCAGGATAGCAACATAGAAGATGTTTGTGGTATAATTTTTAAAGACAATTTCACTCTAAAATATGTCAAACTTATTAAAAAACATATAAAATTTTAATGTGTTACTTTAATCATGAAAAAAGAGAGTCTATTATACAGCTCAAATATATATTACTATGAACTTTGAAGTCTTTTTATGCCCTTATCATGCCTTTTATCCCCTCCCAAGAAATATATGTCCTCCTAAACCTAATATTAATATTTCTTTCATTTTTATATCTGTGTATTTCCAAGCAAAATCCTGTTTTACCATATATTCTTCGATAATTTGTAGTTTATGTTTGCCTGGCTTTGTCAATTTTATTGGTTCTCTTCTGTGACTTTTTTTCTCAACAACTTGTTTGGTTTAGTTGTTGATCGGTGTAGATATTTGTAGTTACACTTTACTTATTTTAATTTTATATAGTATTCCTTAGTACAAGTATATAAAAATATGTTCATTCATTTACCCAATAAAGGACAAGGAAGTTGGGGTGCCTGTGTGGCTCAGTGGGTTAAAAAGCCTCTGCCTTCAGCTCAGGTCATGATCTCAGGGTCCTGGGATCGAGCCCCACATCAGAGTTTCTGCTCAGCATGGAGCCTGCCTCCCCACCCACCTGCCTGCCCCTCTGCCTCCTTGTGATCTCTGTCAAATAAATAAATAAAATCTTAAAAAAAAAAAAAAGTAGTCATTATCCCAAGGTAATCAATATTCTTTAAAAAAAAAAAAAAAGTACATGGAAGTTGTCTCCAGGCTTTGTTATTACAATTAATGCTTTTGTAAACATTATTGTACATGTCTCTTAGTGCATACAAGTGAGAATATTTCCTTAATTATGTACCTGAAAGTGAATTGTTAGATTGTAAGATATGCATTTCTTTAACTTTGATTATACCAAATTTTTCCAAAATGTTTTGTCAAACAGTACACCCACAAGCAATTACTGATAGTTTTCATTTTTTTTCACTTTTTTACCACTTGTTTTACCACTTAAAAATACTGGTGATTTTTTTTTTCTAGCAAAAAGAATATTACCTAAATGGAAACAAAATGCAGAAAGATATGAAGAATTCCAACTAAATGTATGGTAAACATAAATTAATATCTGCATATTGAAACAATAAATAAATATTTTGAGAAGATGAAAATATATAGAGAGACATAATAAATGGCAAATATAGCACAAAATGCAGGAGAGGTCTAAATGGTGTAATGTTATTTCATTGTTTCATTTAAATGAAAAATTTAAAGATAGTTGGACTATGAAAAGTCAAAGATAAAACATGCAGTCTCATGTAGCCACTAGAAGGAAAAAAAATAGATGCCATTAATCACCTAGTAGTGGGGGGGGAAAATGGAATAACCACAATCATTTAGATAACAAAGATCAATCTATATAAGACACAAAAAGAAGAATAATGCAAGCTGAAATAAAGAAATGAGTAGAAGAGAAGCCAAACTATGTAGAAAGCCATCCTTCAGTATGGAAAATCAAAAAATTCAAAAGTTGGCTCTTTGAAAGTTTAATCAAGTTGTTAAATCTCTAATAATACCAATCAAGGAAATTAGGGAGGAACCACTAAAAGATATGACAATATATGCTTTAGATATTAGAAAAAATAATTATAAAATATTATCTAAAGCTTTATGACAATGAATTTGATACTTTAAATGAAATTAATAAATTCCAAGAAAAATGCATTTTGCCAGAAAGAGACATACATAAATATAGTCAACTCATCTTTGACAATGAAGCAAGGACTACACAACAGAAAAAAGATGGTCTTTTCAACAAATAGTGCTGGATACACTGGAAATCCACATGCAAAAAAATAATTAAATTTAGACACAGATCTTAAACTTTTCACAAAAATTAACTTAAAATGGATCTTGGATATAGATGTAAAATATAAAACTACAAGACTCCTAGAAGATGAGATAGAATAAAATCTAGATGACACTGGCTATGGTTGACTCTTTAGGTACAATACCAAGTTACCATTCATGAAAAAAGTAACTGATAAGTGGACTCATTAAAATTAAAAATTTCTATTCTGTGAATGATGTTGTCAAGAAATGAGAAAACAAGCCATAGGAGGGGAAAATATATTTGCAAAAGACACATCTAATAAAGAAGTGTTATTCAAAATACACAAATAACTTGAGATTCAACAATTAAAAAAGAACTTGGTAAAAAATGTGCAAACAACCTGAACAGACATCTCACCAAAGAAGAAATATAGATAGCAAATACACATATGGAAAGATGAAACATATCATATGGCATTAAGGAAATGCAAATTAAAACAGTAAAGAGATACCATTATATATATCTTAGAATAGTCAAAATCCGGAACACTGACAACACCAAGTGTTGGCAAGGATATGGAACAACAGAAGCTCTGATTCATGGCTGGTAGGAATGCAAATGATACAGCCACTTTGGAAAGCAGTTTGGAAGTTTCAAAAAAATCAAATGTACTCTTCCCATACAATCCAGCACTTGGTATTCATTCAAATGAGCTGAAAAATTATGTCTACACAAACACCTCCACAGAGATGTTTATAGCAGCTTTATTCATAATTGCCAAAACTTGGAAGCATCTAAAATGTCCTTCAGGAAATGAATGGATGGAAAAACTGTGCTATATCCAGATGATGAAATATTATTCAGCAATGAAAAAAAATGAGTTATCAAGCCAGAAAAGGACATAGAAGTCCTTAAATACATACCACTAAGTTAAGGAAGCCAGCCTAAAAAGTCTACATATATGATTCCAACTATGTAACATTCTGGAAAAGGACAAAAATATGGAGGCATATCATTGGTTGCCCAATCAGCTATACATTTTAAAATAATTTATAAACTAAAAATTATAATTAGTCTCTACAGAGGGTTTTCTGGTCATCTATTTGTTCATATTGTGAGAATAAACCACATTTTTAGTAATCTTGGAGGAAATGATTCCACCCTTAGTCAGCTTCTCTCCTATATTCACTCTCATCCAGAGCAAGGTATATGAATTCTGCGTCTGTCCAGTTCATATTTCCTATTTTAAGCTTCACATATAAAAATCACAATGCATGGGGGTGCCTGGGTAGCTCAGTCAGCTCAGAGTGCAACTCTTGATTTCAGGTCAGGTCAGGTGTCAGGGTCATTAAATCAGCCCTGTGTTTGGCTTTGTGCAAGGTTTGGGGCCTGCTTAAGATTATCTCTCTCTCTCTCCTCCCACCACCTTCTCTTAGAAAAAAAAAAGTTAAAAACTCCCATTGCTTGGGATGCCTGGATGGCTCTGTAAGGTTAGGCATCTGCCTTCAGCTCAGGTCATGAACCTGGGGTCCTGAAATCGAGCCCCGCATTGGGAATCCCTGCTCAGCAGGGAGTGTGCTTCTCTCCATCTCCCTCTGCCAATTCCTCTGCTTGTACTCTCTCTCTCTTTCTGTCAAATAAATAAATAAAATATTTTAAAAATCCCTTGATGGCCAAAATGAATTTTATAGGCTTATGTATTTTATAGGCTTTTAAAAATCAGTCTGTCTTAGAATTCTTCATTTTCCTCCCAGTAACCTGACCAACCACAAGTTTCCCCAAAATAATAAATAGCACCTCTGGTCCTTCTATTTTTCAGACTGAATTTTTTTTTAAATTGCCTTTTATACTTCTCTTTACTTTATACCCCACCTCTAATCCATTAACAAGTTTGATATACTCTACTTTCAAAACATTAAGATTCCTACCAATTTACGCAGCTAAGAGTGTGACCAGTTGTCCATCTATCAAGCCTCATCTCTCACTCACTGCTTCATCAATTTTAAAAGTATGAACCACTGAGGCATACTGAAGTAGGTAGAGGCTAAAAAATGCTGGAATCAGCTATCACCCTAGACTTAAAGGGGATAAAGTATTTATGAAAACTGTCTGAGGAGAGCAGGAGCACTGAGAGGAGGCTGCTAGAAAGAGCAGAGGTTCTTTTCAGAGGAACATAATTACCTCACTGGCAACCTGTGGCATGGGACTGTGAACAAGAACAATAAATAGTCCACCATCCTTCTCCACCAGTTTGCTGATTTCCTGGAAGTATTTCTCATCTTAGGACCCATAAAGAAACTGAAAATGATAAGGAACTTATTTTAAGTAGCCTCCTGAGGCACAGAGAAGGGTAGAAGGTAGATCTGCAAATGCAACACAAAATAACCAGCCAATATATCTAATTTTATATTACACCCTTACATGAATTATAGAACAGACAGCCTTTTCATTCAACAGTTATGTATTGAATGCCAACAATAACCCTGGCACTCTTGCATGCTGGAGACATAGTGGCAAACACAACACACCACATGCCTTCTCTCACTGAAACTACACTCTATTGAGGGAAAAACCACTGGACAAACTAAAAAATAAAGAAGTAATATCATGTGAGGCAATATTTAGTTACATAAAGATATCGAAATTCAAGATGGTGCTTGAAAGATATATGGCAAGACTTTGAAAAACGGACCAAGAAAATTCTCAGACAGAAGAAACAGCAAGAACTAAACCCTCCTGAGGTTTTGTAGAACAGATGAGTAAACATTATTTTTATATTATATTGAACTATTCTTTCACAGCTATTATTTTATAAAATTTTCTCCTTACTAAAAGAAAATTATGTCTAATTCATGAAATATGAGAATGATGCTTAGCATGGTAACTGTCCTACAATAAGAGCTCAAGGGGCACCTGGGTGGCTCAGTGGGTTAAGCCGCTGCCTTCGGCTCAGGTCATGATCTCAGGGTCCTGGGATCGAGTCCCGCATCGGGCTCTCTGCTCAGCAGGGAGCCTGCTTCCCTCTCTCTCTCTGCCTGCCTCTCCATCTACTTGTGATTTCTCTCTGTCAAATAAATAAATAAAATCTTTAAAAAAAAAAAAATAAATAAGAGCTCAATAAATAGTAGAGAGTTCTCTATCAGTTATTATTGTTTCCTTCATTATTTTAATTACTACTATATTTCAAGGTCAAGGTTATTTTCACTGACATAGAATTGTCTCTTAAAAGATTCAGACAGGAAGAAAAGAAAGAGGGCAATAGTATTAATTACTTCAGAATAAATCTGTACATGTAGTGGAAGGCATATTATAAAAAGTATTTTCATTGCAATTAAATTGAATAGTTTTCATAAAGATAAATACACATATATTTAATGAAAGGATATGGCCCGAATTATTCAGTAGTAGCACTGATACCAAGCACAAAGAAACAAAAGATCAATACCAGGTGTAATCAGGTATTCATATTATTGACATCTTAAACATACCAATATTCTTTTACTTCAAAGTCCAGAATTATTTTTGCCACTAAAAAAATTATACTTTTGCATCCTAAGACCACAAAGAAGTCTGTGATAGCCACTGAAACACATATTACTGGAAAGCAGTTATTCTTAGTATTTCCTCCCAGATGCACCTATATTATTCTTCTGATCCTTTTTATAGTTTTTGCTTTTTTCTTAATGTCTCAACATCATTTTTTGCCATCATTTTTATTCATCTCTCTCATTGTTTCATTCACTCACTCACTCTCACAGTACTTTTGTGAATTACTTAGTTTTGTTAATGGTTATAGATTATAGAACAAATTCATACAAGAGTATCTACTGTGTGTGTGTATGGATATGAATCACATGTGGCTTCATGTCTCAATTAGTTTATGATCCAATCGGATATATTAAATCTTTTTCCTGATGGTCAAATAAATTTTCGCTCTATTTTGTAACATTTCACTTTGGAAAGACCCCTCTGAATTTGTAAGAAATGGATACAGTGAAATAACATGGACTGGATATATATATATTTATATAATAAATTAAAAAAATTTTAAATAAAAGAAGAAGAAGAAGGAGGGGGAGAGAGGGGAGGAGCAGAAGAAATAAAATGAACATCAACAATTACTATTAAGGTCCTTTTTGTCTTTTACTGTCCACTAAACCCTCTATAGTAATTACCTGTCACGATTTAACACTTACAGTAACATATGAGTTAGATATCTTTATTCCACCTCTACAGATAAAAATACTGAAGACTTGGTGCCATGACTGAATTGGAGTGAAAAAGCAAAAAAAGTTTAGATGTGTATCTGTGATTCACCTGGATACAGAGCCCAGGTATCTACACTGAGATGCACTGTGTAAAACAGTATTTTTAACTATGAAGAAATAAGTAAGAGAGGAGGAAGGCTGGCACATGCACAAATTCCTCCAAGAGTTCTAGGACTGTTTTATCTTTGTTTTGATTTCTGAAGTATTAATTTCTTAAGTGTACTTTAGTGGTGTAATGGATGCAATCTGGCAATGTTAATTATAGTGAGAAGTCCACAGAGCAATTACTCCATAATTCTCACTTTTACTGAAATAAAAATATGTTATTGTCCTAGGTTAACATTTAATTCCCAACATCTATAGAGTTAATGTATCAACACTTTTATGTATAAATTTTAAAATAAGCTGAAGTATAAATGGCTGGTATTTCTCAAAATTGGAAAGCATAATAAAACTATGTTGAGATTAATCATTTGCATAGATTATATTTAAAATATTATTTCATTGATCTTTATGACTTTTTCCAAATTAAGTTATAGATTTTATGTACACTGGTTTTGCAAGTTAGACTTTATGTTTTCAGAAAGAACCTTGCAAACAATATTATGTATTTATGATTTCTGAGTTTGCTCAAATTGTGTATATTGTTTTTTATATTTAAGTGTATTTTCCAGTGTCTTTCAAATATTTCTAACTATCTTAATGATAGTTAAATAGGTATATTTTACTGAATATGAGATTATGCTAATTCTGTATTCAGAATTCTGTATCAGAGGATATTAGTGGGTCAAATATGACAAACATGATCTTTATTCCACCTCTACAGATAAAAATACTGAAGACTTGGTGCCATGACTGAATTGGAGTGAAAAAGCAAAAAAAGTTTTAGATGTGTATCTGTGATTCACCTAGATACAGAGCCCAGGAATTATAAATGGAATAACTTCTAAACTTTTGATTATTTTGTGTTTTCTAGATAGTAAAAATACTCTTCCTACAATTTTTGTAAGAATAGTTGTTCAATATTTCACTATCCAACCAGTTTTTTTCTCCAACTTCTCTCTAATCCTTTGGAATCAAGTTGATTCCACCAAGTAATTTCATTGTTTTCCCAGACAATGACTAATATTCTTAGCCTCTGTCAGATGACAGAGTTATTCCAAACTTAAATTCCAAAGTTATTCCAACTTAAATCAATTATATATATAAATATATATGCATATATATGCATATAATGTATATATACATAATCATATAATGTATATATACAGTACATAATGTATATATATACAATTGTATATATTGTACGTATGTAATCAGAAAGATTCCAACATTGTTCTGGAACTGGTTGTATAGTTGTGAAGTAGTCTTACTTACATCTTACTCTAAATTAAACCAAACTATTCAAAAGTTCAAGCCAGGGCACCTGGGTCGCTTAGTGGGTTAAAGCCTCTGCCTGTGGCTCAGGTCATGATCCCACGGTCTTGGGATCGAGCCGCACATTTGGCTCTCTGTTCAGCAGGTAGTGTGCTTCCACCTCTCTCTCTCTCCCTGCCTCTCTGTCTACTTGTGATCTCAGTCTGTCAAATAAATAAATAAAATCTTTTTTTTAAAAAAGGTCAAGCCAAAAGTATGGGTCTATTCGGATAGTTATGTGAGTGACATTTCCATTACCCATAAAGCTAACAAAACTGTCAAGAAAATCTACTAGTGGCCTGAAGTACTGTAATCCCAGGAATAGAGCATACTATGAGGCCAGTAAGACACTAGAAAAATGCATCTTTCCCACCCTTGTTGGCTATCACTGGCTTGAATAATCATGGCCATGGACAATTTCTTTATTACCCAGTGCCCACCAGCTTCTTACAAACCCTACCCCTGCATAAGCATTATACCTGATTTGCTCTCAGCACCTATTACCTAAATCCATTTAGACATTTCCTAGTTATACCAGAAAAACTACCAAGGGGTGATAGGAGATGATATTGCTTACTGACACTGTAATGCTCAAAACCAACCTTAAACAAGTTGCAGTAGACTGGAAAGAATGCTAGAAAGAATACATGCTCTAAAAGTAGTCTTTATATACTACATCCTCTCAGAGATTTGAAAAACAGATTGAGGGAGTAGAAGAGATGATATAAAGATCTTCTCAGTGATGAAAAAGAATGACACTCTGTACAATGATCTGCCATACAGAATAATTACAAAAAAGATATTTGCCAAAACCTTAGCTGGCAGGTATCAAGAATGAAGTCAGGGCACCTACTCTGTAGGTTAAGCGTCTCCCTTCAGCTCAGGTCATGATCCCACCCTACACTGGACTCACTGCTCAGTGGGGAGCCTGCTTCTCCCTCCGCCCTTCACACCACTTGTGCTCTCTCTCAAATAAATAAATAAAAATCTTAAAAGCAATAAAAGGATGAAGGCAATCCCTTATGATGCTAAACTATGTCTGTTTACCTTCAGGTTGACAGTAGTTATTATTTTTTCCTGCTTCTTAGACCAAATTCAATGAGATAGAATTTGAGTGAACTTGGAAGGGGAGATTCTTCACCATCCTAGCCACTAGATGAGAATGTGGTCCAGTTAACACCCCACCAGACTCTGACCAGAAGACCTAACTAAGCCATGCCCTGAATTCTGACAAACTATGAGATAATAAATGTGAGCATTTTAAACTGACACAGTTACAATCTATTTTGCAATAATAGCTAATTCCAGAGCCATTTTTAAGAAAATAATATGGAATTTAAAAGAAAAAATTAGATTAAAATTATTTACTACCATTTAGAATTAGAAAAAATACAAATTTCTAATTTTAAAATGTTTACAAATACCACAAATACCTCATTATACAGACAAATAACATAGTTATTTTATTAATTAATTAGTGGCACAGCTATTGAAATCCTTCCCTCTACATGATTAACTACAGAGAACAAACTGGTGGTTACCAGAAGGGAGAGTAAGATGGGTGAGTAAGGGGGATGGGTGAGGTAGGTGAAGGGGATCAGGAGTACACTAACCATGATCAGCACTAAGTAATGTATAGAATTGAATCACTCTATTGTAGACCTAAAACTAATATAACAATGTACATCAATTATACTGGAATTAAAACAAACAAACAAAAAAACACCTCCTCCTTCTACATTTTGGCCATAATTTCTTATAACTATTTCATGTTTGATAGTATTAATTTTTTACACACTGAGAAAAAAGATAATTTAAACTTCTGCTATTCTTGATCAATTTTTTTATATCATTGCTAATATAAAATGTTCATGTTGGCTTAATAACTTGTTATAAGTAATGTTCTGTAAAGTTTTAGTATCAAATTTAAACTACAACTAGGTTATTTTCTGTGTCTGCTATTAGATTGTGCAGTGTCTCAAGTTTACTGGTACAGTGAATAATCTGAAATACTCTGAGTTGACAATAATCATCAACCAATTTGTTGGTGTAGTCCTGACTGCCTTAGCTTATTAGTATATATTTTATGTTATCCATGTTGATGTACTTTGTGTTCAATTAATAAGAAATACATTTGTCCATAGTATTCATATAGGTTATTCCTTTCCATTAATAAAATTTTTTAAACAATTATCTACTCAAAATGTTCCTCTTTTAATTAATTTTTCAAAAATTATACTTTTAATTATCTAGTCAATGCATTATATTTTAATGAATTTGCTCTTTAAAATTTCTTCCTTTTTATGAATTTCTGATTTTCTTCTTTTTCTGGTATATTCTTTGCAGTAACAAACTGTTTTATTAATTTGTCTTTGCCACCTTGTTTAATATTATGTCAATTTTATAGCTGGATTTCTTTCAGTTATTTATCAAATAAACTTAAATATTGGAAAATATAAGACCTTCAAGATGAAACCAGAGAGGGAGACAAACCATAAGAGACTCTTAATCTCAGGAAACAAACTGAGGGTTGCTGGAGTGAAGGGGGGTTGGAGGAATGTGGTGGCTGGCTGATGGACACTGGGAAGGGTATGTACTATGGTGAGTGCTATGAATTCTGTTAAGACTGATGAATTATAGACCTGTACCCCTGAAACAAATGATACATTGTATGTTAATTGAAAGAAAGAAAGAAAGAAAGAAAGAAAGAAAGAAAGAAAGAAAAAAAAAAAAGAAAAGAAAAGTCCCCAAACAAGGATTCTGTAATTTCTTGTTTCTGGAAGTAATTTATTTTTTTCTTTTTGAAAATTTTACAAAAACAATGGCCCATGTAAATAGGGGCACAGAAGAGGTCTATAAAAGTAAAGGGCCTTAAATCCATTGCCTTCTCTTTATAATGACTAAGGGGGGATCATCCCTAAATTGACTGTCTTATTGGTGACCACCCATGATCCAAGCTAATGAGACTAAGAGGGGCCTATGCTCATTGGTATCCCTAAATCAATAAGAAAAAAATCGAGTATCCCAAATAAATACTGGGGCAGTCACAAAATGTGACTGCAAGTGGAAAATGGGGGAAAAAGCATAAAACAAAAAGCAAACAAAAGAACCTCCAGATGCACCTGGGTGGCTCAAGTTTAAGGCCTCTGCCTTCAGCTCAGGTCATGATCTCAGGGTCCTGGGATTGAGCCCCACAACGGGCTTCCTGCTTGGCAGGGAGCCTCCTTCCCCCTTTCTCTCTCTGCCTGCCTCTCGGCCTACTTGTGATCTCTGTCTGTCAAATAAATAAATAAAATCTTAAAAAAAAAAAAAAACCCTCCATAAAGTAGTAATCATGTAGGTGCAGTATAATGGAACAGTAACATATTTTATGCTAAACCCAACAGTAGTTTGGAATGAAAATGAGCTGTTGCTTTAATCACCATTAGAAGAAACAGAAAATTAAATGTTTTCCAACTGTGTGGAAAATGGTAATAGTCACTTGAAAGATATAACTTAAAGGATTTAATCAAATTTATCATCAGAGAAAAACTCAATGACTCAATTTTTTTTTCTTTTTTTTTTGAATTTCAACAGAGATTAAATTGTTTTCTGGCTTATGAACTCAGGCAAAGAACAAAAAGCTAAATCAAATAATACACTATTTAACATATATTAAATTAGAAAAAGTAAGTACTTTAAAAGTTTTTCAAAAATTTTTTCATGCTTCAAATTCCTTAAGTTGTTTATTGAAATATGTATTTAAACAGATATTAGCAAGAAATAGAAATAAAAATAAAATTAAAAAAAAATAAAATAAACAGCCAATTAGCATACTTCATTAAGTAAATGAGATCATTTTTAGAACAGTTATTCTACATCTATGTTAAAATTTGAAAAATAGTTATCTTGGCAAAATGAGTTTTACCCTAAGAATTATATATATATATATATATATATATATATATATATATATATAAATGTCAATATATTGATGGATTCTAAATAAAAGTAATACTAAAAGTTTTGACTACGTTTTAATACTCATGTTTCTCTTTTTCCTTAGTTAGAAAGGAAACTTATTTTGGGGAAATAGAAAAGGGTGACCTTCATTCCTCTCCAGAAGTACTTCTAAGTTTCCTAACACATTTTGATATTTCATCCCCGCTCTAGGAAAAAAAAAAAAAAAAAATGGAGAAGGTAAGAGAAGCTATGGTTACAGAAATTTTATAACTTGAGTCCTTACATGGTGGCATAATACTTGCGACCAGATGTTGGGCACTTTTATGGGATTGTTAGACAAGGTTAATGTGGATAGCTTATTGACATTTTGCCTAAACAAGGTGATATTTTCCTCTGGTTGCTACATATACTTTCTTCCTCAATTTGCACAAGGAACAGCTGGGATGTAATGTTTAGGCTACCAGCGGGGTTATCTGAGGCAACTCACTGGAGCTACAGTTATCTACTTCCAAGATTTTTTTCTTCAACAAATAGCCTGAAAATGACTGTAAATTGGAAACTCAGCTAAGTCTTTCAGGAGTCTTGGGTCCTTGCAGTATGATCATTCATGGAGTTGTTTGGGCTTCCTCATATGGAAGCTGTGTTTCAAGAATAAATTTTACCAAAAGACAAAAAGTATATGCTACCTGTCCCTTAGACCTAGTTCTGCTAACCAGAACACAATCATTTCCATCATAATCTGTTAGCCAAATCAATCATGAAGCTTTCTTTTCTTTTTAAATCAACATATAACCTTTTTAAATCAACATATAATACATTATTTCTTTCAGGGGTACAGGTCTGTGATTCATCAGCCTTACACAACACCCAGTGCTCCACACCACATCAATGCCCCTCACCCAATCACTCCATCCCACTACCACCCTCCCTTCCAGCAATCCTCAGTTTGTTTCCTAAGATTAAGAGTCTCTTACAATTTGTCTCTCTCTCTCTGGTTTCATCTTGTTTCATTTTTTTTCCCTCTTTTTCCCTACAATCCTCTTCTTGCTTCTTAATTTCTGCATCTCAGTGAAATCATATGATAATTGTCTTTCTCTGATTGACTTATTTTGGTTAGCATAATACCCTCTAGTTCCATCCATGCCATTGAAAATGGCCAGATTTCATTTTTTGATGGCTGTCTAATATATATAATATATATTATATATATATATATATTCCTACATCTTATATATATTAGATATATATATATATTAGATATATATATTATATATATATCTTATATATATATATATATATATTCCTACATCTTCTTTATCCATTCATCTGTCAATGAACATCTGGGCTTTTTCCACAGTTTGGCTATTGTGGACATTGCTGCTATAAACTTCGGGGTGCACGTGACCCTTCAGATTACATTTGTATCTTTGGGGTAAATACCCAGCAATCGCTGGGTCATAGGGTAACTCTATTTTCAATTTTTGGAAGAACCTCCATACTGTTTTCCAGAGTGGCTGTACCAGCTTGCATTCCCACCAACAGTGTAGCAGGGTTCTCCTTTCTCTGCATCCTTGCCAATTTCCGTCGCTTCCTGACTTGTTAATTTTAGCCATTCTGACTGGTGTGAGGTGGTATCTTACTGAGGTTTTGGTTTGTATTTCCCTGATGCTGAGTGATATTGAGCACATTTTCATGTGTCTATTGGCCATCTAGATGTCTTCATTGCAGAAATGTCTGTTCATGTCTTCTTCCCATTTCTTGATTGGATTGTTTGTTCTTTGGGTATTGAGTTTGATAAGTTCTTTACAGGTTTTTAATACTAGCCCTTTATCTGATTTGTCATTTGCAAATATATTCTCCCATTATGTCAGTTTCTGGTTTTGTTGACTGTTTCCTTCACTGTGCAAAAGCTTTTTATTTTGATGAAGTCCCAATAGTTCGTTTTTGCCTTTGTTTCGCTTGCCTTTGGAGATATGCCTAGGAAGAAGTTGCTGTAGCTGAGGTCAAAAAGGTTGCTGCCTATGTTCTCCTCAAGGAAAAGGAAGGTAACCTTCCCTTTCAATGGGAAAAGTTTTAAAGAATGGAAATGACTTTTAGTCTTTCCTAATTGATGTTTATTTCTCTTCAACATTTGTGATATCCAGAAGGAAGCAATTTATGGCCAATAAGGTAAATCTACAGTTATCAGAGACCAAGATTCCTTCTATTTTCCTGCTCCCTCATCCTCAACACATGGTTTCCTTCTTGTGGTTCAAGAAGGTCAGCTGGAAAAACAAAGGATAAGGACGAGTGTGTACAATCCCTTTAATTAGTTACTAAAATTTCTTTTCTTCTCTTTTCTTTTTTTAAGGAGAGAGAGTATGAGCAGGGGAAGTGCAGAGAGAGATAGAGAGTCTTAGGCAAGTATGACCCAGGGCTCAATCTTGGGACCCTGAAATCATGACCGGAGCTGAAATCAAGACTCAGATGCTTAACCAAACTGAGCCACCCAGAATCCAGTTGTTACTAAAATTTCTAATGGGACATTCACTTAAGTAAAAATAGCCATTTCTAACTGCAAGGGAACTGCAGAATTTTTTACTCTAGAAAGAACTTTAGGTAGTTAAAAACTCAAGCTTTTATTACTTAAGAAAACATAGGGAATGAATATTAGGAGAAAAGCAGTAGTCTCTGTGACAAAACACACATTTGTATCTTTTTTGAAAAGAGAATCACATTTAATAAGATCTTTTTGTATTGGTTCAAATTTATTTGTGGATAGATTTAGACAGTTAAAACAAAAACAAATTCAGTTCAAGTATTAGTTAGCCAACTATAATTTCTTAATGCATAGCAAAACACATAATCAATCAGAAGAGATGTGGTCAGGAGAAATGTCCAATCATCTTACTGACTGTTCCAGTAGATATCCCTCTTGACACCCTTAGAGTTACAGATACTAGAACCTTTGCCAAGCTGCTACAGAGAAAAACATATGACTACATGACTATCCTTGCCAGAAGAACCATTCAGCTTCACTCAAGTTTCACATCATCTTTCTTAATTCTGACAAAGTATAATTGTTTAAATGTATCTATAACCCCAGTAGCAAGGGATGCTGGAAAATGTAGTTTTGAGCTTCATCCTGGGAAAAAGAGGATTCAAAATGAGGAGGGATAACAAAGTGAGCAAGCTATATTCAAAACTCATATTCAAAAGAGTTTATGTGTACAAGCAACATCTCTCAATTTATAAGGTATTCATGACTGACTAAAATTAAGAAAAACTGCACTGTACTATTTATTTGAAGACAAAAAGTATGAAGAATTCACCAAGAAACAATATTTTGAAAACAAAGAAAAATGTGTATCATCCCAAATACTATAAACTGAAAGTAAATTAAGAACAAGAAATATTTACAATAAATTAGATATTCAGAATTTATATATATATTTTTAAAAGATTTATTTATTTATTTGACAGAGAGAGAGATCACAAGTTAGGCAGAGAGGCAGGCAGAGAGAAAGGAGGAAGCAGGCTCCCTGCTGAGCAGAGAGCCTGATGTGGGACTTGATCCCAGGACTCTGAGATCATGACCTGAGCCGAAGGCAGCGGCTCAACCCACTGAGCCACCCAGGCGCCCCCAGAATTTATATTTTTAAATTATCTTTTACAAATAAGTAAAAATAACAAAATAAGTAAAAGAAATAGATATATTAATTATGCACATACAGATATAGACACTCAAATTCAAAAGATTAAAAAAAATAAAATTGCATCAAAACCATGTTTGGTTTGTCTAGTAACAGAAGAAATACAAATTGAAGAAAAAAACAAATAATGCATTTATTTTTAATCTTAAAATTTCACATCTTACCAAGTTCAGAAATATTAAGCCTGGTTTGATCACTTTTTTATTTCATTTTAATATAAAAAGAGCTGTCTTACATTGAGAAAAACTTTCTGGATTTAGCGTGAAAATGTCCAGGTTAATACATCCTCAATGAAAATATCTTTTGACTCTTGTAATGCTCAGTTACATATCTAAGAAAATGTAGATAATGAAAGCTTTTGTAAGTATATAAGTTTTGTAAGTATATAAGTTTGTAAGTATATAAGTTTATTATGAGGTTTAACTGAAAAGTGAGGGGCGCCTGGGTGGCTCAGTGAGTTAAAGCCTCTGCCTTCAAGCTCAGGTCATGATCCCAGGGTCCTGGGATCAAGCCCCACATCAGGCTCTCTGCTTAGCAGAGAGCCTGCTTCCCTTTCTCTCTCTCTGCCTGCCTTTCTGCCTACTTGTGATCTCTGCCTATCAAATAAATAAATAAATAATCTTAAAAAAAAGCGAAAGAGTTTATTGACAATTATATATATATATATATACATATACATATATGTATATATATGTATATGTATATATATATATGTATATATATATATATATATATGATTTTAAAAGAGGATGCACTAAGGAATGACGGTGGTCATAAAGTAGTATGCCTAATATTTATGTAATGTTTAATTACTTTTATCATTTTATTCTTCTGCAACACAAGCATTGTGGGTTTTTTTGACCACCATCATTCCTTAGTCCATCCTCTTTCAAAATCCCATTGACTCAGATTAATTTCAATTTCTCCTTCTATGATCCCCCCTTAGATTCTCTTCACTTCATTTTTTACTTCTTTTCCTAGAGGTTCTCTCCCCTCTAATATATGACACATTCTATATCCAGATCAATTTCATAAAACATGATCATGATAACAAATATTATTGCTTAGAGGGTGAAGCTCAAAACATCTTAGCTTGACATGTCAAGTTTTCCATTATCTGGCTCTGATGGTGTAAATCATCTTTTTTTCCACTGAAGTTAAAAATAGAACTCCCTTCCATTCTAAGGAAGCTAGACCTTTTAATACTTTTCAAGTACAACATGCTCATACCTACACTTTGTTTTTCCCCTCTTTGAGTAAATTAGTGCTTGCACTGTTAAAACCCTCAAAGAACATCTGCATTAATATGGCAGCCAATGAAGTTTCTCAAATTGGATTTCTTAGGTGTACATCAGAGTACAATATTTATTCTAGGGGAAATTTGCTTTATGGATGTAAAACTTTGAAAATATCCATATCAAAAAGTTCAAACCATAGTCAATTAAGATTGAAATAAAATTCTACTAAATATTAAACAGAACATGTTCGTAGGTCAAGGTGTAGCTAACAACTATAAGTCACAGTTGGTATTTTTGTGTTTCATTGATTATTAATTTTCTATGAATAAATTTGTTATTCAAAACCTAGATAGATTCTGATAAATTTATGAGAAAAAAAAATAGCCCCTCTATACTTCCATTATCTATTTAACTTTTTTAAAGAAATTTAAGGAATTTGATTAAGTCTGAGGAGGCAGAAACTACCAACATAAAACTAACTTTGCCAGTTCACAATGAATTTTTTTTAAGATTTTATTTATTTATTTGAGAAAGAGAGAGATACAGACAGAGACAGAGAGATACAGACAGAGACAGAGAGAGCAAGCATGAGCAGGTGAGGGAGGGCAGGGGGAAGGAGAAGCAGAAACCCTGCTGAGCAAAGAATGCAGATGCTGGAGGTCATGGCCTGAGCCAAAGGCAGACACTTTACTGAGCCATCCAGGCACCTCTCACTGAGAATTTTCTTTTTCTTCTTTTCTTTTTTTTTCACTGTGAATTTTCTTAATGTTAATGTTGGGACCAGGAAATCTTAAGCACCTTAGTGATCACCACAGATATGATCATGGAAATAGGCATATTTAGCCAAGTGTGAGGAATTGCAAATTTTGACAAAGCAGAAAGAAAACAGTGATTTACATCACTGGTAGATGAGCCCTGGCTTTCTAGTAAGCAAAGAGAAAATCTTTCAGGCATGGGAAATAATGCCCCTTGAATCAAAACAAATTATAGGTATTGATTTTTAAATTGATTATCTTCAGTAAGCTGCCTTCCCGAAAAGAGAGATAGATTTGGATGGTATTAGACATAACGATAGAGCCAGACACACACACACAAAAAACCATAATTATACCTTTCTCATCTTTGAGGACTATCATATTATTCCTTTTTGTTTGTTTGTTTGTTTTCTTTTGGCAGTTTCTTATAAAGCTTACCATATGATCCAGTAATTATGGTCCTAAATATTTACCAAAATGAAGTGAAAATTGACACAAAAACTGTCCTTTGCATGTTTATAACGACTTTATTCATAATCCCCAAAACATGGAAGAAACCAAGATCACCTTCAATAGGTAAATAGGCAAACTATGGTATAGTCATACAATAAATTAGTATTTCACAAGAAAAAGATACAAGCTATCAAGACAATCCGATATTAGTAAGCGAAGGAAGCCAGTCTGGAAAGGCTACAAATTGTATGTTTTGAACTATATGATATTCTGGAAAAGGGAAAAAGTATAGGAACAGGAAAAAGATCAGTGACTGATAGGGGTTAAATGGGTAGGGAGTTTCAGAGGGAGAGATGAATAGGTGAAGCATACAGCATTTTAGGGGAGTAAAACTATTCTATATGTTACTGTACTGACACATATGTGACATTATATATTTGTCAAAGGCCACAGAACTGTATAACATAAAGAGTAAATTCTAATATAATATAATATCACATAAACTATGGACTTTAGTTATTAATAATTTAATTCCGGTTTATCATTTTTAACAAATGTACCCTACAAATGCAAGATGTTAATAATAGGGAAAACTGTGTGGTTGGGGAGTGGTTATTACATAGAATTGTCTGCAGAACTTTATGGTAACTTCCCTCAGTCTAGACTCCAGAGATGCTCTTGAGTAACAGAGTCACACCAGAAGGCTGTACTTGAAGGTTAGCAAAAAATGGACATTTTAACATACAAATCTTATATGAATTAACGTTTTTTAAGAATAGAGTCTCCATAAGAACTACCAAGAAACATCTAGGCAACATTGACTAGGGATGCTAATGGGGAATTTCAGTATAGCTTCTCAATTCTATTTGGTTTTGTTTGATTTCTATGTTAATGAACCCGAAGTTCTCTAACCACAGAATACTTTGAAATTCACTACATTTCAGATCATATTAAACCATCAATATTTAGCCACCTAAGAGATATTTAGTCTTAATTATGGAGAGCATTTGCTAATTTTCCTATTTATTTTCTCTCTGTTCACAAAATTTAAAAGAATTTTTTAGTTGTCACTTTTTTTTTCAAAACTGTATGTTTCAAAGCTCAAATTTCTTTAATTATATGACTATAACAATTTACTAATATTGGATAATTCCTCTCAGTTTTTTCTCAGTATCATTTCTTAGAATAAAGAAGGTACAAATTCAGTGTCTTGTTAGTATAGTCTAAGAAAGTGTGGTCAAATCTGAATAGGTAAAGACGTCAAACTCTCACTATTTGCAGATGATAGGATACTTTATGTAGAAAACCCAGAAAGCTCCACTCCAAAACTGCTAGTACTCATAAAGGAATTCAGTAAAGTGTCAGGATATAAAATCAGTGCAAATAAATTATCTGCATTTCTATATACCAACAGCAAGACAGAAGAAAGAGAAATTAAGGAGTTGATCTCATTTATCATTGGACCCAAAACCATAAGATATCTAGGAATAAACCTAACCAAAGAGGCAAAGAATTTGTACTCAGAAAACTATGATCTGTACTCAAAAAACTATAAAAATGAAAGAAATTGAGGAAGGCACAAAGAAATGGAAAACCGTTCTATGCTCATGGATTGGAAGAACAAATATTATGAAAATGTTTATGATACCTAAAGCAATCTACACATTTAAGGCAATCCTTATCAAAATATCATCAATTTTTTCAAAGAAATGGAACAAATAATCCTAAAATTTATATGGAACCAGAAAAGACCCAGAATACCCTGAATAATGTTGAAAAAGAAAGCCAAAGTTGGTGGCATCACGATTCCAGACTTCAAGCTCTATTACAAAGCTATAATCCTCAAGACAGTATGGTACTGGCACAAAAACAGACACGTAGATCAATGAAACAGAACAGAAAACCCAGAAAACCCAGACCTCAACTCTATGGTCAACTAATGTTTGACAAAGCAGGAAAGAATATCTAGTGGAAAAAAGGCAGTCTCTTCAACAAATGGTGTTGGGAAAATTGGACAGCCACATCCAGAAGAATGAAACTGGACCATTTCCTTACACCACAAACAACAATAGACTCAAAATGGATGAACCACCTCAATGTGCGAAAGGAATCCATCAAAATCCTTGAGGAGAACACAGACAGCAACCTCTTCCTAGCAATTTCTTCCTAGGAACATCGCCAAAGGCAAGGGAAGCAAGGGCAAAAATGAACTATTGGGTCTTCATCAAGATCAAAAACTTTTGCACACCAAAGGAAACAGTCAACAAAACCAAAAGACAACTGACAGAATGGGAGAAGATATTTGCAAACGATATATCAGATAAAGGGCTAGTATCTAAAATCTATAAGGAACTTATCAAACTCACCAGCCAAAGAACAAATAATCCAATCAAGAAATGGGCAGAAGACATGAACAGACATTTCTGCAAAGAAGACATCCAGATGGCCAACAGACACATGAAAAAGTGATCCACAGCACTCGGCATCAGGGAAATACAAATCAAAACCACAATGAGATACCACCTCACACCAGTCAGAATGGCTAAAATTAACAAGTCAGGGAATGACAGATCTGGCGAGGATGCAGAGAGAGGGGAACCGTCCTACACTGTTGATGGGAATGCAAACCGGTGCTGGCACTCTGGAAAACAGTATGGAGCTTCCTCAAAAATTTGGAAATAGAGCTACCCTACAACGTAGCCATTGCACTCCTGGATATTTACCCTAAAGATACAAACGTAGTGATCCGAAGGGGCATGTGCACCCTAATGTTTATAGCAGCAATGTCCACAATAGCCAAACTATGGAAAGAACCTAGATATCCAACAACAGATGAATGGATAAAGAAGTAGTATATATAATTATATGGTGTATATATATATATATATATGTGTGTGTGTGTGTGTGTATATATATATATACACACACACTGGGATATATATATATGTATATATATAATCTATTGTGTATGTACATACACAATGGAATACTATGCAGCTGTCAAAAGAAATAAAATCTTGCCATTTGCAACCATGTGGATGGAACTAGAGGGTATTATGTTGAGCAAAATTATCATATGATCTCTCTGATATGAGGAATATGAGAAGCAGGGCAGGTGGATTGTGGGGGGTAGGGAAGGAAAAAATGAAACAAGATGGAATCTGGAGGAAGATAAACCATAAGAGACTCTTCATCTCATGAAACAAACTGACGGTTTCTGGGGGGTGGGGTGATAGGGATAGGGTGGCTGGGTTATCGACATTGGGGAGGGTATGTGCTATCATGAGCGCTGTGAAATGTGTAAGCCTGATGACTCACAGACCTGTACCCCTGGGTCAAATAATACATTATATGTCAATAAGAAATAATGGTTTAAGTACCAAGTGGCACAGGTAGATAACAATGCTACCACCACATTCACCAACTTCTTGGACACATGTTTAGTGTTACAAAGGAGAATTTACAAATCTACTCATAAAGAACACTAGTTTGAAAATAATAGCCACGATAAGTTAGAGCAAGAACACATTATCTGAAAAAATGTACTCCATTAATGTTATTCTAAAAGTACATGTAGTACTTGTTCTGTAACTGTGAATATAACTTAATATCAAGAACACTAGATTCTAGGGTGCTTGGGTGGCTTATTCAGTTAATTAGGCATCTGCCTTCAGCTCAGGTCATGGTCCCACAGTCCTGGGTTGAGTCCCCCATTGGGTTCCTTGCTAAGCGGGGAGTCCTTTTCTCCCTTTCCTTTTGTTTCTCCTCCTGTTTGTGCTCTCTCACTCTATCTCTCTCAAATAAATAAAATCTTTTTTAAAAAAATAATACTGGATTCTAAATATATTTTAATTGTTTAAGTGACAGAAAATCCCATCAAAATTAAGGTTAACAAAATGGAATTATTCAGTTTATTGACAGATTCAAGAATAGATCTGGAATGTAAATACAGGGATACAAAAGATATTAACATTATCCAGATGTGTTGCATCCCTTTGTTCCACTTAGCTCACTTCTCCTGATGGTCTTCTATCCTCATGGTTGAATGATGGCTGCCAGATGATCCTAGAGATTTTTCTTTCCACATTTCCAGCAAACATAAAAGAAGCTTCTTTTCCAGACACTTCAATGGTCCAATATATTTTTTGGTGAGAAACCTAGATGAGTTGCCAATTGTAAAGAAAACAATGACCTGGAAGATGTGATGCAACCCTTGTGGTCATGGGGGTGGAAATTCAATAGCACAACCTAAGCTGAGACGATGTGAGAATCTCCAGTCTTCTGCTGGAGGCAAGAAGAACAATGTCAAGCAGTAAATGGGTACTTTGTGGCCTGGACTACACAGGCAAAGGACAGCGACTTGCTACGCAGTTTACCTCCAAAGAGAATTGTTTTTTCCTCTCATCTTGATTAAGTCTGAACTAAGGAAAAGTAGACATAAAAAAGCACATTCATGGCAAAAACCAGAAATTTAATGGACATTCCACTTAGATACTGAGGGTTTTTATCTGTATAGCAGTTTTACTTTTTCTTAGTGACAACAAATGCTAATCGGAAATGAAAAATATACACCAAAAAGTTACTTAAAAATAAATTATTTTATATTTAAAAAACTTATTCATTCACTACTCAAATTAACAAAGTAACTTTGTGTATAAGTATAGTGTATGCCTACATATTATGTCTGGTTCTATATATATATAAATAGTATATATATGTATACATATTGTATGTGTAGTGTGTAGGCATATATATAAATATAAAGTGCATATGTATAATACATCTAAATGTAGATACAAAAGTCACTGATTATTATAGCTATTTTGATCCAATAATCTCCTAAACTTCTAACATATCCATAATATATGGTGGTAACTTGGATTCATTGTAAGTTTTTTAAACAAATGAATTTTATTTTTGTTATATCAAATCCATTTTATTACTCTTTGTGGTGCCATTAGAAAATATATTTTGAAAAATATTTGCAGTAAATTCAGGAGAGAAATTTTTGTTCAAAATTTTTTCATGTGTATAATATATATTGTGTATGTGCATGTGTGTGTGCATGTATATATGTACTGTCCAAGGATTACATATGGAAGAATTTACAATATAGGAAATGTACTGTTCTAGGTATTAGAAAACATGGTTGTGTTTCTTAAACGTCCACAGACTGTTTAACCTTGGACAACTCCTCTGGATCACAGTTTCTTCCAACAAAAGGTAAATGACAGTACATATTGATTCAGTAAATATGTATTAAATACCCATTATGTTCCAAATATTTTTTTAGGTTCTAAGGTTCGAAGAAATGACAGAAATCTGCTTGCACAGAACATACACTCTTAGGTGAGACAATGAACAAGATAGAGCAAAATGCATATTAAAAAAAAAAAACATGATAAATGCTAAAGGAAAAAAAAAGTAAACTTTAGAATGAGAGTAGAAAGTAACACAGTGGATCAGTGGGTAAAATGGGAGCAAGTCCTGAAGAGTCCTCAGTAACATCCTAAGAATTCTATTCCAAGGAACAGATTCTAAACAGTAGTCATTCTGTCTGATTCTTAAATGTAAATGATTACATATGTGATTGATTACCAATAAAAAAGGGGAAAAATTACATCAGGTTTAGTAAATCAAGTTTTTCAACTGGATAAAATTAATGCCTCCTCAGAGGACTCCTTCTTATTCAAGTTACTGAAGTCCAAAGGCTTCAATTATTCACAATATATGCTGCAAATAAATTCTTTTCTGAAAAATTTTTTACTTAAATATATCATTAATATATTAATATTAATATATAATATGAAATATTATATTTAGTTAAATATAATATAATAATATCTATATTACATATAAGTTATTATTATTATAAATATGTATATAGCAAAATATTTTATTTTCCCCCTCTTAGTATTTGAAACTGAAGAGTAATCTTTTATTTGTAGCAAGTCACTATTCAAAATTATATTTGTAGTTAAAAGTTTTAATCCTCTCACATTTTCTTTTAATTTTCAGCCTGTCAAATTAATGCCAATTAAAAATCACCAATTGACAATTTGTGAGAACAAATTCCTTTATAGAGTTTCTATCACTGAAGATTTAGTTAACCTTCATGTGACCCCTTTAAGAGAATTCCTACACTCAGATTTTCAATGAGAAAATATAATCTAGAGTGAAAATAATGGATAAAGTGGTGACAGATGACACTGAGAATAGATTTGAAATGACACAGTGTCTATTGTGAAACCGATTTTTCCTGTCAGGCTTTTATTTCCTAAAGAAATACAGAGTTTTCACGATGAGTCAGAAGCTCATTCACAATTTTTATTTACTTTGACTTAGATATACTAACAATTCAATTGAAATTTCAGATTTTGACTCAAGCTTTATTGTTGCATTGCAAAAAATTAGCATTAGATATTTAGAGTGTTGTGACTGCCACTTCTTTTAGATCAAAACCATGTAATGCAGCAGGTCAGCCAAAACAGAAGTAACTATTCTTTAAGTAGTCCTTATATTTAGGTAGCTTGAGTATTAAGCTTCACAGAGATATTTCAGGAAAGATGACAATCCTCCTAGTAATAAAGGCTCTGCATAAATCTTTGCAGACTGTTAGCCCAGCACTGAATAAATAGATCCAAATTTTATATCACCAGACAGAAGGTAAGAGGTTTAGAGTGCTCACTCATGTTACTCCTGCAGTGGCATCTGATTAAAACAGTGTCATTAATCAACACAAAGGCACATATCCACCTTGTCTGATCTAGTCTTCCTTCAGCAACCTTTCCTACTCCCTTCCCTACCTCTCAGGAGCTCAGGACAGGAGAATATGGAAACTCCTTTTGAGGTCTTGGTTGGGATATTCTGGACTTGAAGAAATTGCAGCAGACAATGCTTAGATTAGTCTTTCTCTTTTACTACAACCATTGCTTGCACCAAGAAAGTTAAGAGGTCTTACGGATGACTGATCTTGAGGATGAAATGAACAATTCTTAGAGTATCATTTATGAGTCTTCATGATTAAGTTACTGGTCCAATTTTCTAAACTTGCCTCTGACTATTCCTGTACAGAAACCCTAAACACAGGCTACTCCAGCATGTCTGGTTCGGAAAGGTCATGTTTTCTCTTACTTCTGTGACTTTCTTCATCTTCCTAGAAAGCATTTGAAAGCATCTATATTTGGCTGACTTCTAGTCATCCTTAAAAACTTATCTCAGGCATCATCATTTCTGAAATATTGTTCTTTTCCCTGTGACACTGTAGGTTAGATGCTCTTCCAGTGCATTTCCATGATAACATCATATCTTTACTTTTCTCCATATTAACAACTGCACTGGGTGGCAGTTGATAATGCATAAGTAATGGAGGCATAGAGAATATATCTTTGAAAGAGCCTAATCTTTAGGTTCATGCTAACTTTTACTCTATTTTACTCATGAGCGTGTTCTGTTAAGCAAGTTAATTAATCTTAGATTTGTTTCCATAAAATGAGGGCTCAAGTTTTCTTCAATAAAAGGAAATTTTGACAATGATTTATTTACTAATTCATAAATGTATTGCCATATATATGTATGTATATACTTCAGATTATTCATGTGTGTAGAGATAGAAACAGACAGAGAGAGGGAGAAACTATTTTAGGGTCTGAAAATAGAAAATATTTTGATTTTAAAAGAGTGGGATTCTATCATCTAACAATTAAAGGGCAGTGACACAGGAAATTTTATCGTAGATTTGGAAATTTAAGATTTAAGAAATGAGGGGAATGGATGAAATAACAATATAAGATATTATGACTCAATTGTTGGAATAAGTGAGAAAGAGTAAATTTTTTAAGAGATTTCCAAAGTTGATAAATTTCAGATGATGGTAAATTCAAAACAGATCCATCAGAGTAGTTAACTTAAGCAGAATGGAGGCAATTCTCTAGTTATGTAAATAGACACACTTCAGTGAAGGTAATAGATATAATTCTGTAAAATGCACATTTTATAAAATAACATATAGTTAAAATTTCCATTATTAATAAATGCATATACACTATAAATACATGTGTATTATAACTTATTCTATTAATATTTACCTCATTTCCAAGCCCTACTATTATAAATTACACCATTATTTTATATTATATATGTATATACACATATATAAATGTAGCTATTAATGTTTATGCATATATATGCATCACTGCTTATAATGCCATGATTTATATTGTTTTTTCCCATACTGTACATTATTTCTTCTGGACTGAAATCCTGAAAATGTGAAATTTATGACTATATTAAGATTCAAGAATAAATTGTCAAATGTCTTTATAGATAGGCTTTAGGTCTATACAAATGTAACCCCAGCAGTATAGGACGAGAGCAACTCCATGCATTACACTTTCCCCATCAATGATTCATACTACTTTTGGCTAATTTTTAGTTACCTGACTGAAGTATTCATTACTTTCTTATATATTTGTATGTATTTTTCAGGAACTACAGTTCTCTTATTTTGAGTCTCTTTTTCTCTACTTTATAACTAACAATTTTCTTCAGCATTTTAAATCTCTGTTATTTCACTGATTGTATTTGGAGAGATGGCCTTTAAGGAGGTAGCTGAGATAAATGAGGTCATATGGTGAAGCCCTAATCCAATAGGACTAATGTCCTTGTAAAAAGAAGATACCAAATCTCTCTCATTCTTACTCTCTACCGCACACACATACGCACATAGATACACACACACACACACACACACACACAGATAGGCCACCCAAGGACAGTGAAAAGGGAGCCATCTGCAGCCTGGAGACAAGTCTCAACAGAACCCAACCCTGTTGGCATCTTACTTGGATGTCAGCCTCCAGAACTGTGAGAAAATAAATTTCTGTTTTTTGTTTTGTTTTGTTTTGTTTTGTTTTGTTTTTGTTTGTTTTTTTTTTTTAATTTTTTATTTTTTATAAACATATATTTTTATCCCCAGGGGTACAGGTCTGTGAATCACCAGGTTTACACACTTCACAGCACTCACCAAATCACATACCCTCCCCAATGTCCATAATCCCACCCCCTTCTCCCAAACCCCCTCCCCCCGGCAACCCTCAGTTTGTTGTGAGATTAAGAGTCACTTATGGTTTGTCTCCCTCCCAATCCCATCTTGTTTCATTTATTCTTCTACCCACTTAGAGCGTATCATGCTTAGCGAAATAAGTCAAGCAGAGAAAGACAACTATCATATGATCTCCCTGATATGAGGAAATTTCTGTTTTTTAAGCCACCCAGTCTGTGGTATTTTATTCTGGGGTAGTCCAGTCAGACTAATATAGTATATAGTGAAATTCTTCTTTACACTCTAATTTCTGGTCCTTTAATACAGTTACACAGACAAAAACTTATCAATTTTTAAATATCTTCAGGCATATTTGTTGCATATACAAGAAAAAAAAACACCTGTGTATACACATCCAGTTCTTTTCATATTTTTTTCATAAATGACAAAATACTATATAAACTGTTACACATTATTTTTTATTATACTGTTGTGTTATTACGATTTGTAAGAAATATATATTTAGTCTTTGTCCATAGTTCCTGACTCAGAGTTCCCCAAACCCTTGGAACTTCCCGAGTGATAAAAGCAATGGGAGCATCTTTGTCCTAATATTTGGTCTCTTGCCCTCAATTTCTGAAAATACTTCAGAGCCATAAAGTAAAGTGGATATCATGTTATCAACAAGCCCCTTTCCACCACTCCTAAGTTATATGAATGAGGTAACTTTCAGATAGCAACTAAGGATAGGGCTTGTTGCCAGGGAAACTAGCCATGAATAGAAGTGGAATTTTCAGTCCCACCCCTCATCTCCAGGGAAGAGGAAGAGCTGAAGCTTGACTATCACCTTTGCTTTATAGCCAACTGGCCTTGTGACATTAGAGCCTCTCAACCTGAAGAGGGGGTAGTCATGTACGACTGAGTCCTTAACCTAAGGGACCTAAGGATATCTCCCAGTAAATAATGTCAGAATTGAGTTGAATTGTAGGACATTCACTTGGTGTCCAGAGAATTATTAGGGCATTGTTTGGTGGTACAGGTAATCCCCCAACACAGACACTGGGAATGGGTTCCAGAAGTAACCTTTCATAACAGCAACAGCTTTACCAATGACTTTTAAATTGCATACAAATACATCAAAATTTATCCATTTTATAAAAGATAAATTTGATTTCCAGTATTTTTCTACTAAAAATTTGTTATACTGGATAGCTTTTATGTATGCCATTGTCTACTTTGAAGTATATCTGCATAAAGAGAAATCACTGCGTTAAAGGGCTTTAGCACTCATTTTATAGATAGATCTTGCCAAATATTCTTCCATATGGAATGATACTAATTTGTACTTTTCCAGAAATTTATGAGAATTCCTGTAATCTCACACTATCCCAGACATGTGCACATGCACATCTCACACTATCCCAGACATGTGCACATGCATGCACACACACACACACACACACACACACAGTTGCCAAACTTTTGGGACTTTGAAAATATAATATCTGAAATGTAATAGTTTAGCATGGTTTTGATTTATATTTTGATTTTGATTTATATTTTTATTACTCTGAATGAGACTGAACATTATTTTATTAAAAACTGGACATAAAATTGTTAGCTCACTTTTCTTTCCTTGCATTTTTAAATATGCTATTCAACTAACTCCTGAATAAAGCATTGTCAAAAAGACTGATGATAATCGACTGTTGTTTTCCTTATGAATGACTTGGCCTTTGTTGTCCACTTAGCTCATTAAAAAAAAATAAAAATTTCTAGCATTTTTACTAGAATAAATCTCGGTTTCATTTGATCCAATTTGACCCTCCCAGTATGTAGGATGCTCTTTCAACATAAATTTTCAAATATTGTTATCCAATTCTTTTTTAAAAAATTAAGAATTTGTCTTGAAATACAGTTTTTAGTCTTTGAGCTATCTGTTATTTTCTCATTCAGGACTCTTAGTATACAAGTACTTGGTCTTCCTTACCTAACCTCTGTCACATTTTTTATAGTACTTTCAAATCTTTTTAATTTTCTCATCTTAAAATTATCCCTTCTCACTTTATAGTCTTTCTAGTCATTTTTTACTTAAAATCCTTTTTTTCTCATCTTTTCTCTCCTGATTTTTTATTTTTTCAAAATATTTATTGAGTTTTCTATTTTCTGATTTTATGTTTCCAATTTTGGTGTTTTGTACTTCCTATTTTACTTTTGTTTGAATATAATTTTTTTAAGTTTTTATTTTTTATAAACATATAATATATTTTTATCCCCAGGGGTACAGGTATGTGAATCGCCAGGTTTACACAGCACTCTCCAAAGCACATACCCTCCCCAATGTCTGTCCATAACCCCATCCCCCTTCTCCCAACCCCCATCCTCCCAGCAACCCTAAGTTTGTTTTGTGAGATTAAGAGTCACTTATGGTTTGTCTCCCTCCCAATCCCATCTGCGACAACATGGATGGAACTAGAGCATATCATGTTTAGCGAAATAGGTCAAGCGGAGAAAGACAACTATCATATGATCTCCCTGATATGAGGAAGTGGTGATGCAACTTGTTTGAATATAATTTTAATCTACTCTGCGACCAGGCTTTTTGGTACCTCTTCATTATCTGTAAGATTGTTATTGTGCTTCTTACTCTCTCTTTTTCTTCAAGTATGTCTGAATGAAATTTGTGATCATAATCACTTTTTATTGTTTTTTTGCTAGGTTAGATTTGTCTTCCTGAACTGTTTCACTTCTCTAGAAACCCTCTTCTGTTCTTTTTGTGAAGTGATCAGAAATGTGGTTTCCTAACCCCTTGTATTTCCTGGCTCTGTTTCCTATCACCACTTTTATATGAATTTTGTTTGCTGCTGTTGTATCCATCCTGCTTAATTAGGACAATAATCCCAGCAGTTTCTCCTTAGTGTGAGTTATTTACTGGGTTGTCAGTTTACTTTTCAATGTTCATGAGGCCTAGTTACTCCCAAATCTATAGATGTTGCTTGGGGCACCTGGAATTCATCCAATAACTGGAGCCCAGGTTCTCTTCTCTGTTAACTTTTCTGTTCTCAGATGGTTCCAATAAGCTTCTTAATTAATATTTGAATGATACTTAAAACATTCTTCTCTTGCATTATTTACAATTTGCCTAATTCTGTGATGATTTAATTTCTTAAACATTTTTCTGTGGTCTCCTACCTCTGATTTTAGTATCTCCCGAAGTATTTTTTTAAAATATTTCATTTATTTACTGGAAAGACAGAGAGAGTGAGTGAGTGAGTGAGAGCACAAGCCAGGGAGAGAAGAAGAGGAGGAAATAGGCTCCCCATTAAGTAAGGAGCCCAATGTGGGGCTCAATCCAAGGACGCTGGGATCATGACCTGAGCTGAAGGCAGACACTTAACTGACTGAGCCACCTAGGTACCACATCTTCCCCTTTCATCCTCTTTTCTGACTTCATGCACTTAAACATCATTGAATTGTTTCTCAGCTACAATTATGCTATTCATTTTTTTTTTAATGTATGGAAAAATATTTGGTTTTAGTTTCCATTTTCTTCTTGGCATTTTTTTTTCTTTTCCAAAGAGTTAGCAAAACCTTTCTAAATACTGTTTATTATTTGACTTCTCTTTGTTCTGATAATATGTTTGTAGATCCAGCCATTTTTCCTAAAGAAGGTATATTTTTCTGATTGCTAAGACTCTGGCTCCCTTTCAAAGCAATACCATTCTCGTTGGCCATTTTGTCACTGCCTCTCTTTTTATGTCATACACTGCCAATGGAAAAGGACAGATTTCATACATGCAGATTGTACTTTTCAATACAACTTAATTAAATTTCTATATTTTGAAAGAAGTTCTTTTTTTTCATGTCTTTAGACCAATTGCAAATATTTCTCTTTTTTGTGCTCAGAATGGATTAAAAAAATAGTTTATCTAGTGCCATATTAAATGAGAATAATTTGGCTATTATGTTGTAAACTACATATTTAAGAGAGGTATGTGCCAGCCAAACAAACATTTATTGAATGCTTATTTTTCCACCAAGGGGTAAAAGAGTAATATTGGATACCATGGTGGAAAGCAGAGAAAGTATCTTAGTATTCAAAAATTTTATATTATAGTAAGTAGAGATACATAAAGAAATAAATAGGTAACTGAGTTGTACTAAGTTGTACTAAGAAAAAAAGCATAGTAAGTATAATAAGGAAATCTGGAAAGCAGAAGTTTACTCCTTTACACCAGATGGGTAAGAAAAACCTCAGTCATAGATCAAAACTTGGGCAGAGACTTGGAAGACATAGGTCATGAACCACATAAACAACTGGTGAGGGCCTACAAACTCAGAGTCTAAATGCATACGAACTCAACATTTTTACTCTCCTCTACTTTCAAAGCATGTTTATTGGTGCCCAGATCATAAAATTTATCATCTTGGTAGTCTTAACCTTATTTGACTTTCTGGTTTAATTGACCCTCTCTTAAGAGCTTTCATATTTTTCTACCTTTATATTATTTTAAATTACTACCATATTGAAAAAGAGCTCAGACATAAAGCCCCACTTATAAGGTCGACTAATCTTTGACAAAGCAGGAAAGAATATACAATGGGGGAAATACTGTTTCCTTAACAAATGGGGCTGGAACTGCACAGCAACATGCAAAAGAATGAAACTGGACCACTTTCTTACACCATACACAAAAATAAACTCAAAATGGATTGAAGACCTAAACATGAGACCTGAAATCATAAAATACCTAGAAGAAAACATATATAGTAATTTCTTTGGCACTGGCCAAAGCAGCATTTTTCTAGATAGGTCTCCTCAGACAAGGGAAACAAAAGCAAAAATAAATGATTGGGACTATCTCAAAATAAAAAGGTCTTTCACAACGAATGGAACCATCAACAAAACAAAAGGTGATCTACTAAAAAGGAGAAGATATTTGCAAATGAAAAATCCATTAAGGGGTTAATATCCAAAATACATAAAGAACTTATACAATTCAACACCAAAAGAACAATCTAATCAGAAAATTGTTTTTTTCCAAAGAAGACATGCAGATGACCAACAGAAAAATGAAAAGATGTTCAACATTACTAAACATCAGGGAAATGTGAATCAAAGCAGCAATGAGATATCACCTTATACCCATTAGAATGGCTATAATTATCAAGACAAGAAATAGTAAGTGTTGGCAAGGATATGGGGAAAAAGGAATCTTCATTCCCTGGGCAGGAATGTAACCTATGCAGCACTGTAAAAAACAGTATGGTAGTTCCTCAGAAAATTAAAAATAGAAATACCATATGATCCAGTAATTCTACTACTATTTGTCTAAATTAATTAAAACACTAATTTGAAAAAATGTATGTACCCCATGCTCAGTGCAGTATTATTTACAAAAGGTAAGATATGGAACCAATCCAAGTGTCCATCCATAAATGAATGGATAATGAAAATACTATATAAAGTAATATTCCATTTATTATATATATACTAATATATGTATAATACAAATACTAAAGATATATAATGCAAATATACTATGTATAATATGTATTATATATATATACACACACACACACAATAGTAAAATATTGTTTTTCATCCTTTTCATCCACAGATTCCAACCATTCCATCTATTCCATAAAATACAATAGAATATTGTCATATATACAGAAAGATACATAGATTATATATAGGTATACATACTATATATAATCTAGGGGGGTATAATACTACAGGAAATAAACCAGACAGAGAAAGACAAATACTATATGATTTCACTTTTATGTGATATCTAAAAAACAAAACAAAGAGGCAAGCAAAATAAAAAATCCCAGATCTTAAATACAGAGAAAATACCGGTGATTAAGGAAGGGGAGGTGGGTAGGGTGAATGGGTAAAATCGATAAAGTGGATTAAAAGCTATAGACTTCCCGATATAAAATAAATAAGTCACAAAGTTCAAAAGTAAAACATAGGAAATATAGTCAATAATATTGTAATAACAAAGTTTGGTCATAGATGATAACTATTTATCATGGTGTACACTGACTAACGTAGAGTATTGCACTATATATTAATTATAATTCAATAGAAAATACTAACAAAAATAATAATCTGGAAAATGTATTCAAACAACACTTACTTATGATTTCTAATACTATCATTTAAACACCCACATAAATGGGTAAAATGGATGAAGAAATTCAAAAGATTCAAATTTCTAGTTACAAACTAAATAAGTCATGGAAGTGTAATGTATAATATTGTGGCTGTAGTTAATAATACCATATTACATATTTGAAGCCACTAAGAGAATGGATCTTAAAAGTTCTCATACCAAAAAGAAAATGTGTAGCTATGTATGGTGACAGATGTTAACTAGACCTGTTTTGGTGATCAAATAAATTGAATCATTATATTTTATATTTAAACCTAACATCATGTTATAAGTCAATTAGAACTCACAAAACAAAAAATAAAAGCCTATATTATATGTACCTGTTCCTCAAGATTGTAAGTACTGAAAAAAAAAAAAAAAGAAAAGAAAAAAGAAAAACTGGAAGTGCTGCCAAATCATACCCTCACCCTATTTTCTCTTTTATACCTATCAACTCTGGATTCCATAGATTATGTTATCAATAATTATCTTGGAATATTCCAAAATTCCTTATCACTCATCATATCTGCCTTGGAAAACTTCAAACCCGGAAGATCCTGATTATCTGCCATGCCAGAGCTATTACTGGTCTTATGATAATGCTAAAGAAAAAGCACACATCCTGAAATTTTGGTACCACTATAAACCCCAAATCATCTGCATCATCTGGGCAACATCCATGTTGCCTGGACTTTTTACTTTTTTAATACATTGGCATATTACTCCTTTGCTTTCCCAAAACTTGTTTCAAATTGTCGCCACTTTTCTTTTTCCCTCTTAAATATATAATATCTTAACTTGGTCCAGTATTTCACAGAGAAGCCCTAATTATGAGACTGAAATTTTACTGGTTCAGTTGCCAAATCTTCAAATACCTCTGATAAGCTTCCACTGTTTTCCAAATTTCCGCTAATTATATTTGAAGATATTTCTTTAATCCTCCAATGGTGATCTTGACCTCATCCCATTTTTTTTTTTAAGATTTTATTTATTTATTTGACAGAAAGAGATCACAAGTAAGCAGAGAGGCAGGCTGAGAGAGAGGAGGAAGCAGGCTTTCCATGGAGCAGAGAGCCCGATGCGGGGCTTGATCCCATGGTCCTGGGATCATGACCTGAGCTGAAGGCAGAGGCTTAACCCACTGAGCCATCCAGGCGCCCTCTCATCCCATCTTATTAACCCCACACCCCCGAGAGTCACAATTGCCCCAGTACCTTTATCTTCTCCTTTTATACTGAATCCATCCCTCAGCATTTAAATATCTGCAAATCTCTCCTAACTACACAGAACTGCTATTCCTAATCTTTCTGGGAACCCTCCTTAACCACTGCTCCTTCTACTTCTTCCCCTTAGCTGTGAACTACTGAGAAAAAGTCTTCAACATCATCTGTGTCTGTGACCTCACCTCCAACCACTTCCTCAGTCTACCCTACATTTCCATCTGCCCTCCCCATTCCATGGGAGTTCCTTGGTAAGGTCACAATGGATCTTTTGTTACTAAACCCAGCGGGAAGTGTTGGTTATTCATCAGATTTGATCTTTAAGTGAAAAACTTAAAGCATATTCGGAAAAACTCAGATATGTTAATCTTATTTTACAGCAGTGAATCTTATAAAATCTAAATATAGACAATGGATAGCTGATAAAATTTCACTAACAAGTTGAGATTGTACTGTATATGGAAAGCACAAGCTGGATTCTAGAACTTAGTAAAAAACTGTAAAATAATTAACATATTTATATTTCTTTTTCAGTTACAGAAACTTACTATAAAATTGATTATGGAAACTCTCTGGTCACATGCCACTATAACACGTGGTAATTATTTCTGCCATCTGTTATGGGTTAAATTGTGTCCTTCACAAAGAAACCGTTAGGACCTTATTTAGAAATAGGGCTATGGTTAATGTACTAGTTCAGAAGAGGTCCTTAGGTCCTTAGGTAGGCCCTAATTCCACGTGACTGCTGTCTTTATTAAAAGGGTAAATGCAGGATACAAAGACAGACACACAGTGGAAAGACAATGTGAAGACACAAAGAGAGAAGACAGCCATGTGACCAGAGTGATGCATATATGAGCCAAGGTGTGTTAAGGATTGCTGGTAATCATCAGAAGCTAGAAAAGTCAAGGAAATACTGTCCTCAGAGGTGTTAGAGAAAGCACAGCCCTGCCAACACTTTGATTTTGGACTTCTAGCTTCCAGAAATGTGAGAGAATAAATTTCTGTTGTTTTAAGCCACCCGGTTCTTGGTGCTTTGTTACAGTATCCCTCGGAAACTAACACAACTTTTTACGTGTCTTGCATTTTCTCTCCTCCTCACTGAGTTATGCTACCATAAAAATAGAAAAACGCAAATTTAAAAATATCTTCTCCCCATCTTCTTCTGATCTTCTGCTTTCTCCTCTTACCTTACCTGATTCACAGCTTTGGAGATGTGCTTACTTTCCCTGAGTCCTGTTTCTCAGATGCACAAGAAGTTATTGTATGAAGTGGTCCATTGCTTTACTTATGACCAAAGAACTATCTGGCTAGGCACATGGAGAAAACGTCCTAAAAACCAGTCTGAAGTATCTATTCAATGTCTTTACTCAGAAGCAGTTCTTCGCAAACTCATGTTGGAATGCCCTGGTGATCTTATTAAATGTGTTTTCTGATTAAATAATCAGAATGAATATTCCACATTTCTAATAATCTCCCTAGCAATGCTGATGCTTTCATTCTGAGGACCACATTTTAAGAAGTAAAGCTCTAAAACTTGATCCAGTGACAAGTCACAAACCTAGATATTGTTCTCAACTTCTCTACCAAAGAATGCTTGCAGCCTAAGCAGCACTTTTTGTGCACAGGAAAAAAAAAAAAAAAAAGGTTACTCTCTCTAGATATTGAAACTTAAAAAAAAAAAAAAAAAAAAAAAAAAAAACTAAAAAAAGGGACAAAAAAAAAAAAAAAAAAAAAAAGGCAGCCCATGGGCGGATGAATTAGAATAGCTGCCCCACTTAGACAGATATTTTAGGAGACAATGGGCCTTCTGTAGGAATATATAGTTCTAACAAAACTCAAGGATTGGTAAATTAGGTAGGAGTTACACTTCCCACTCCCACTCTCTCTGCAGCCAGTTGCCTTTAAATGGCACAAACAGCATAAAGTGATTTCTCTACCTTCCTGCTCACCATTAGCTATGAAGACATGTCAACTCTAATTCAGATATCATATATATATGAAATTATTATATTATATATTATAATTCACATAAAATTATATATAATAATATATTACATATATTATTTCCTCTCTCTAGCTTTATGTTCTCAGACATTAATCACCTAGAATCTAATCAGCCACCTTACCTCAACCACTTATCCAAGAAAAGTATTTTATTTATTGCAACCATATTTACCTTTCTGAAATGTAACTCATTTTTCTTCTCCTTAAAAATGTGCCAAGAGTCCACACTCTTGTGTGGACAGTAAGCTGTGAAACACTTTGCATGGCATGGAAAAGGTTTAAAAGTACCACCCAAAGTGAACTTTGGGCTGACTGCACTCTCTTTGGTTTCTATTTTTTCATCCACAGTATGCCATTGCTATCAGTCAGTTTTTGGAACCTCCTCTCTTATTGGTGTTTTAGAATTTCTGTCCACTGCCATGGCATCCCAGGTGTAACTGGAAACCAGAAGCTTAAAGCTCAGAACTGCATTGGCAAACAAAATGGCCAATACAGTATAGTCTTCTGGATAGAATTATATCAAGACACTTTGAATGCAATAGTAGAACTTAATGGTAGACAAACCATAAGAGACTCTTAATCTCACAAAACAAACTGAGGTTTGCCGGGGGTAGGGGTATAGGGAGAGGGTGGTTGGGTTATGGACATTGGGGAGGGTATGTGCTATGGTGAGTGCTATGAAGTGTGTAAACCTGGCAATTCACAGACCTGTACCCCTGGGGCTAATAATACATTATATGTTAATAAAAAAAAAGAACTTAATGGTAATCTTTAATGTTATTTATCAATTTCCATCAAAGTCATAACACAGTTCACAAGCAAAAAAAAAAAGCTACCTCCTATGGCAGAAAATGTCTGAATCTAGCTCATTAGAATAAATAATTTCTTCTCTTCTTGGGCACAGTATAAGACTTTTCTCATTCTTATTTCTCTATGGCTGTAGCCACATATCTAAGTTATAACTAATTGTTCTAATAATGCCTGTACTGAATCATACCTTCCTTTATTTCTATTCTTTTGCAATGTGAATTTGCTATTCTTCGGATCAAGAGATGAAGTTCATTCCTGACTTCTTTAAATTTGGGCTGGCCTTGTGGCTTGTTTTCACCCTAGAATGTGGCAGAAGTAATGTCATATGACCTCTAAGATAAAGGTTAGGGATCTTAAAACTTCTGTTTTCATACTTTTGAAACACTACCCTGATCTGCCCATGGTTTGAAGAAGACCAGAACAAAAGACTATCTGGAGACAAGAGGTCCAGCTGATCTAGTTCACCCCAGCTTCCAACTGAAAATAGCCATTTGAGTAAGCCAAAATAAGACCAGCAGAAGACATGCTTAATCAACCCATAGAACTGTGTCATTTGGGACATGGAGTTTGGGGGTGATTTTTTTACACAAAAATAGATAATAAATACAAAAAAAATCATATTCACAAAAGTGATTTTATCATTTTTAGGCCTAACCCATTAAAAAAACCCTCTTATGAGCATTCCTCCATGCTGCTTTTCTTGTCTCAGTAACTGGAGTAGAGGTTAATTCCCAATAAGATGTTAGAAGCAATACACAGAAGATGGTAAAGCCCCTCTGAAAAACTGGCTGTTGACATACTCACCAAGCAAATGCAGATACTTGATCAAGAAATAAACCTCAAGTGTATTTACTCATTACACATTTTGAGTTATATGTAAGTCTATACTAATTAATATGCCAATGATAATGCTGTTAATGCAATCTTTGACCTTTCTTCAGCTAATGTCTAGTTTCAGAATCATTTTTTTTATGAATAGATTTTTTGGGGGAAAAATAGATTGGTATATATATATATATATATATATATATATATATATATATATATAAAATCATACTTGCAATATAAATTTTCACATTAAAAATATATTAGAAAAATAAATAAAAATTCAGAAGACTAAAACATTTATCCATAATTTTAACACTAGAATTTCGGCACATTTCATTCCTTTCATATGTGAATTTTTAACCTAAATTTATACAAATTTATTCAGCTAATATTATACAATAAGCATTCTTCATATGCATTCATTACCAATTTTAAAATGGTTGTGTCATACCCCATCTAGTGGACACAGTATAACTTGTTTCTTATGTCTTTTTATTAATAATTTAAGATGTAAGTGTTCCATGTTAGAGCTCCCTAATAAATACAATGCTTTTTCCTTTTTCATATCATTGCCTTGCTATTCGTATTTCCTTAAATTCAATATTTTATTACTTGTGTTAATTAAAATTATTTAATTTGAATCTTAGCTTATTAATATTCTTGAATTATTAAGTATATTGTTATTTTCTTTGGTTTTATTTTATTTATTTAAAAGACAAGGACGTTAATGTAACATTTGATTCTTTACCAAGCCCTGCAGTCTTCCCTCAATTTTTGTACTTAATGACTGTACAACGTATGAAATCATGATTATTTTTTTTAAGATTTTATTTATTTATTTGACAGACCAAGATCACAAGTAGGCAGAGACTCAAGCAGAGACAGAGGGAAGCAGGCTCCCCGCTGAGCAGAGCCCCCAATGTGGGGCTCGATCCCAGGACCCTGAGATCATGACCTGAGCCAAAGGCAGAGGCTTAACCTACTGAGCCACCCAGGTGCCCCATGATGATTATTTCTTACCCCTTAAAATCTTTATACATTTTTCCTCATGGTTCACCACTTTTCTCTGTGTCTTCTTTTTTCCTGTCTCATTAATCATATTACCTCCCCCAAAACAAAAATGTTTTTAACCTACTGAACCATTTCTGTGTTGTATTATCACCCCTCAAAAACCAGTTATTTAATGTAACACAAGCAAAGGACACCCGTACTTGCCATCCTAACACTGATTTTCCACATTCTTTTATGTTGTCTAAATATCTCTACTTGAATCTTACTGACATCTGAGATGTAAAATTTGAAAACCACATAAATTATATTCTCTGCTAGCACATACTCTTTCCAACCTTCCCATTACTTTTAATATGTTCTTTTTAATATTCTTCTATTTTCTTAAGTTTACACAAGGCTTTCTCTTGCTATTCAGACTTCTGGGTTTTTTTTGGTTTTGGTTTTGGTTTTGGTTTTTTCCCCCTCAGCTGTCTCACAGTCTCCTTAAGATTATATATACCAAAATTTAAAAAAAACCTTTTCCTTTACATTTGTTTCAATTCCTAATTTTTCTATCACAGTAAATGATAGTATCAATCATCCAGCCATTCCAATGAGAATTCTGGGAGTCATTCATAGCTTCCTTCTTACTCTCTAGCACCTTCTTTTTTTTTTTTTAAGATTTTATTTATTTATTTGAGAGACAGAGATCACAAGTAGACAGAGAGGCAGGCGGGTGGGGGGGGGAAGCAGTCTCCCCACTCTCCCCAGAGAGCCTGATGCGGGGCTCGATCCCAGGACCCTGGAATCATGACCGGAGCCAAAGGCAGAGGCTTTAACCCACTGAGCCACCCAGGCGCCCCTCTAGCACCTTCTCATCTGTCACCAAGTCCTTTATCACTTTTTTGATTTGGCTTGATTTTTCTTGTTTGTTACAATTTTTATCGAAGTATAATATATGTCTTTTATTTAAATATATATGTATACATATATATATGTATATACACACTCACACACACACACACACACACACACACACAGAAGAGTTTATAAATCTTAAACAATGTGACACAATTTCACCAACTAAATAATAGATGTACCCTGGACACATTCTAAAATAGAACATTGCTAGCATCTGAGAAATCTCTGCTATGGTATCCTTTAGTCTCTAAACCCCATCTAAGTTTAACCACTATAATAATTTCTAACAACACAGATTGGATTCTTCTGGTTTTGAACTTGATATAAATCAAATACTACATTATGCACCTATTGTTTGGCTTCTTTCGCTAAACAGTATATTTGGGTTTTCCATATGGGCTAGTCATACCTTGTTCATTCTCATTGCACATTGGCATTCTATTCAATGTTTGCTACGACTTAACATTTTTTTAAGCTGAGGACCAAGACATTTGTTCTGTGTCAGGAGAGTAGTTTGTTTGAATAGGGTTGCTATAAATGTTTTTGTACACGTTTTGTGATGTAAATATATAAGTATGTGCTAGATATATACTTAAGAATAAAACTGCAGGGTTATAAATAAATATTTTTAGCTTTATGAGATACTATCAAATAATTTACCAAAGTGTCAATGTCAACTTGCATTCCAACCACTACAGCATAAGAATTCTAGGTATTCTACATGTTTACCAAAACTAGATATTTGTCTTTATAAAGATTTTTTTACTATTATTTTGGGTGTTTGGAGATTTCAGACTATGGATTTAATTTAGATTTTCTAATGACAATGGAGTATTACCATCCATAAAAAGGAATGAAATCTAGCCATTTGCAATGATGTGGATGAAGCTAGAGACTATCATGCTAAGCAAAATAAGTCAGTTAGAGAAAGACAAATACCGTATAATTTCACTCGTATGTAGAATTTAAGAAAAAAAAATGAACAAAGGGAAAAATAGACAAACCGAAAAACACTCAACTATGGAGAACAAATTAGTTCTCTTTTTATGGTTTCTAGAGAGGAGGAGTTGGAAGAGGGGTTAGATAGGTGATGAGGATTAAGCTGTGCACCTGTAATGAACAACAGGTATTGTATGAAAGTGTTCATCACCTGAAACTAATATTACACAGAATGTTAACTAAATGGAAATTAAATAAAAACTTAAAAAATATATTTTCTAATGACTAATGAAGCTAAGTAATTTTATATGTTTACTAATCATTTGGATATCCGGTTTAGTGAAATACCAAAATTTATATGGAGTCATATTTCAAATATTTACTAGGAGGATCTCATTATATATTCTGGATATATGTATTACAAATATCTTCTCTCACATCATGACTTGTTTTTCAGTCTCTTAATGATGTATGTTATATATAATCAAATTTATGCTTTTATCTCCTTTATGGTCAGTACCTTTACTATTCAGTTTAAGTAACTTCTGCTTATCCTACAGCCATTAAGATGATTTTTTTTCTCTTTAATTTTCTTTTAAAACATTATTTACCTTTCATATTTGCTCAAAAAAAATCTTCAAATAGATATATTGACTGTGGTAACCTAGGGGTCAAAGGTCTTTTGTCCTTTTAACGAATTGATGAAAACTAGAGCCTGCACAATGCATTTAGAAGACCATCTTTTCCCTATTGTTCATCTTTTTAATAAACTACATGGCTTTATACATGCTGATTTATTTTGAGTTCTCTATTCTCTTTCACTGGTCAATTCATCTTTCACTGTCCTTATAACACATCATCTTAATTATCATATATTTATAATAGGTCTTGATACTAGTTACAAAAGTCCTAGAGGTTTGTTGTTCTTCAAGATTAGCCCTTTGCATCTCCTTCCTAAAAAATATAAATAAAGTTGCCAACTTTTTATGAAACCTTGCTGATTTTTTTTGTAATTGCATGAGTCTATAGAATAATTGAGGGGCAACTGACATCATTATAATGATGTCTAATCCATAGGCTTAATATGAGCCCCAATCCATAAACTTTTTATATTTTTCTATTTAAGTATTTTAATGTCTCTTATTTTTTGTTGTTTTCAGCATAAAGTTCATATACCTCTTAGATATTTGATTTTTATAATATTAATTAAATTTTTAATTTTCTATATATTTGTTGCTAATATGAAAAGATAATTTTATATATGTAATTTATATCCAGTAACTTTATTAAATTCATATATTCTATATTCTCAGTTGCAGGAGAAAAGTTTAAATTTAAACATTAAGTAAGACTGTAGATTTTCTGCTCTTTACACTTAATAGAATAAGTTATCTTCCTGGTTTGCTTCCTGAAGTTGTTATTATGAATATTTCTTAAATTTACCCAATGCTTTTCCTGCATAGTTCGATTTTTGAATGTTAAACCATCTTTTGATTCCTGGAATATATACCATTTATTCATTATATATTACCATTCTCCACATACCACATGATTATATTTATTATATTTTAATTGCCTTTGGTTTATAATTGCTCTTTGATATAATTCTGTTGTACTATAGTCATGAATGAGTTGAGATTTGTTTTATCTTTTACTTCTCTCTGAAAGGGATTATATAGTTTGATGTGTGCTTTTTTTCTTTAATTATTCTAATGAATTTGCTCTTGAAATCAGTCATTTCTAATTTTGTTTATTTTTAGTTTTTGTTAAAAAGTTTTTAAGAACAAAATTAATTACTTAACTAAATTTAGTATAGTTTCATGCTCTATTTCTTCTCCTCTATTTTCTAAGATATTTTCCTTAAGGGATTTGCTTATTTCTTCTACATTTTCAAAAATTTGGTATGATGATGTTCATGAAATCCTCTTATTGCTTTATTGTTTGTAAAACATATAGCAATATCTATTTGTTTTTCCTTTCTGATATCAGTGGTTGTATAGTTCCTCTCCTATTTCTTTTTCAGTCTTTCTACTTGTTTGTCGTTTAAAATTTTGAAGAAACCACTTTTGGATGTTTGGACTTTTTTTTTAAATAAATTTTTATTATATATTATTGTTTTCTGCTTCTATATTTGTAATTTAATTTTTCTCCTATTGTTCATTTTAGTTTTCCTACCATCATAAGATAAAAGATTATGGCACTGATTTTATAACTTTTATTTTTTTAATATTTTAATTTAATATTTTTATTTTATTTTAATAAATCAGGGCTCCTGCAAACCCCTCCTTAGGTGGGATAATTTGCTAAGACAGCTTACAGAACACAGGAACCACTTTAAGAGTTTATTACAAAATAAACTCTTTTTAAATAAATAAAATTATTTTAGTATGAACACATTTTGTGGGCTACATTCATTTTCATCTCTGGCTAGACACCACTTTATCTACTTCTCCAAATTTGGGCATGTTATTTCTTCCTTATAATTTATTCCAAAATTTATTTCTAATGTTTTCCATGATTTCCTCTTTAACTCATGGGTTATTTAGAACTGTAATGCTTTATTTAATGACAGTTGGAAATTATCTAGTTATCAGTTAATGAAACTGGGTCTCAGCTCAAAAGAAATCTATGTGTTTACACCATATCCTCTTTAAATAAATAAAAACTATCCAAATTATGACCAATAAATACAAGGACTATATTTTTTTCCTTCTAAAATTATTTCAGTTTGGGGCGCCTGGGTGGCTCAGTGGATTAAAGCCTCTGCCTTTGGCTCTGATCATGATCCCAAGGACCTGGGATTGAGCCCCGCATCGGGCTCTCTGCTCAAAAGAGAGCCTGCTTACCCCTCCCCTCTCTGCCTGTCTCTCTGACTACTTGTGATCTCTGTCAAATAAATAAATAAATAAATAATATTTAAAAAAATAAATAAATAAAAATGAAATTATTTCAGTATGAACACATTTTGTGGGCTACATTCATGCTTGTTTGACCAGATAAAACCACCATCATTTTTTAAAAGATAATTAATGGCACTAAATGCATTTAAGCTAAAAAAGTATTTTAAAGTAAATAATTCAGTGGCATTTTAATGCAGTCATAATATTGTACAACCACTACTTCTACCAAATTCCGAAATATTCCTATCATCACACAGTGAAATCCCTTACGCATTAAGCATTCACTCTAATTTCCCCGGCTCCCCAATTCTTTCTCGGCCACCAGTGTTCCGTCTCATTGCCTTATCTATTCTGGATATAAATAGAATCATATAATACTCAAGCTTTTGTCCCTGGCTTCTATCATTAAATGTTTTGGAGGTCCATCCATGTTGTGGCATGTGTTTTCCAATACCAATAGCCAATTCAATTTTCTGACATCAACAGTGTGTGCAACAATTCAATTTAAATTCTGAGGCTATCTACCTGAATTTAGCATCAGATCCCACATAAGAACCAACTCCCACAAGACTGCCCCCACTTTAGATACCAGTTGCAAGTCCTGGGCCACCCATACTTGTGACTGACCAGATATAAATCAGGGATCCTGCAAACCCCTCCTTAGGTGGGATAATTTGCTAAGACAGCTTACAGAACACAGGAACCACTTTAAGAGTTTATTACAAAGGATATAACTCAGAAACAGTCAAATGAAAGAGATGCGTAAGGCAAAATGAGAGGGGGTGTCCTATTTAACCTGTTCTTCCAATCACAGGTTCTCCAAATCTCAGTATTGATAAGTTTTTTCTGCAGGTCAATCTCCAACCCTCCACCCCCATCCTGGCCCATAGATAGAAAGAAAGTCCTCAGTCTCTAATCACTTGATTTTTGTTAACCAGCCTCATCCTAAAGCTATCTACAGGACCCATCTTAAGTCACGTCATTAGCATAAACTCATGTATGACTAAAAAGGACTCATTATGAATAAAAACACTCCTAGCACTCAAGAAATTTCAACCATTTTAGCTCTAGGTGAGGAAGAAGGAACAAAGACTAAATATTTCATATTATATGATAGCATGTATCAGAACTTTATTATTTTTTATGGGTGAATAATATTCCTTTTATAGCTGAATAATATTCTATGGTATGTATATACCACAGTGTATTTATCCATCTTTTGAGGGACATTAGCCTGTTTCTACTTTTTGACTGTTGTTAATAGTACTGCTATGGATATCCATATGCATGCACTTCTTTGAGTGCCTGTTTTCAATCTTTTGACTATATAATTATCAGAAGTGGAATTCCAAAAAAAAAAAAAAAGTGGAATTCCAGCATCATTTACTAACTCTATTCTATGTTTAACTTTGTGAGGAAGCACCAAACTTTTCCACAGTTACTTAACCATTTTACATTCCCATTAGCAATGTATAAAGGTTCCAATTTCTCTACTCCCTCACCAATATTTATGTTTTCCATTTTTTAAAGTATAGCCATTCTAGTAGGAAATAAATGGTATCTCACTATGGTTTTGACTTCAATTTCTCTAATGACTACTGATAAGAATCTTTTCATGTGCTTTTAGACTATTGGTGTATCTTCTTTGGGAATTTTTCTGCTAATTTTGTTTTTTACTTATTACATACCGTATTATATGCACAATACTATTTAGATAGTATGTAATAAATAATATATAGAATGCATATGTATGTTTTATTAAATTTTAGATTAAACCTCTAAGCATCTCTGCATGACAGTGCATTCAGAAAGATTAGCTCTCTGCCCTTCTTTTTTAAAGATTTTTATCTATTTATTTGAGACCGTGAGAAAGAGAGAGAGAGAGAAAAGGAGTAAGGGGAGGGACAGAAGGAGAGGGAAAAGCAGACTCCCACTGAGCAGGGAACCCAACTTGGGCTCAATCCTAGGACTCTGGAATCATAACCTTAACCAACTAAGCCACCCAGGTGCCCCAGCTCTCTGAACATTGATTATCTTACTGTCTAGCCACAGTTCACTTCTTAGCTTTTCCCTTAGTAGTTTTATTAATAAACACAGTCAATATAATTTTGTACAAGGTTGTAGAAATTATAGAATGACCTCATCAAAGTTTATAGTACTTTATTTTTAATGAAAGAACTCCAACTTTGGTTTGTCTTTCTTACATAACTTTTTTTTAAAAAACCTGTATTTTAATAGTTGAGAATGTTACTTTTTCTTCAAAATTTCAAGGTCCCTACAAGAATTTTGCCATATATATGACTTCTAGTTTCATCCACAAAAAGAAGGATCTGTCCCAGAAATGCCTCTGCTAGTTGCCCCGTTAACACTTAGCATCCATGACACATACTCATTTCCACTGTGTTCTAAAAATTTCTGAGGACCACAGTATGTTTTTTCATTCTTCAATTCCCTTCCACATTCTCTTGCCAAGCCTGATCCTTCCCGTCCATAAGCCTCCTTCTCTCTGTATGTCTACCAGAGATCTTGCTGAAGAGTCCCTTCTTTTCTGACAAGAGCTCCCACCACTGTCAACACTGCCTGCACAGTTAGCTCTTTCCTCCTCTAAGGTCCAGACAGACTTTAAATTGTTATTTACCTTTCACACCAAGCTCCTAGCCTATGAACTCAAACTACAGAGCCCAAAAATGCCATTAGGAATAATTTTTCCAAGACAATATATAAAAACTCCATGTCATATCACTGAATCAAAGAAGCAAAGAATATCCTTGGATATTTCCAAAGATTGGAAAAGATATGAAAGACAATTTAGGGTTTTTTCCTACCACATCTCTATCAAATAGTTTCTCAAATCCTACATGAACACCCATAGTTATTAGGTAGTTAATATAGTTAATTTGACACGACAAGCAAGTTCATTTTTAAGTTCACACTGGTACTATATATTTTTTACATTATTTTTATTAATTTTTTCATTTGTATGTTGGACATCTGTATGTCTTCTTTAGAAAAATGTTTGCTTATGTTTTCCACCCAATTTTAATTGGATTATTTCTTTTTTGAGTGTTCAGGTTTTTTCTTTTTTTTTAAATTTTTTTATAAATTCAATTCAGTTACCATATAGTGTATTATTAGTTTCAGGGACAGAATTTAGTGATTCATCAGTTGCAGATAACACCCAGCACTCATTACATCAAGTGCCCTCCTTAATGCCCATCACCCAATTACCCCATCCCCCCCACCTCCCTCCAGCAACCTTCTGTTTCCTATAATTAAGAGTTTCTTATTGTTTTTAAAAACTCCTCATCTTCATTAGGGAAAGAAGTTCATACTAAAGGAGTAGTTAAGGCTATCCAAACAGACTTCTCATGTTGCCAGAGAGATTTAATCACAACAGCAGCACCAGTAGAGAAAAATCACTGTATTCCATCTTCTTTATTGAGGAATATTCCTATTAGCTATCATTATCACCTGAGCTATATCCTCTACTTCTAAAAAATGCCTATGGCAGCTCTTATCAAAGAGCTTTCTGAAATGAATAGCTGATAGATGAAATTGCCTGGTAAACTCCCACAGGCTGTAAGCAATTGTGAATTGTGCAGTATACATCTTCTCATTAATAATAGAGTAATAAAAAAATTATCAGTAACTCCTATGGACTGATTTCACAACACTTCATATGAACAAAAATATAGAGGACACCTCATGTTAGTAGTTAAAATAAATAAGTTCTTAGTCAAAATAAAATTTTTATATTAAACATATTTATGTGTCTGGTTACAATTTTTTAAAAAACATTGATTAGTAGTAGCATTTTACAATGCCTACAATGGCATGAGGGGTCACAATAAAGTCTGGACATTGGGGAGGGTATGTGCTTTGGTGAGTGCTGTGAAGTGTGTAAACCTGGTGATTCACAGACCTGTACCCCTGGGGATAAAAATATATGTTTATAAAAAAATAAATAAATAAAAAAAAAAATAAAAAAAAAAATAAAAAGTCTGAATTTCCTTTTCCCCATTTACATACCCAAATAAGAAAACTACATATATATCTATGCCTGTTATTTCACTTATTAAAAGGAAACACCAATATTTATCTGGCAGGTACCAAATGTTACGGGTACCATATGAGATAAACTTTCTTGTGGTGCCTTTACACAGAAAGTGCCAAATGCTACAAATCAGGCTTTCTTGTTCCCCTAGAGCTGGTTGTTAAACATTTACCAGCATATCACCCATTAGAGAGTTGACTGACTGGATTCAAGAAGACTTCCTTTGATTTCTGCCAGTTGGTGCTGGCTCCTGGCTGAGGTATTTTGGTTTAGATTCACATGACCTCTCATGCTTCAGAGAGTAACCTGACTTCCTTCTCTGGCAGTTTCAATTCAACACTCCAAGAAGACAGAAGCAGAAGTAGCCATTTATCTTAAATCACACAATGTCACTTTTGTCATATTCCATTGGTTACTTATGGAGCTTTCTGCCACTAAGTTCCCCTTATCTATAAAGTTAATGTAGCCTGCTAGCAGTTTTTACAATCAGAATTAAGTAATAACATCCATGTGAGACACTTATGAAAGTACCTGGTACATTAAAAATATTCAATAAATGTCAGTTACTATTTTTACTATTTTTTATCTTTAAAACCTCTCATATCAGTCATCTCTTAATACTCATTGCTAGTACTTTAGTGAAGGAGGTCCTGCTTAATTTCTCCCTCTGTACTCCATCTACAATAATTTTGTTTTAGCACCTGCAACTGTAAACCAACATTTGTTCATTTGCCAAATTACCACTTTAAGACTAGAAACCTATAGAGATATAAAACAGTTGGGTTTTTTCTTTTTATATTTTTTTAATTATAAACTTTTGTCACTGAGTTTAAAACAGAGTAATCATCCAACAAATGTCTGTTCAATTTGTTTTCTTCCAATGGCAATCAGAAAACTTAACCTAAGTATTAAATTTTGAACTGAAATAAATGACTACGTTATGGAATACCTCAAATATCTTGAGTAATAAATATGTTATAGATAACTTACGAAATTGCAGGCATTACACAGGGTCAAAATGTGGGACACAGTCCTACATATTAGTTGAGTACACAGACTCTTAATATAGGTTGTCGGCAATTAAATTCCAACTCAACTGATTGTGCTGGGTCTAAGATAAAGTTACTTAGCCTTTCTGTGGTTTAGTTTCCTCCTCTGTAAAAAGGAAGATAAGAACTTTTAGAGCATTATTGCAAGCACATACTAAGTATATGTAAAATAATAGATGGCACTAGCACATAAGGAGCTCCATTTACATTTTCTCTATTACTATTATTATATTTTGATATTTTATCATCAGAAATATATTTTTCCTAAAAATAAATATTACAGATTCAAGTAAATTTATGTTTTTCATACCATTCTTCACGAAAGCTTAATGTAATGCAACTGTTACAAAATTTTTCTTCTTAAAAATATGAAAAACTGTAAAATTTGCCATTTTGTATATATATTTATTTATTTAAAGATTTTACTTATTTATTTGACAGAAAGAGAGAGAGATCACATGTAGGCAGAGAGGCAGGCAGAGAGAGAGAGAAGGAAGCAGGCTTCCCAACCAGCAGAGAGTCCGATGCGGGGCTCAGTCCCAGGACCCTGAGATCATGACCTGAACTGAAGGCAGAGGCTTAACCCACTGAGCCATCCAGGCACTGCTGCCATTATATCTATATCTATATCTATATCTATCTATCTATCTATATATATATATATATATATATTAAGATTTTATTTATTTATTTGACAGACAGGGATCACAAGTAGGCAGAGAGGCAGGCAGAGAGAGGGGGAGAAGCAGGCTCCCTGCTGAGCAGAGAGCCCGATGCGGGGCTCGATCCCAGGACCCCGGGACCATGGCCTGAGCCGAAGGCAGAGGCTTTAACCCACTAAGCCACCCAGGCGCCCTGTGCCATAATATATTTTAATGACGTTTTCATTTTAAATATAGAAAAAGGATGTCTGTGTGGCACAGTTGGTTAAATATCCACCTTGTTTTAGCTCAGGTCATGATCTCAGGGTCATGAGATTGAGCCTTCTCAGGGCTCCATGCTTAGCAGGAAGTCTGCTTTTCCTTCTCCCTTTCTTCCTCCCCCAGCTCATCTGAGCTCTCTCTCTCTCTCTCATAAAGGGAAGCAGGAAATCATCATATCTCAGGTGGTTTCATTTTTCCTGACTGGTCACTTATGGTGCTCTCTACCATAATCAAAGAACACATCCATCCCACAGTCCACATAATAATCATCCCATCATAAAACCAAGTAAAATAACTATTTTCTGCCTCTATACCCTGTCTTTAATTTCATCCAATTTACATACAGTTTTCCTTTATTAACATTGAAGTAGCCTATTATTCACTGGCAACAAAGTCCTACCTTTCAGATGACAACCAGTTAACACACCTAGATTCCAAAACTTGAAAGCCTATTTCTGAGTTCATTTCTTTTACAAACACCAAATGAGTTTAGGTATAGTTAGGAGATATCTAGAGATATCAAGCTGACAGGAATATAAAGCAAGGAATGGATGATGACAGACAGGAAGGACAGAATGCTAAAAGACAGGGGAAGGAGACTGAAGAAGAAGAAGGGTGGTAAGCAGCAGTCAAAGGGTATCACAGTCCCATGTCTTTGCCTATAATTTCACATGTGCTTCAGCCTCCTGAGGGTGTTGCCACTACCTTTTACTCTCTTACCATTGCTGCTTCATGGAAACTCAGGTGACCTCTCTCACGCTAGTAATACTGACATCACCACCACACTGTTACAGACGCTATACAGACAATAAAAGAAGCAGAGAAAATGGCCTTTCCCTTTCCCTTGCCAGTGTTCCCTTGATAGGAACTGTAACCTGTACCCTAGGACCCTGAACTTAAAGTCAGTGGGACTTTACATAAATAAGAAAATTTATAATTTGTTAATTTGTAAAAATTTGTAATTTGTAAATTCTTGGAATTTACAAAAATACTGGTATCATTTCAGTCTCTTAGCAATACAAAAGAGAGCACAGACTAGCAGGATAGGAGCGGAGAGACATAATCAATAAGTAACTGGCATAGGAGAGTTTGTATGATCTAGCACCAGGGTGATTTCAATAGAAATTCACCTTCACATAGATTATGCTCTTTGGGACAAAGGTATTGAATTAACTTTTAAACCCAGTGTTACCGTGTCTTTTCCAGAGTAGGAAGAGATTTGATTCTTAAGACCATTTTATCTCCTAAATAGTCACTGAGACAACAAACAACTTTACTACTAAATGAGAACAGTGTCTCTTAGTTTGTTACAGCCTGCACAAAGAGCTCTCCATCTTAAGTATGACTTGACAGTCACCTGAGTTTTCAGGTCCAATTTTGATCATTAAATATATTGTGCATCAGAGAAGAATCTTAAAAACTGCCCAGACCACAAGTGCCAGCAGGCTATCTATTAGGAGCTCTTGGACCATAAAACCTGCTGACCTTTGGCAAAAAAAAAGAAAGAAAAAAAAAAAAGCGCTATTTGTTGTTCAACTATTTGAACAGTTGTTCAACTGTTTGTTGAAATAGTTCTTTGGGATCTCACAGCCTACACTCTTCTTAGCCATTTTCCTGTCAAGCCTTGAGGAATTCGTGTGATACCAACTCTCTTCTGGTTCATATGTTTTATTACATGTGATACAGAATCTCTTCTTTCAAATGAGAGATCTGACATGTAGACTGCCATGTTCTTCTGTAATTTCAATCTGTTTGTGCTATATGTAGTAGAATTTGGAATTAAGATGGCACTTTTCTCTCTTTCAATTCTCATGCAGAGTATTTTCTGTTTTACATTTCTTGTGCCATTCATGTGGAAAGTGCATTAATTTTCTATTGCTCCTGTAACAAATTACTACAAATTTAGATGCTTAAGTGATACAACTTTATTATTTTAGCATTCTGTGATTCAGAAATTCAACACAAATCTCACTGGCTAAAATCAAAGTGGCCTCAGAGCTGTGTTCCTTTTTAAGGGAGAATCTGTTTTGTGCTTTTTTTTTTTTTTTTTTTTTTTCCCAGCTACTAGTTTCCCCTCATTTCCTGGCTTCTGACCCTTTCGCTTTATCCTTAAAGACTGCAATTGCAGGTTGACTCATTTTCACCTCACATCATTCTGACTCTGTGAATCTTCTCATCTTCTCTTTCCACGGCTGGGAATGTTTCTCTAATTTTAAGACTTCATATGACTATATAGAAGTCACTGTAAGAATCCCAAATAATATCCTGTCAAGATCCAGAATGTCAATCACTTTTGCAAAGTCCAGTGGGTCATGGATAGTAACAGATTCACAGGTCCCAGGGAGTAAACATCTTTAGGGAGCCATTCCCTGCCTACCAGGGAAGGCTATAATTTCTTACTTTCTGTTAGTCTTCTTTCCCCCTCCCTTCCTCTCTCCCTCTCTTGTCTTTGTTATTTTTCCATTGCAACTTTTTAATATACTGTGAGGAACTTGAGTGCAAAAATTTGTCTTCATTTTGTATATCCCTAATACCAATTACAATCTCTTGGTATGCAACAGAAACAGCAATCACCAATTTGTTTTGGGTTATTAATTGTTTTGCACCTACTATGGTCTGATGATTGTGCAATGTGATAACAAATAGAGCAATGAGCAAGACAGAGGTGCCCTGCTTTTGCACAGCTTAGAGAACAGAGACATATTTTTAAGTGTCCGAGTGTGGGAGGATCAGCACCATCTAAGTACAAGGTAATTTCTCTGATTTCCTTCATCAGAAAAGAAAAAAATAACCCCATATATATTGTTCAGTATTTTTGTAAAGAATAAAATGGCTAAAACACAGAAAAGTAATTCATAAACTACAATGTTCTATATTGACCAAAACCAAAATATTTTATCATTCGTGAAGCACCAAATATTACTTGAATTGTTGAATTAAATTTTCACAAAGACTCGAGGAACTGCTACTCCATTTAGTAACAGATAAATGTTCTAAATTTATACTGAAATAGAAGCATTGCCTTAAATGCATTTTTTCTAATTTAGTCTTTCAAAAATAGTCCCTAATCTCCTCTATGCTGATATAATTTAGAAGACTGTATATTAGCTTTCTTCACCTTACTTTTTGATTAATGTTGTTGTGGTGTTTGCAATTTAGGGGACAGCTACACCACAGAGATGGTTATTTCAGATTGCTCTATCCAAGTTACTATATTTGTAGGTGCTAAGCCCCAATCGACCCCCCTCAGAAATACAGGAAGGAACAAGATTTTTTTCCCATGCATTTTTTTTTTCTAAAAATCTAACACATGCTAAACCCTGCATAAAATATTGGGAATGTGTATATTTATATGACCATGTTGTCCGTCCTAAGTTGTTCATAGTTTACTGTGGAATACACGTATGTAAACTGATTATTTCTAAACAATGTAAAGAGTCCTATGAAAACAATATGCTTATTCTATAGATAGTAAGTTTTCCAATAATTTTCGCTTCTTCCAACATGCTGGGAAATTAGTGTAGTTTCCCTCCCAAATGGAAAAACTTGGAAAAATGACACTTCCTCAACCCAGGACAGTGGAACTGAAACAGAACAAGTACATGGGAAGGCAGATACTCTTTCTTCACCTTGCTAGTGTGAACAGTTTCTTTAGCAGAACTCAGAAGGAAAAGAACAATAAGAAAATGCCACGGTCGCCAAACTGGAAAGAACCAAGATGCCCTTCAATGGACGAATGGATAAGGAAGATGTGGTCCTTATACACTATGGAGTATTATGCCTCCATCAGAAAGGATGAATACCCAACTTTTGTAGCAACATGGACGGGACTGGAAGAGATTATGCTGAGTGAAATAAGTCAAGCAGAGAGAGTCAATTATCATATGGTTTCACTTATTTGTGGAGCATAACAAATAGCATGGAGGACATAGGGAGATGGAGACGAGAAGGGAGTTGAGGGAAATTGGAAGGAGATATGAACCATGAGAGACTTTGGACTCTGAAAAACAATCTGAGGATTTTGAATGGGCGGGGGGTGGGAGGTTGGGGGAGCCAGGTGGTGGGTATTATGGGGGGCACGTATTGCATGGAGCACTGCATGTGGTGCATAAACAATGAATTCTGTTATGCTGAAAAGAAATAAAGAAAGAAAGAAAAGAAAATGGAAGTTTGAGCAGGAGAGAAGTAGAACAAGGATGTAAGAGAAAAAGAAACCCAACAACTTTCTCAATTGAATATTAATTTCAGTTTGCAGGACCTGATGGAAATGAGTGAATTTTAGTTTTAAGAAGTATATTTCTCTTTGTTCCAGGGCAACTATTTGAAGTCAGGAAGAATTTTTGCAATACTTTCTAGTTTACTTACAGTTTTATTAATTATATCTGAAAACTATTAATAAATATTTGTGAGATTAAGCTCATTTCACTACTGAAAACTTTGGTTTTATGCATTAGATATGTTTACACTTTTGTGACATGCCTCTAACTTCAATTTTCTATGGCCACTTTGAGGATATTGCTCAAGCAATATTCAAATTTAGCTAGAAATTCTAACATTCTATTAATATTTTTCTTTAGCTCAAATCCTGAATGAAATGCAAAAACTCCTTCATGGGAGTGTTCCTAGAGAGTAGACAATGGGCCACAAGTGAGCATAGCACATATGGCTTAACATATGCCAAGGTCCATGGATCACCAAACAGATACACATATGGGATTCTTTTGTAAACTGTCAAGTAAAATACTAACATTGCCATTCTTTTTCAGTCCTAACTAAAATGCAGTGGATTAAAGACAAAGGTATATGCACTTAGGTGACATTTACCTAGGCAGAAAGTTTGCATGTTTTGACTATTTTGAACAATGTTGGTATTCTGAACAAATCTGATATTTGAATTTGCATTGAAAAATGCTAGTGATACAAATCCTTTCACTGTAAGAAAATCTTGAGCATTTAAGATGAAATATCTTCATTTCATTTTGTATCTTAAATATTATACTTCATTCTATAGTGAGAAGAGTAATGACTTTATAGTTTTCTAGAACAGGATTTAAAATTCAGCTTTAAATTTCCTTGCTGAATGACTTTAGACAAATTCCTTAACCTCTCTGCTCTTTAATCTCCAATCTGAAAAATAGAAACAAGTATCTAATTCATGGAAATACTGTGGTACCTTAAAGTGATATAGAATGTATAGGATCTTAAACATTGCCTGGCACAGCATATATACCTGTTTAAAAAGTCATCATTGGGAGCTTCATGATTTGTATCTCTACCCCAAAAATTTACACAAATATTGCTTTGTAGGTATTTTAAGTTATTTTTATATTCAATGTCTTAATTCTTAAGATAGAATAAATTTCATTTCATGTTTAGTAATTACATTACTAAATTAAAATAAAAAACAAATGCTGTTAAAATTTACAAAAACTGTAGTTTAGGTCTACACCATCACAGTATCACACCATCACCATTTAGAATTAACCATTTCCATTCTGAGTTACCCTCTGTTGGGATCTTTACCAATGGGCTATTTTGCAATTCTATCTCTAGAAAAAATAAGCTGGAGGAAACACAAGAAGAGTAACAAGAAACTTGTTTGTACCTACATGGTCAGTTTAGGATAATTTCTGTGCTATTTATTAGCTCTAGGATGCTGACCAGTCATTAACCTTATGTGCTCTTCCAGGGTTCCTTCAACACTCTGTTGATGGAAGCCAAGGGACCTTTCTGGCCATTTATCATGTATTGATGTTTCTTTAATCTGTGAACATATGGGTTTGGTTACTCTCATTAGAAGGGCAAAATGACAGGCTTAAACTATTCCATTCCCATAAGATGATTTATTACAAAGAAAAAAACAAATATAAAATATTCTTTGGTCTTTATACTTTGTCTGTATCAAAAGAATTTATTTTGCCCACTGTTCTGTAATATGCATGTTAAAGAACAGAAGTTCTGTTTTTCAGCACTCCAGATGGAAAAGGGAAAATTATGATTTCTTCACTGACAATCATTTTGGATACAAAAAAGGAGGCAGTTCAATCTAAGGGCAAGAAACATTGACGAGTTTTTATCCATGAAACTGGATTGATGGACAATACTGTCTGCCACCTTTAAGACAGAGAAGTCTGAGGATTTGCTGAGACTTTGAAATGATTCAAAGATACAGCCTTCACCACTAAAGACCTAAGAAATTAGTATAGGTAATATTTCTTGAAAAATATTATGTTTAGAAAAATTGAAAAACTTTGTAGATTATTTTCTTTGATTGATGCCATCCCATTAAAATTCTATGCATTTAAATTATTGGCATAGAATTAATCTATTAAATAATTTGTGGTCTGGAAAGAAGATAAACATTTATCTGGATTTTGGTAAAATTTTCCCTAAAACTGGAAACCTACAAATGTGATAAAAATATTAACTGAAAAATTACTTTAAAATACTTAATACATTATAGGCTAAATTCTTCCATAAGTTCTAATGTTATACATGAACAAAATTACCATTAAAAATCCTACAAGTTGTCTCAAGTAGACGTAATTTGTGTGTACAATTCTGGGTTTTAACATGTAATAGTTAAGTTAACAACTTAACCAGAAAACAAAACCTTCCTAATGGCTTTGGTTTCGTAGACTTCGTAAACATTCTTTGAATGATAAAAGGATCACATGTGATGTTATCTTATTGAATAATGGTCTGGTGTGTCTTCTCCTAAATGAAATGTTGGAGCAGTGTTTTTGTAGGCCAGTGATACATTAGAATAATACCATATATTTATTTTCAATTTTCAAAGTGCTTTCCAAATTACTGTCTCATTTGATTCTCACCACAGGCTTGCAAAGCAAGCAAGGCAACTATTAATTGTTAAGTTGTAAATATATGCATGAATTAATTATATATATATATTACATTTTACATTCTTAACAGCCATGTGAGCCCATTGTTACTATGTCCATTTATACCTATTTTATATAGGATAAATAACTGGACCAAGTAGTAAGTTTCAGAACTAGCACTTATCTTTGGCTCTGTGCTACTCTAGAATCCATATTCCTTAATGTATCAATATTGGTTCACCAATTTTGACAAATGTACCACACTAATGCAAGGCATTAATAATGGGAAACCTGTGGGGGGAAGGAGAGACATAATAATGGGGACTGTATACTTTCTGATCAATTTTTCTGAAAACCTTAAACTTCCCTAAACAATAGTCTATTGATTTAAAAAATGCTAAAAATATCCTCACTTTTTTATTTCACATGTAGCAAAATAAGTACAACTTACTTGATTCAAGACATGTAGGTCAAAATTCCAACAGTGAATAAAAAATGTCACTTTATCTTTCTGCTATCCAAGAAGAGATAAATATTGAACAGACTGTATACATCTCAAAGGGAAAATTAAGACTTTGCTTCAAAGAACAAACCAAAACCAAAAAAAAAGTATAAGAACCTCACTGAGGAATAGAAAGCATGGAGGGAAAATCTAGCTATCATATACCTAGAAGTAAAAGAAGTATTCCCATTGTTTAAATAAAATAAACTAGAAACTCCTACTCTAGTATTGATTGAGCAGCCCTAAAATGCTTAATGCAGGTCTTCTCAAAGTATAATCCCAAAACCAGTCCAGTAACATCATCTGGGAAATTCTTAGAATTACCGATAGTCTGCTCCCTCCCCAAACCTACTGAATCAAAAATTCTAGAGAACAGGGTTTAACAATCTGTTTTTACAAACCCTGCAGATGATTTTGATGCACCAAGCTTAAGAACTTTTGGCTTAATATGTGTTTGATTTTACCCCCTAAAGAAATGTGAGTCCACATTTCATCACAGATTCTGTAACATCAGACAAGTATCTCTCTAAACATCTGCAGTGTGAACTCTAGGATCAAGATCTTGCCAGTAGACCTTGGAGCACGACATAAGGAACAATAATATTACACACGTAACAGAGGCACTGTGGGGTTAAGGTTAGATTATATGGGATTTTTAAAAAGCACATAAAATTTAAAGACCTCTGAAAACAACCTATAATGACAATTGTGTAATTCAGCCACTGCCCAACATTAACCAAACCCATCCAATTTCACTTTGAAACTTGCTCTTCTTGTTACTCTAAGTGGCAAGTGGAGCAGGCCAATCACTTCCCTTATTTTTCAGGCACTCTTCAGTCGCTAGACTGTCTTCTAGAAAGGTTTATATGTATGTATGTGTTTAGGGAAAAGGAAGAACAGAGGGAGATCATTAAAAGAATGTGAATAAATACTTTTTGTTAATATGAATTACATATTTACATGTGCTATTTTTCCTGGATTTCTAAAAAAGTCCAGACTAGAGCATTACTCTACTGTTTTAGGCTTCATTAGGATTCCTGAATTTTGACAGACATTACTTTTTTAAGAGATTTCTATTTATTTATTTATTTGGCACAGAGAGAGATCACAAGTAGGCAGAGAGGCAGGCAGAGAGAAAAGGGGAAGCAGGCTCCCTGCTGAGCAGAGAGCCCCATGCAGGGCTTGATCCCAGGACCCTGAGATCATGACCTGAGCTGAAGGCAGAGGCTTAACCCACTGAGCCATCCAGGCGCCCCTACTTTTTTTAGATATTACTTGCTTTTTACTTAAGTTTTGAATAATGAGAGTGCTGTTACGTTTTCTACATTTGTCATGACACAGAATAAAACACCCATCAACTCTATTTGCATATATCAATTTTCTTATTAAGTTGTTCAAACTATTCACATCCTCAACAGGTAGCTTGGGATTATAAATAAATTCACTTGTTTGTAAATACATACAAAGACCATTCTAAGCAATTCCACAACAGAGATGAAGAATGTCATTGAGGATGCAAAAATTACATTTCATTTTAGCCAAATTTTTAATATAAAAAAAGCAAACATCCTTTCAATTTTCTATCATTTTGGGGAGTAGTAAGTTATTGAGGGGATAAAAAGTAAAATTATCTTTTAATCTTTCTAAAAATGAGAAGAAGAAGAAAAATAAGCTAAAAAAAAAAAAAAGTAGATCGGTGTTCTACAATAGTACATATGATGCCAGTGTTGATTTTGATAAATCAGGTATCATTTCCTTGGAATGGTTGTAGCAGAAAAGGATAACTAAAATGTGATCCTATGGATATAGAGCAAAGAGAAACCAAAGAACAGACTTAAATTAGATATTTCAAAAATTCACCAAATCCTCCAAAGGTTGAAGAGAAAGCTGAGCCAAGTACAGGTTAAAGTCGAAAGTTATAAAGGTATCATACTCTGGTAGAGATATTTTTATGCTTCATAGCCTGTCCCTATAATTGCACCTTCATTGGTTTTTAAGGGGGAAGGAATCTGACTATTTTGTATTCATAAGTGCTAGCTCCCAAGCAAAGATTCTCATAAATCAGCTGTAGAAACAGGAGAGAGCTGAACTTCTGTGGATCTCGGTTTCCAGGTCTACGAAATAGGCAAAGGATTAAATAGAGAATACGGAAACTCTTTTATAACATTATCATATGATTCAATGGCATATTTTGCACTGTGGTAAAATAGCTGACAGCAGGAAAGAGCAGATGCTATGATGTCAACATCTAGGTTGAAATTCTGACTCTTTTCCTTACCAGCTGTATAAATTTGGGCAAATTACTTAACTTCTATTCACTAAGCCAGAGCTTCTCCATTTGTGAATGGAAATAATACCACCTTTGTAGCAGACCGTTGGGAGGAATAGAGATAATGCAGAGGGAGTACCTAAAGCTGTGACTGGTACATAGTAGGCATTCAGAATAGGGGGCTGTGATGATGATGATGATGATGGCAGTGTAAGTGATTTTTCTAAGAAAAAGAGAATAGGAAAAAAGATATAAAAGAAGTTGACTAATTTTTATTTGTAATACCATACTGAAGTTCAAGCTTTGCACAGTGGCAGTATCGCAGCCCATGAGGTTTATCCGAGGCACGATTATTGTTAATTGAAATCATACTGAAGTTCAGTATGATCTATGTCTTCACTGTCTGATACCTTTTATTTTGTTTTTGCTGCTGCTGATGTCAATCTATTTTCTAATAACAAATTATTTTTTGAAAACATTTATTTATTTGAGAGAGAGCATGTGCATGTCGGGGGAGGGCAGAGGGAGAGAATCTTCAAACAGACTTATTGCTGAGCCTAGAGGCCAACATGGGGCTTAATCTTATGACCCACAAGCCAAAACCATCATGACCTAAGCCAAAACCCAAAGACTGAAGCTTAACTGACTGAACCGCCCAGGCGCCCCACACCAAATATCAAATTTTTTAAAGATTTTTATTTTATTATTTGACAAAGAGAGAGATCACAAGCAGGCAGAGCATCAGGCAGAGAGACGGGGGAAGCATGATCCTTGCTGAGCAGAGAGCCTGATGCGGGGCTTGATCCAAGGACCCTGAGATCATGACCTGAGCCAAAGGCAGAGGCTTAACCCACTGACACCCAGATGCCCCCCTGAATATCAATTTAAAGTTATGATCTGAAATAATTTGGTCATTTCCAATTTTTCTTTTCAAACAAATTCAAAGAACGAAGTGTCATGGAACAAAAAGCTCACCACTTTAAGGACAGCCAGAATAATAGAATGCCTGGGCCTGGGCTTGAGTTTTGTGTAAAGATTTTAAGTGCTAAGTCATCTATTTTTCATATTGTACTTTATTCTCCAGCAGACTGTGGCAAGTACATAAATTAGGAGAGTTCTTCACATCCTGATTTCAAATTTGAAAGAAGAAACCTGCCTTGCAATGTAATTTTTAAATTATTATGTTTGTGATTTATTCTATTATTCTGAACTAGTATTTGTGTATTAGAGCTTTAAAGTAAACAGAAAAACTACAATTATATTAACTATGACATGAAATACCTGGCTTTAGAGATATGGGTATATTTTCTGGGTGTATGTACAGGTAGTTACATATTCATAAATGGGGAACAAATATTAGCAAATTCATTAATTAGTCATGCTTACGCTTCGGTCATTTGAAATAATGTGTTTGTTTGAACTAAGGTCTCCTATTTATTAGAGTCATTAATGACTATCTGTAAGTTATGGTGCTCTAACATTTCACCAATTTTTGAGAAATGCAGTTTTACATTTCTTAGCAGGGGACTCGTCTCATTCTTCATTTTTATAGAATGAAAACGAAACACAGTATGAAACTCCCTAGGCCTGTTTCAACCCTTTTCCTTTGTCTTACTCAATACACAGATCCTTCTGCCTTTAAAAATAAAAAAAAACTCTCATAACACTTACTACATTGTATTATAATATCTGTTAGCATTCTGCCTTCTTCAGTGCATCTCATAAGCATTATGATTCATTGTTGAATGAGTTCAAACACTCATTTATCCAAAAATATTTTTAAAAAATTTAAAATCATTATAACAAATAAAAATATTTTGGCTCTCTAACATATGCGATTATTATTTTACATTTATTCATATGGCACATGTTATTTTGTATTATATATCTAAGCATGTATAAACATGAAGACTATGATAGGAAATGAGAATATTTCTAAAAGCCAATACAAATCTTAAAAAGTTTTATTTTAAGAACACAAAAATAAAAATATATGCTCATCTTATATGTTATCTAAGTCATAATGTCTTATATATATGACATTATAAGTTATTGATTCTAAACATATTATTTTTAAAGACATACTACAAAATATCAACAAAATTAAATCTTATAAAATGACTTAGTCACTGAAATATTTTTTTTATTTTCAATATGCTGTACAACTATTTTTAAAGCATTATATGATCTCCTACTTCAGAAACAAGTTATACTAAGAATATTTCTAAATTTTCATAATGAACTAGGGCAGCATTTTAAAGAGTGTTCCAGAAAATACCAGTTTCTCCAAATGTTCTTTTTTCAAAAAATGAGTTCATGATGTAGAGATAAAAAATAAGCATACAAAAGGATGTTTCACATCATATGTCATTAGGGAATTGCAAATTAAAACAACAATATACCCCTACACACTCATTAGAATGGATAACATCCCCAAACTGACAATTCCAATTGCTGGCAAATATGCAGAACAACAGAGATTCTCATTCATGCTGGGAGGAATGTAAAATGGCACAGCGACCTTGAAAAACGATTTGTCAATTTCATATTAAAATACAGTCTTTCTTGGGGTGGCTGGGTGGCTCAGTTGGTTAAGCATTTGCCTTAGGCTCAGGTCATGATCTCCTGGTCCTGAGATCTAGCCCTGAATTAGGCTTCCTGCTCACCAGGGAGTCTACTTCTCACTCTTTCTCTCTCTGTCCCTTCCCACTGCTCATTCTTTCTCTCTCTCAAATAAATGCATAAAAATCTTTTTAAAAAATACAGTCTTACCATACAATCCAGCAGACACACTACTAAGTATTTACCCAACTGAACTGAAATTGTATGGCTCCATAAAAACCTACATGTTGGTTATAATGACTTTTTGTATAGTCACTAAAAACTAGAAGCAACCAAAATGTCCTTTGATAGGTGAATAAACTGTGGTACATCTGTACAGTGGAAGATTGTTCAACAGTAAAGTAATGAGCTCTCAAGTTTTGAAAAGACATGGATAAACCTTAAAAATACACTGCTATATGGAAAAAAAAATCTTAAAAACCTACCAACTATGTAATGCTAATACAACATTCTGGAAAAGACAAAACCAGAAATAATAATCAGATCAATGACTGTCAGGGCTCAGGAAGGGGAAGAAACAGAGAACTGACTAAGTGATGCCCAGAGGACTTTTTAGAGCAGTGAAACTATTTTGGAGGATACTCTAATGGTGAACACAAGATATTCAGCATTTGTCCAAGCCCAGACAACTTTATAGCACAGAGTAAACCTACGGTATGTACATTTTTTATAAAGTCATTTAGGAGGTTGCCGATCTCAAGATGGAACACAAAACATGACAAGAGAATCTAAAAATATTGCAAATGTATGAAACAATCTCACTTAAAGGGGTAGGGACTGACCTAAGTAACACTGAAAATAAGTTGAGTCTGCATGACTAAAGATAGGAGGAACTTATCTCTCCACAGTCAAATAAGTTAATTCTGATACTGCTATACTTGAGTACCAGAACTCAATAATTGAGCAAATGAATGGAAAATAGGGATCCAGATTTATCATGTTAGAGTGGAAGCTGATAGTTACAGAGGCCAAAATTGTGCAGTGGTAATGGATTAGGGTAAGAGACATCAGTATGAATACATCTGTTTACAATAGGTATACATGATTACATATATAATATAGTGTGTGTGTGTATGTGTACATGCATGTATCTTCATGCTCTGTCAACTGTACCACAGCAGCAACAAGCACACCTAATGCTCTGATCTTGATTTTAATAGCATTCTCCAATAAAAAAAATAGGAGACACTGGGCCCAGGGAATATAGGAACACTGTATTATGTTTATAATAGGTTTACAAATCTAAAAATTTTCTAAAATTAAAAGTTTAATAAAGCAATCAATGTAATAAAAGCAAAACAACCAAATAATATTCAAATGTTGAAGTCTGAGAAACTTCGCATATTAACAACCACCTCTAGAGAATCAACATGCACGTTGACACCTTAAAAGTCCTAAAAATTGCCGTGGACTAGATGACTTTTTAACATCAAATCCAACAACTTTATTTTCTTATTATTAACTTTTAAATTTCTGTAGATTGACTATTCCAAGGCATACATTCTATGAAATAATCAGTGAGGGCTTTCATTAGGTCCAGAATTAAGATTTGAATTTAAGGAATAGTAGTCCATATACACTTCCTCCCTCGCTCTAAACACCAAACACAATAAATATTTGATTTTATTTGGGTATAGAAACTATTTGAGTAGAGACTGCCTCATAATTTATCAATGCAATACACAAGACCGTAATACACAAGAGTGCTTAGTAAACTTCAGCTGGGTGGGGACAATGAGGGCAAAAACAGAAAACAAATTGCAACATGAAGTGGTTGTTTATATTCTCTATGCCCAAGAGGGAAGCAATGATCAAACTGAGAGTCAGACACACATGATAAGTCAGAGAAAGTAATAAGACTGAGGCCCGAGGGGGGTAGATCAGTTTCCAGTTACCAGCGATTTCAGTAAACTCTGGGGAGGAAAGTAATAGGTCAAATCTAAGAGTGATCACTGACATAGTTCAGAACCCCAATGACATTGCTAAGAGCTCCTACAAGAGGCCATGGGCAAGGGTGTTTCCTTTACCTTTGAGAAGAGAGATGAGCAGCAGTGTCTGGGGAAAACGGAAGGCAATGGGAAGTCAAATGCCAGTGGCCTGTGGTGCGGCAGTCCACAGAGTACACATGGTGGCAGAAACTGTGGCTGAGATGAGGGATCAGGCTGTGGTCGCCTGAAGAGCAGCCCTGTGAGCAGCAGGCTAAGATGAGCATGAGAAGTGGTCCGTTACAGAACGTGGTGCTACGGAACTGAAGGGGGAGCAGCAAATGGGGTCTCAGAGGGAGCAGACCAGCCTTTTGAGCAGTGAGTGGCCTAAGAGGAACATTAAACCGGATGAGTCACCTCATGTAGAGTCCCCAGAGAGACCCTAAATGAAGGAAACGGATGAAAGTGGATGAGAAGGGCCTTGTCTGTGCATGTCTATACACTTGTCTATGCATGTGTGTATGGGCGGGGTAGGTATCCAGCTAGTAAAATCCAGACCTAGATGTCTATAAGCCAAAATCATGAGCCTTGGGAACATTGGTTTTACAATGAAAAATTGATTTCCAGCTAAAAATTTAATTATTTTCTAAATTAAAATGTTCAAACAGCTAAGCATTTAGTTTACTTGACTCTATAAAACTTTTCAGCCTCTTCCTTTTATGTCAGTATGTCTATGGTTAGCAGTATTACCTTATGTTTCAAATTTTTAAGGAAGCTTATTAATTACTAATTCTTCTACATCTCAGTGTTAATTACCCGGGCGCCTGGGTGGCTTAGCCTGTTAAGTGGCTGCCTTCGGCTCAGGTCATGATCCCAGGGTCCTGGGATCAAGCATTGCGTTGGGGTCCCTGCTCAGTGTAGAGCCTGCCTATCCCTCTCCCTCTGCCTGCCTCTCTGCCTACTTGTGCTATCTCTCTGCCAGATGAATAAATCTTTCAAATAAATAAATATGCATATGGATGGATGGATGGATATTAATTTCCAAATGGCACTTGAGACTCTAAGTGTACTTCCAAACTTCCCAAAGTAAATCCACCAGTTCTTAATACTACCAGGCCTTTTTATACTTGTTTCTGACTTTGTAAATATATTCCAGATGACGCTATCTTCTAGGTTCTAAAGCCAGGGGCATATTATTATCATTAGTTAACTGTAAGAAAATTGATTATACAGACTGTATTTTGGTCTAGATATTTATATTTACATATGCATAACCAAGGGACTCAATTTCCAAGAAATTCATTTTAAATCATGGGATGTGGGCCTGGCTGAAGGGAAAGATATATATCAAGCCCAGTGGTTATACACTGCAGAACTTGAAATGGGAGGGACAGATTCTTATATTCTTTGGAGATAATGTTTTAACACAGGTGACAAAGTAGTAAATAGTTCTCACCTATATCATGAGGAAATAATTTTTTTAATCACCTCTTTAGAAAAATGTGTTCTGAAAAAGTGTATCTTCAAGTATTAGCAGTATGACTTTGTACAGTGATAACTTATAAAAATTGATTTGATAAGCACTATGAAGAAAATATCCTCTCAAATATTTCACCAACGGCTCACTGATGCTTGAAATTTACTCAGTGGGAAAATGCTATTTTATTGCACAATTAGCAAGAAAAACTCATATGCAAATCCCCTGTGTATAGATCAACTAAATATTCATATCCAACTAAATTCATATAATATATAAAATGGTTGATAGATATTTCCTGGGATCAAGTCAGGCTAGAAGGCGAAATCCATTTCTAGTTTCCAAAAGATCAACTTAACAAGGCAAGGACTTTTTTCCTAGGCTCCAGCAACTGCTAAAACCCAAGAATAACTAGACTCTCTACTATGCTTATCCATGGTCACGTTCTTGTGACGGTTTCCAATTATTCTCTCTAATTTTCTATCATCAAGTGTTCTAGCAAAAACCTTCTCCCAGAACACGTGGTTCAGGAGCTCTGAGATTATACAAGATAGCACTACACTGCCCATACTACACATACCACTTAGGACAAAAATCACACATCTTACCCTGATTGCCAAAGTAGTAACTTCAGTTCTCTATTTTAGATAGTCCAAGCATAATTTCAGTGTGAAAAATAAGAGAAAACATTATAAAGTAGCTTTGCAGAATTAACATTATAGAACAAAGAGAAATAATGTATTTTGATATAATAGCCTCAGCCACTATATTCCTGATTCAGTTTAACCTTCATCACAAATAGCTTGAGGAAATTACTATTATCCCAATATAGAAATGAGGAAATTGGGGCACCTGGGTGGCTCAGTGGGTTAAAGCCTCTGCCTTCAGCTCTGGTCATGATCTCAGGGTCCTGGGATCAAGCCCCACATCGGGCTCTCTGCTCAGCAGGAAACCTGCTTTCCCCTCTCTCTCTGCTGCTTCTCTGCCTACTTGTGATCTCTCTCTGTCAAATAAATAAATAAAATCTTAGAAAAAAAAAAAGAAATGAGGAAATTGAGGCCCAGATAAGTTTTCTTTTATAGCAAGCCTAGTCTCTGGCTACCAGAGCCAAAGTATGACTCTGTGCATGTGTATAAAAATGGTACCTGCTCATATCACTATATATGTTTATTTACCTCACATGTGTATGTTGTCACTTCATGTAAACAACATATACACCAGATATACACAGATATAGATTATAGATATATAGACATATGCCCAGAGACAAACATTAGATAAGGTCCATTACTTAGTATTTTTAATGAATGCAAATATATATATATGTGCATACATATACATCTAGTGATATCAATTTTATAATATACATTATATTGAACTACATTCAACAGACCTGAAATACTTCATAATATGTAAAAGTACTCTTTTATTTGATCTAAAGTATTTGTGTCATCTAATATGTTAACAGCTTTAAATTATCTAATTAAATCATATTATTAACTACTTATCAGTATACAAAATAATAACAGCAATTTCTTTTTTATTGTGTGGGCATTCTAGTGGAAATTTGTTTACATTTTGCAATATTTGGATAGGCAATAATGTCTCCTTGTGAATTATGAGTCTATGTTTTAAAGGAGAACATTATTTTAATTATAGAAACTGAAATGGAATATAAAGTCTAGCAGTGTAATTTTATTTTAATGATCTCAATTTAAAGAAATACAGCTATCATCTTCTTAAAGCTAGTAAGATTTCAATCAACTGTGCTTCCCAGTATAAAAGCATTCATCTAAAATTCTTGTTTCTTTCCCTGTAGACAAAGGAAAATTACTGGAGCAATGATAAGAGACATCAAACCAAATAACTTTTTGGGAGAATGAGCACCTACAGTCTCATTTGACCAACCCTTGAAATTTAGCCTTGTACATGGTCACAAAGTTTCAGTGAGAGCCTAAACCTCTCCCAACCAGTGGTAAGGTGTCACAGTGCCTAAAATTATACCATTAGGGATGCATTCTTTTGAAAGCAGAAAAATCCTCTTATACAAATGACAGGTGCTCCTAAAATTTATGTATTTCCTGAATATGTGTATTTCCTGGATACACTATACTATCACCAACAGTTTGCCATAAATTAACATATTATTTTGCTCTCTTAGACATGTGACTTGGAGCAACATGAAGCTGCCTAGAGTCCAGACAGAAAAGAGGAAATGGGAGGGAAAGAGAAGATATGTGTTAGATAAATTCTTTTCATCACATGTGACAAAAATCAAAATAGAAGTAATCTGAGCAAAAAGTGAAAGGAATTATAAGGTAATGGAGTATCTCACAGACCATCAGGAGAATAGCATAATTAAGGCTTGGGAAGAACTCAGACAAGGGATTCAGTGACAAAACTATTTTGCCATCTTCCATCTATGCTATACTTCAGCTATGCGCTTTATTATTCTCTCTTTGAAGACCTGTCATGCAGTCCACATGGCAGAAAATCTAACAGCAGAGAACACGTAGTGCTACATCTTACATAAACAGCTTATACAACTTCAGCATCCCGAAAGACTACATGACCCTGCCTCTGTCCCAAGGCCTAACTGTTGGGGGAGAATTAGGCTTCCTCTTGAAAGTGGAGTCCAACTTCAGTCATCTAGTTGCTCATGTACTTAGTTCCAGTGCAAAAGTAATATATTCTTCCAGTAATGGAGATTGCAGAATCTCAGAAAATTAAAGTTAGAAGGTTTATGTAAGATCCTCTAATCCAATCTCAGCACTAAAAAGAAATGAGCTATCAAGACATAAAAATATATGGAGGAATCTTAATGCATATTATGAAGTGAAAAAAGGCAATCTTAAAAGGCTATATATTACATGACTCCAACTATATGACATTATGAAAAAGGCAAAACTATGGATAGGGTAAAATCAGTGGTTGCCGAGGTCTGGGAGAGGGGAAAAATGAATAAGTAGACCACAGAGGATTTTTAGAGCAATGATGATATTCTGTATGATGCCATAATGACAGACACATATCATTATATATTTGCCTCATAGAATATGCAACACCAAAAGTGAATCCTAACGGAAACTACAGACTATGCGTGGTTATATGTTGATCAATTGTACCAAATGTATCACTCTGGTGGGGGATATTGATAATGGGGGAAGTTATACATGTGTGGATACAACAGATATATGAGAACTGTGTAGCTTACGTATGATTCTTCTGTAAAAGTAAAAGTGCTCTAAATCTTAAAATTTAAAATCTTAAAATACATGTATAAAAAATGATAAATTCTACTTTAAGGAAAAATATATTTACATTCCTACCAAGAATTATCAGATTGTGTATTTGTCTATATACTTCACAACATGGACTAAAATCATGATTTCTATTTTTTTTAAGTTTTATTTATTTATTTGACAGAGAGAGAGAGAGAGAGAGAACACAGGCAGAGGGAATGGGAGAAGGAGAAGCAGGCTCCCCGCTGAGCAGGTAGCCCAACTTGGGGCTCAATTCCAGAACTTGGGTATCATGACCTGAGTCAAAGGCAGATGCTTAATGTCTGAGCCACCCAGGCACCCCTCATTATTTCTATTTTAGACAAGAAAACATGGCATTTCATTTTGAATTTGTATTTATTCAAATAGAAGTTAGATGGAAAATTCCTTATTACTGGGTGGTGACCCTAAGACCATCCTTAGTTTCAGTGATTTGCTGGAAGGACTCACAAGAATTCAGAAAAGCTGTTATACTCATGATTATGGTTTGTCAGATAAAATGCATACAGTTCAAAATCAGCAAATGTAAAAGGTATACAGAGAAGAGTCCAAGAGAAAATGGGCACAAGTTTCCAGGCATCCTCTCCTAGAGGAATTATACGGACAGCACTTAATTCTGTTATCAATGACATGCAACCTAAAGAGCATTACAGCCCAGGAAAGCTCAGGGGAGTCTTGATCTACAGCATTTTCAGTGGGGGGAGGGGTTTAAACATTTTGGCATGGAGCATTGACTTTTCGACTCTAGCTCCTCCAAAACCCAAATTGATAAAGTGGACCAAGGACTCCTCAAAAATCACATTGTTCGCACCAACTATCTGAAGTGGTCCAAAGATCCCAGGATTAGAAATACACCCTAATCAAACATATTCCAAAAGTTTAGAGATCCTCTGTTAGGAGCTGACCATAGGCGAGTCCTTTCTTTGGAATATGCAGAGCCACATAGCCTTGATTTACTTTGTCACCTGTACTGCGCAGGCCACCCTCTTCCATCCTTGGCCTGCACAAATGGAAAATTTTTATGAAGTTCAATCTTAATACTTAATACTTAATACTGAAACATATAGAACTAACTGAAATCCCTCTTATCTAGCATTTTTCATTGGCATTAACTAGCAAGTTAATACTAAATGTAGACAGAACAAAAATTTAAGTTATCTCCATTAGTAGTTATAGTTCGGAGAAAACTGAACCCAAAATCTCTAGCGATAAACCTATGCTCTTTGCCTGCCTAAAAGTTGCCTATATTCATGAGCTTTGGCCATATTTGTCCTTGAAAAATGGCTCTCCAGCTGGCATAGATCCATAGCTTTGATCTCCCAACACAGAACTGTGCCAGATGCACCGCCAAGGCAGCTGTGGGTGCTGGCAGCTGTGCAGTGGAAAGACTATAGATAGTCAGGTCCAACAGGGACTTTGCTCTGCCCAGCAAGCACCTGGGTTACCCTACACCCTGAGGAAATACCAGTGCCCAGACCCATTACAGTCACTCTATAGCAGGAAAATCAGATCAATGACACTTGCCATAGGGCCTCCTAGACTGGGCAGGTCCAGATTGTTCTCTGTGCGAAAGTACCTCAACAAAGGGAAAAGACAAACTGAATTCTAGCCTAAACCCTGTTTGCTAAACCTTGAATGCTGGCACATGAGGCAGCTATCTGTTTGGAAGAAGAGTCACCTTTTTCTAAGCCTCACAAAGGTACCATGGGGACTAATGATGACTCCTAGTGGAGAAAGGCACCCTCTTAAGTCTCTTCAAGTTTGCCAGATGAGTGGAAGACAATCTTCCTCTTTTTCATGGCATCCTTATTGAAGAGGTGAGAGTGGGGAGCTAAACTTTGCTTGGATTTTAGAAACAAACTTGTATTAAATTTGTGCTAAAAGCAATAATAGAATTCTAAGTTTTTTCCTCAAATTTTCCATTCTGTGCAACAACACTCTGAAGTTTCTACTTTTACTCTAATACCCATGGGTCCATTAATCTAATAAAGAGTGAAACAGTTGTCAGAATCCTGATGAAAAAGCACACATAATGCCAAATTAACAAGACTCTTAATGTTACCTTAGAGCAATCATCTTGCATGGAAAAACATTTATAATCTATTTCAATATAGAGAAATTTCTTGATGGAATCCTGTCAATGTGGGTTGAAGTATTAGTGCTGTCCAAACGTAGCAACAACTTTGTGAGTTCTTTTTCTTGTATTTTTCAAAGTGGTAATTATACTGACATTGGAACATAATTTCTAAAGACATGATACAACTTCATGACCATGTTGATCTTTGTCTATGAACATTCATTTTATTTTTTCCTGTCAATGGCTTAGTTCCACCAGGACCATGTTTTGCATTTCGTTCTGTTTGCTTCCATGAAAATTCAACTGTTTCAAAATACTTATCCTCTCAAAAATATTTTTCAAAGTACAATTATTTTACAGCTACTTTAATTTTCATAAATTTGTGATATATGATTTTCAAAGAGATTCTATAAAGCATTTCTTACATTATCTTATGTTTTGAATAATTTTAACAGCTTATGGATTTTTTTTAATATTTAAAATTGAATTTGCCTATGTCCTCATTGAATAATTATCATTAAAAAATTCCATAACTATCTAACACACTTTTAATAATTTATTACCTACTGGGAATTATTTGAAGTGAATTACAATGTTGAGATAATGCCAAATAGAATAATGAGGATAAATACACTGAAGCAGATAATGCTAAAACTGTGCCAAGGTCTATGCTTAGTGATTTCCATTTCTTTTCTCCTTTAATTCTCACAACTATATTATACATCAAGCATTAGTCTTCCCATTTTAGAAAATAGAAACCATGGCTCAAGGACTGTAAGTGATGTACTTAGGATCATATGACCAGAATATTCTACAAGCAAGGCCCCCATATAGGTCACTTTAGTTCTAATCTTTGCCCCTGGAAACAGCATTAGGCCACCTCAGAAAAAAAAAAAAAAAAAAAAAAAAAAAAAAGTCTAAAAATTGTTTCTAATTTCTTTACATAAAATATAGCATCTGTGTTTTCTTTTGGAATCATTGGAAATGTTTAAATACATCTATATACCTAATACAAGATGAAAATTAACATTTCTCAAGCCATCTACAACACAATGATCTGAGAGTGGTGTTTAAAGCGCAGGCACTGGGGTGCCTGGATGGCTCAGTGGGTTAAGCCTCTGCCTTCGGCTCAGGTCATGGTCCCAGGGTCCTGGGATCGAGCCCCACATCAGGCTCTCTGCTCAGCAGGGAGCCTGCTTTCCCCTCTCTCTCTGCCTGCCTCTCTGCCTACTTGTCATCTCTGTCTGTCAAATAAATAAATATAATCTAAAATAATAATAATAATAATAATAATAATAATAATACGCTGGCACTGAGAGGCTCTACTCCAGAGACACTAAATCTCTTTCTCTAATTCTTAGGTGGGGGTGGAGTGGGGAAGAAGAGGGGTAGAGTGTATATACTTCCAAAAATGTTTCTCCATATGACTATTGAGTGTCAGCTTTTGAGACACACTGTAAATGACAGTCTAACAGCCTGAAAGAAGTGCCATTGTCATGTGTCTTTTCTATAAAATTCAACAAAACCCATGTGCTGTAACACAGTTTTCTCAAGCTCTTTATCTCAATGTTGGTATATTCCAATCCCTTATCAGACTTTATCATGTTATCAAAATTTTGGCTTTGATTTTATGATGATTTGTCTGTTTCTTGCTATTATGAGTGTAATGTCTGTTCCTCTTTTTATTTTTCTCCTTCTAGTCTTCCCTTCTTCTTTTCTCCTTTTTAAAGTTAGTGAACAAACAGGTCAGCTAAAATTCTTCCTCCAGTATATTTATGCTGATCTCTGAAATATTCATTTATTTCTTCTCTCTTTTCCTCTGAAATGAGTGCAATGAGTGCCAGTCACAAATGATTTTTTCTCATTTAGCTACTGATTTAGTCTAGAATGGATTTTATGTCACAGAGCCATAATCATCATCCTTATTATTGTGATTATTGGCCCTACTTAAAAAATAAGTAAACACTAATAATGCATACTGCCACTAACATAATATTCATTATTATTGCCTTTAGCATTAGTATTAATAATTAAATATCATGGGCTAAAGAAAGAGACAATATTTTTAGCTATGTATTTTCACATTCACACATACACACACACACACACGCACACACACACACACACACACACAGTGCAAAACTGACATTCACAATGTTCTAACTGGAACATTTTATGGAATCTAGATCAGATTTCTGTTGCATCCCTGAGAATGCAAAAAAAAAAAAAAAAATCCACCACGCACCCACCCTCAGCACTTTCCCTCCATGAGAATAAGTCTCATGCCCCACCTGCTATTTTAATACCAGTGGGAGAGCACAATCTAATCAGACTCAGGCGGCTTCAGCGGAGTTATCCAAGCTAAGGGCATAACATTAAATCATAATTCAGCAAAGGCATATCAGTGGGGGGGGCAGAGATAACACAGTCCATTTACTTTGCTTTGTGATGATCCAACTTGATATGATGATAGAATTTGAATCTAGGAAAATGAAAAGACAGTGTGTCCTTTCCCCTAGTCTCTCAAATATCAGCTTCTTTATGTAATCCATTGATAGATGTTAGGTCACTTCAAATTCTGATTTAATTTTTCAAGTCTTTATAGTACTTTATAGTATAGTATTGATATCTTCTGAAATAATGTGCATAGATATTAAATAATAGTGCAGATTCTAGGTATATGGAGACAGTAGTCGTTCTGTTTGAGAGTAAGCATGACACCTTAAGGTCAATTCAACTTAGTGAAGTTAGTGACAAAATAATTACAGAGTCACAAACTCACAAATTCCACAAGGAAATGTGTTAGTAGGTATATCTGAGTCTTTATGCTTGATTTCTTTCCTTGACACATTCCCACATATTTGCTCTGTCCTGTAACCAAAAGTATCCTCAGCACCAAAATAATGCTCCTATCTGTCACTTTGGACTTTTAATTTTGTAACTACATGTCACTAATGCATAAAAGTATTTCCTCCTGTGGAAAATCCACCCCTCCCCAGGAAGAAACATCTTGAATAAGGGAATCCAGAATAAGAATTCAGTATACTGGAATTCAAAGTCTTATTATCCCAACGATCTCTGGGATTCAGGAATATTTTTCTCTGTCCCTCCTACCTGAAATCTTCCTTTCATTAACATGGCTCTCTTAGCATCCTCTCTGCATGTGACAGTTGCCCCAGCTCTCAACCTGGCATCAGAATGTCTCAGATCATCTCAACTATGATCTAACCTTATTTATCTTTCTTATGTTACCATCTACTCTAAGTATAGTCTTTGGTCTCTGAAAAAGGTTTCATATCCCTGTTTTTGTTCCACATAACTGGTAGCTTTATGAAGCCTAAAGCTCTTCCAATCACCAAGGAAACTGTAGGCTAGGTGGACTAAATGAAGAATACTCTAAAACATGAAGGCCTAAAATTCCTGTAGTTCAAACTGTGAACAAAATACACACACACACACGACCAAAAAAAAAAAAAAAAAAAGAAGAAGAAGAAGAAAGAAAAGAGAAGAAGAAAAGAAAAGAGAAGAGAAAAGAAAGCAACTTAGAAATCTCTGTTATGGTAATAGAGTTCGGAGAGAATTGATGACAAACTGTTAACATCTTTCAATAGTTTAAAATATAGGAAGATCCTAGTAAATAAAGAAAAAAAAAGTTCTAGGTCATTTATGCTCATTATTTGCTTGTAAAAACTCCAGCATACCCATGGAAATCTGTTTAGTTTTAAGACAAGTGAAAGGGTTGTCAAAAAACTGTCTTCACCTAGGCACAAAGCAAAGAAAATTAAGGAACATTTTCACAAAAAGTATACCCAACTTTCATTAGTCTTTGGATTTTTCATTTCTATTCTTTGTGTGATTAATGGATACCCACTTTGTTTGTTAAGTGCCACAAGAGGTTTCAACTCCAAAGATACAGATGTAGTGAAAAGAAGGGCCTTCTGTACCCCAATGTTTATAGCAGCAATGGCCATGGTCGCCAAACTATGGAAAGAACCAAGATGCCCTTCAAAGGACGAATGGATAAGGAAGATGTGGTCCATATACACTATGGAGTATTATGCCTCCATCAGAAAGGATGAATACCCATCTTTTGTAGCAACATGGATGGGACTGGAAGAGATTATGCTGAGTGAAATAAGTCAAGCAGAGAGAGTCAATTATCATATAGCTTCACTTATTTGTGGAGCATAACAAATAGCATGGAGGACATGGGGAGTTAGAGAGGAGAAGGGAGTTGGGGGAAATTGGAAGGGGAGGTGAACCATAAGAGACTATGGACTCTGAAAAACAATCTGAGGGGTTTGAAGTGGCGGGGGGTTGGGAGGTTGGGGTACAAGGTGGTGGGTACTATAGAGGGCACAGATTGAATAGAGCACTGGGTGTGATGCAAAAATAATGAATACTGTTATGCTGAAAATAAAAAAAGAAAAAGAAAAAGGAAAGTAGAATAACCCTCTAGGCACAGGATCCTTTGCCCTAAAATTTATCTTGAAATAAGCTAGATAGACACCAATTCAGCTCAAGTGTATAAACACAAATTCACAGAACTGTTTGGTCTTGGTTTCTAAAGAGCTCAGATCAAAGTTTTCTCCTCCCACTGTAAACCATGTGCTGTCAAGCCAAATAAATCAACTATAGCAGGTTCTATCTCTTTGCCTGTGAAAAAAGAATGATGGTCATTCCTTTTAATTTTATGGGAAAGCATAATATCTGTACCTAATCAGGGACTCAGTAAATAGGGAGTCTATTTAGAAACTGGATTTATCATCATTTAAGGCATCTCTTACAAATGTCTGGCTTGATTTTAAGTGGAATATTATAAAAGATTTTTTTTTTAATTTTAAGTGACCATCCTTTATAGTTCCTCATCTTGAGTAAGTTTCTAGAAATACTTGAGAATCACTGATAGTAATATTTGACAAGAAATTGCATTATGGTCATGTTATGGTTATGGTATGGTAGTTTTTAATTTACAGACATTATGTAAATTAAACTTTAATGTCTTTGCTCTTTTAAAGAATTCCAATGGGACACATAGATCTGAATATAAGGATATTATCACAATTGTGGTTACTGTTGTTTAGAGTTAAAAATTATTTTGGTTTTTTTTTTTTTTTTTTGCCTCCACAAATTAGAGAAACCCCAAGTATAGTGCTCAAGAGTGCAGATGCTAGAGACAGATGGCTATATTCAAACCCTAGCCCTCCTGCATATTTGCTGTGGGACATTGTGCCATTCATTAACGTCTCTATTTCTCCATTTTGTTTTTGTACCATGAGCAATAATAACAGTATATTCCTCAAAAGACTGATAGAATGATTCAATTTTACTAATATTTATAAAGTGCTCAAACCATGCCTGGAATATTGCCACAGAAGTGTTAGATATGTAAATTCAATATTATTACTGCATTTTATAGTCACTGATTTTTTCAGTTAACCTTTTTTTTCTTTTTTTTTAATATCCTCCACATGCTATCTTCTTGCATCTCTGATCTTCAATTTGGGATAATTTTCCTTCAGACTTTTAGATCTTTAGATAGAGCACATTAGGAGTAAACTGTTTTTGTTTGCTAAAAATGTCATTTGCCTTCCCTCTTTATATGCCATGCTTTTGCATACACAATTATATTTTATATTCCCTGAAAACATGAATGATATTATTCTCAGATCTCAGAGCTTCAATTTTTGCTATTAAAAAGTTTGTCAATCTAGGGGTGCCTGTGTGGCTCAGTGGGTTAAAACCCACTCTTTGGCTCAGGCCATGATCTCAGGGACCTGGGATCCAGCCCTGCATGGGGCTCTCTGCTCATCAGGGAGCCTGCTTCCCCCCTCTCTCTGACTGCATCTCTGCCTACTTGTGATCTCTGTCAAATGAATAAAATCTTTAAAAAAAAAATTTTGTCAATCTAATTGCTATTCTTTGGATATCTTTTCTTTCTGTCTCTCACACACATACGTTTTCTTTTTCTTTTGTTGGTTCTTTTGTTTTTCTTGATATTTTGAAGTTTCAATACCATATAGCTCATTGTGTTTCTTTACTCTGTTTGGAATCATTGAGTTCCCAAGGTCTAGGGATTGATAACTTTCTTTAATTTTAGAAAATCAACAGCCATTTTCTCTTCAAATCCTAAATCCTTCCAAGTCTTTTTATTTTCTCCCACTAGAAAGTTTGGTAGATCATCCCTTAATTTCATATTTTCTCTTTCTTCCTAGTCCGATGCATTATTCAAATATTCTTTATATATAGCTATTCAGATCGCTATTTTTCTGTGTCACTATACACAATCTGCTACTGAATCTAATTTAGTTTCAAATTTTAATTATTTTGTTTTTAGTCCTAGAATTTCTATTCAATTATTTTGAAAATTTACTTCATCATCACTTACAGTCTTTTGTTTACTCATTAAACGTCAATCTTTCTTTTTCATTTCTTCAAACAATGTCTGTATTACATCCTTAAATTATCTTATATCCTTGTCTAGTAATTCCAAAATTTGCATCCATTTTCTATCATTTCTTCTGGTTTTTATTTTTTCCCTTTGGTGTAATCTGTATTTTTTTGACTATTGGTCCTTGGATCTTTGGCTATGAAAATTGTAGGAGACAAGCATTAAAGGTGAATACTCCCAGACAAGACTTTTGTTTGCTTCAGTAGGTCATCCAGAGATATTTTCAACTCTCTTTGTTCACTTCCAAAGTGAATAAAAAAAATTCTTCATTTAAATTTATTTTTAAAAATAAGTTCCTCAGTGGGATTTTTTTAAACCCTATAGATAGTATGAATTCAGAACAGAAGTCTCTAGGTGGGCCAAGTTATGGTTTTAAATGATCATGAATGATAAATTTCACCTACTCAGTACCTTCTGCCTTACAGTAAAATATAACTGATGAAGGCCACAGCTTTATGATACTTTCCCTTGGGGAAGTCCTGGGCTTTATTACCTCTTCTCCAAGCAGCCATCAGAGTGGATCTCAGGAACAGAGGGAGACCTCCAAGTACAGAAATAAAATCTCAGAAAACGTAAGAAACCTTCAGGACAGAAGCAGGTTTGAAATTCAGCTTTCCTCATTTTCATTCACTTTACCTACTTCCCTGTCCAACGGTTCTCTGAAGATTCTCTACTACCATATTAGCTCAGCGATATCTTTTTAAGTTTTACTCAATACTTATTTATTTTGGTTAGCAGAATCATTAAGGCTATCTAATCCGTCATATTGAAAATGTGACTTGAAACTCTTTTTTATCCTCCTGATTTTTGGCTGACAGTTGTGCCTGTCATACCTCAGAGTATAGTCCTAAGAGTTAAAAGTGATGTTTGATTCTAGAGTATCCATTTAAATTGAGATAGCCAGGAAAGTCTCTTAAGAATTAAGATAGCTCTTTATTTTAGTGAAGATATGTATATATAGGTTATTCTCCATATTTCTACCGCCGTACTCCCATAAAATAAAAATCATAAAATCAAAATGCAACAGAAACAATTCAGTGAAGTACAAGTTACCACCATAGACTGAGGTAAAAAGGCTAGAGGTTGTGAGAATATATGCAAATAAGTAAAACTTTCATATTGTCTTGGAAGGCAGTTGGTGGTGATTTCACACACAAAAAAATCTAAGCTAAGAAAGCTTCCCAGGCTGCCTCAGGGAGCCATAGACTCTAAATTAGGTGTTTAAAAAGAAGCCTTATTGCCTAAGAAAACTTAAATCAGTACACATTAGTTCAATCTGATGTGGGGCATGATTGAAAAACAGACAGATGGGACCCTGTTCATAGCTCAGAACTCATCCTGTTTCCATCTGATTCCATTTGATGAGAGGATATGCTTAGGCTGCTGTAAACTAACTGTTTAGAATTATTTTCAAGTTATTGATAACTGGTCAGACTGAGTCCATAAGAGATGTATCTTACACTAAGCTCCACAGTACAAAATGACACCCTGAGAAAAGGATCGACATTTTCCTTTCTTCACCAATTGGAGACCTATCATCCATCACAAACATTCAAAACTCACCTCACTCAAGTAAGTTTTTATCTGATTTATTTTTAAACCTAGATCTCTTTTTCATAATGAAGTGTAACTATTTTTTAATTAATTTATCTAATTTAGAGAGAGAGACAGCAAGAGAAAGTGAAGTGGAGAGGCAGTTGCAGAGTCCTAAGTTGAGTGTAGAACCCAGTGTAGGGCTTGATCTCAAAACCCTGAGATCATGAGCTAAGCCAAACCAAGAGTGGGTTGCTTAAATGACTATGCCAAAGTGTTAACTATTTTTTATGTATGCCTTCTCAGACAGTCCCTACACATCAGTGTCTTTTCCCTACTTTGATTTTAACTTCTCTTTGTAGAGAAAAAAATACTTTTAGTGTCTTTTCTGTTAACTTATGATGTCTGGTATTGCAAATACATTCAATAAATACCCAATAAACATTGTTGACCAACAGTACAAATGTAAATCATAAAATCAAACCACATATTATTTTCTTTATCTCAATGCCTAAATATCTACTAGAACAATTTGAAACTTTGAAAAGTGACATGAACGTAGATAACTAAAATTTGAAATTTAATAACTAAAATTTGTCAAACAAATTTGACATTCTTCAATTGACATTTTGATTGAAATGAAAAGAGTTAAACTATAAGAATTACAAATTTTTCATCTATTTATTAAAAATCTATTAATAATCACATTACACAATTGTTTTCTTTTAATAAAGTATTTTTCCAATTAAGTAGCTAAAATTATTTAATGAACCAATTTAAGTTGTATTTAACATAAGCAGTTCAAAGTGTGTTTAAACTAATGTTACAATTATTCATAGTGGTAAATGCAATACTTGGAAATATTCCTAAGATTTATTATATTATGTGTGGGAAATTATAAGTAGTCCTAGATTAAAGAATATGAGAAATGGAGGGGGGAGATAAGGCATGAGAGGTGGCCAGTTGATGGAGGGGCATCTATTCAAACAGTGAGTGAGCATTAAAGTGCTTTAGCAGCTTGTGTTCACTGAGGACTTATTATATGTTGGGAATTTTAGTAGAATAAATGTGCAAGAGATATTGACCTAAAAGTTAAGAAGAAAAACTTTTTAAAAATGTATGTGGAATCTTTAAAGTTAGGAAGGGAATTTTTTTAAAGATTTATCAACCATTTGAAGAATGATTTAAAAGGGTTGAGAGGGTAAGATTGACATCAGATAAAGTAACTAGACTATTGCAATCTTTTCATTTAAAAGATAAATTAAGTTGATAGCAGACAAAATTGGTAAGAGCCTCAGATTTGAGAAGTATTCTAAAATTAGAATGGACAGGGCTTACTGACTGATCAAAGATGGGTGAAGAACATAGATTTCTTCATGTTCAGGACAGGGATTATAACATAATGACACAGGTTCTTTGATATATATTTTGACCTCTTACTGGTTAAATTATTTTCATTGTTAACCCTATTGAGGTTGGCAAAAATTTTAAGATGGCATTTCCAATTCCCATTATCTGATGTACACACCCTCCATGTGATGGATTTTGTTCCCATGATTAGTCTTTTTTACATGCACAACTGAATTTAGTCACATGAACTCTCTAAATCTGAGTCTAGAAGTCAGAAATGAAGTCAGAGACTCAAAGTATGAAAGGGATTTGATGCAAAATAAATTCTATGTTGTTGGCTTTGAAATGGAGCCACATGGAAAGGAATGCAGGTGGCCTCTAGGAGCTGAAAGTAACTTTGGATGTCAGCCATGAAGAACTGAATCTCACAACCCCATGAGCTTGGCAAAAGACTCTGAGCTACTGATGAGAACACATCTGGCTGATATCTCAATTTTAGCTTTCTGAGACACTGAGTTGAGAACTAGACATACCATGCCAAAACTTCTGACCTATAGAACTAAGAAAATGAATGTACTGTTTGAAACCACTAAAATGGTTGGAATGTGCTGTACAACAATAAAAAACCCATATTCAAAGTTAAAATATTCATATTAAAATAAAAAATAAGTCAAGATAGAATTGTCAAAATTGAAGGTCTAGAGCAAAACCATGTAACCAGTATTGATGGGCTCCCTCTTCACTAGCTCAAATTTAGGTATAACCCATTGTCTACTCAAGTGAAGCCATTAACAGAATGTTCAGAGGAAAACACATACTTTCAAAAATCAAGTATAGGATTGAAATATATTCTGGGTATAAGCAGAAGTGCAGAACTTATAAAAATTAGCACAAGTCTAGATTGTCATTATAGTTATTTTAAATTTTAAATTTTGCTAAGAGTAATAATATAACCATGATACAAATAATTTGGAAAATAAAGGAAAAAGTGCAAGGAGCTAAATAATATCACATCCTGTGACAGGATGTTGGTCATTTCTATCAGAGATATTTTTTCTCATAAGGTTTATATATTATATCCAGAAGACTTTATAGGCATTTTGTAATTAAGAATCATGACACAAACAAACACCTACACATATGCACTCACATACAAAATTAGAAATCCTTCTTAATTTTTAATATAATGATTTTTATCTTATTTCACTAGCTTTCAATAATTTTATCTTATTTCACCCACTCAATAAAATATGACGTTGATGGTTACATCATATTTTATTGAGTGGGTGAATAATATTTTACTTAAATATATCTTTATTGATGGGTTTTAGTTTTTCCCTAAATTTTACACTGTTAATAATGCTGATTAAAAAATATTAGATTGGCAGCTGACTTATCCACAGAGACCTGGCAGGCCAGAAAGAGCTGGCATGATATTTTCAGAGCACTAAATGAGAA
>NC_081558.1:128301128-128314288 GCF_022355385.1 Mustela nigripes | reverse complement strand
ATGATCTCCCTGAAATGAGGAAGTGGTGATGCAACATGGGGGCTTAAGTGGTTACGAGAAGAATAAATGAAAGAAGATGGGATTGGGAGGGAGACAAACCATAAGTGACTCTTAATCTCACAAATCAAACTGAGGGTTGCTGGGGGGAGGGGTTTTGGGAGAAGGGGGTGGTATTAAGGACATTGGGGAGGGTATATGTTTTGGTGAGTGCTGTGAAGTGTGTAAACCTGGTGATTCACAGACCTGTACCCCTGCGGATAAAAATATATGTTTATAAAAAATAAAAAATTATATAAAAAAATAATAATGCTGATTTATATTACACTGAAAAATACTGTTTTTCTGCTTTGCAGTAAATTTCCTTAAAAACAGATACCCAGAAATGAAATACTACATCAAAATATCTGAACACTTATTTTTCAAAAGGGACTCACAAGTAATAATTTGTATTATTATTTCTGCTAGAACAACATTGGGCACTAATATTTTTAGGGAAGGAGTAAATGACTAGGAAATAATAATTGACAAATATAGCACTCTGGAAATTGTAGCTACTAGAAGTGATGGAATGGCCTCTCTCAGACTGTCTCACCAATAATAATTCTAAACTTTGAAAAAGGGTATTAGGAAGAGGAGGGCTGTTTATACCACTGGAGAGTTACCAAAAGAAGGTAGAAACTAATAGGAATTTGACTCTTTAAAGGATGGGAACTTTAAAATAAACAAGCAAATAACTTTTAAAAGAGGAACTGTAATAGGTAAGGTCAACATTTAAATAAAATTTTTTCCCCTGAGACTATTTCCTAAAACCATGTGAAGCAAAATACCATGAATTTGCTGGCTTGAGAAGTTAGAATCTGGAACTGACAACTCCCAGAGCAGCTATATTTAAGGGTGCAATTCCCAATAAAAAGAAAGTCACAGAGAAAAGTGCACAATGTGCATAAGAGCTCTCCTCAAATCCTAACACTGAGATATACATTTTATTGGGCAAGTCTCCAAGGAGCCCTGAAGGAAAACAAGAGCTGGAAGTCTAAAAATGCTTAGTAGAGATTTCACCAGCTGACCACTGCAAAGGAGACAAGGTTTGTACATACTTTGATTCTTGCCAGCAGTATGAGAAGCTAGAAAGATTAATACCACATCCCAAAATTAAGAAATTAGTTTTGGGATGTGGTATTAATATTTAGGACAATACTAACAAAGCTTAACACTAAGCATCCACAAGATCAAGGTGATTAGTTCTTATATTAATTTTCTATTACAATAAAACTCACCATTTTTCAGAGGAAAGTAACAAAACCCAGTACCTTTAGATGTTCATATACAATAAAAGAATCACTGGGGCACCTGGGTGGCTCAGTTGGCTAAGCGTCTGACTCTTCATTTTGGCTCAGGACATGATCTCAGGATTATAGAGCTCCACATAAAGCTCAGCAGAGAAAGTCCATTTAAGATTCTTTCTCTCTCCCTCTCCATCTGCCCCAGACCCCCCTCTAAAAAAGAAAGAAAGAAAAGAAAAAAAAATGAAATAGATTCAGAGATACACAAATGTTGGGCATGGAAAATGAGAATTTTAAAATAAATATGAAAGATTTTTTTTTTTAAATCCAGAGGGACATTTATATAATGAGAAAAAAGATTAGAACTTCAGGAGAGCTATGGTAATAATCCTAGAACTGAAAAAACTAATTTTTAGAATCAAAATTTATTAGGCATAATTGAAAGTAGATTGGATACAATAAAACAAAATATCAGCACATTTGAATGTTAGTCAACAGATATCCACACAAAAGTAAAATAAAACAAAAATATTGAAAAACAGTAAGGAGATCCAAATGGCCTGTAAGACTGTGTTAAGCAATCTGATTTCCAGAGTCTTGGAAGGAAATAAAAGCAAGAAAGGGCAGACAAAAGACCATACATTAGTCAAAATTTTTCCAAAATGTAGACAAATAGCACTGACAGATCCATCTTGCAGGTGATATAAAAACAGAGAAAACCATGCGTAGAAGAACAGTAAAGCTAAACTGCTAAAACATAAAGACAGAATGTATTAAAAGTAGTCAGAGGGAAAAAGAAGACACATAGCATACAGAAAACAACCTAAAATAGTAGAACTTGAAAATATGAAACAGCTTTAAAGGAAAAAGCAAAAACGAAAAGGAAAGAAAGCTAAAAATCTGGAATTCTAGATCTATATAACTATCTTTTTTCAAAAACAAACGAATCACGAAACAATTTTCTGATCAATGAAAACAGAGAATACATGTTGCCCACATAAAAATGCTAGAGGTTATTGTTCAGGCTGAAGTGAAAAAAATTATCTTACAGAGCCCAGGTATAAAAGAGAGGAAAGTTATGATGGAAACAACTGGTGTAAGCAACCTGATATGACTATATTAGTATTAGGAAGGTAGACCTCAAGACGGTTGTATTACCCAAGCTAAAGATCATTCCATAATGAAAAAAGGGGAAATTCATCAAGATCTAACAATTTTATATTTTTAATCACCTAATAATAGAGCCTCAGAACATATGAAACAAAAGGCAACAAAAATAAAGAAATAGCAAATATATAATCATATGCAAAAATTGTTAGCACCCCATTCTCAGGAATTGATAGAACAAGTATCCTTAATTCAGTAAATATTTAGAAGATTTAAATAACACTATAAACCAACTTTGTTATAAAATATTCTATCCAATAACTATCCAAACACCACAGATTCTTTTCAAGTTCATGGACTGCTCATGATAGACAACACTCCGGAACATAAACAAACAAACAAACAAACAAAAAAACTGCAAGGGAAAATTTAAAAATCATTTAAATGAAATGGTAATGAAAACAAAATCATGCACAACTTGTGAGATGCTGCTGTAACAGTAGTAAAGGAAAATTAATAGTTTTAAATGCTTATATTAGAAAAAAAGAAAGGGGTTAACATCAATTATCTAAAGGAGAAAGGGAATACTCCTCAGTTGATATTTTTGAGGCCATCATAATACTGTTTCCAGATATTATAAGAAGAGAATATTATAAACAAATATAATTCATAAACATAGACATAAAAATAAAAACCTTTAAACTATTACCAAATCAAATAGGATAATATATTAAAAATTAAAATATAAACATATTAAGTACCAGTAGGTGTTATTCAGGAAAGACAGTTTGGTTCAGCATTTAAAAATCAATGTAATTTTGACATCAAGAGAACAAAAAAGAAACATCATATGGTCACCTCAATAATTACAGAATTGGCATCTGTCAAAGGTCCACACCCATTCAGTAAGAATTTCTATGCATAGAAAGAACTTCCTCCTCCAACTGAAGAGAATCATCCTACTGGAAATATATTAAATCTTGGTATAATGACTAACTATCTCCTAGTATCAGGAAAAAGGTGAGAATACCCATTTTTAACACATCTTCCTACGGTTTCACTGTAGATTCTAAAAAATGGAAAAGACCAGAAAAATACACTAAAGGCAACATAGAAATGAAGATACTTACTAGTAAATTTAAAGAAAATATAAGTTCTCTATATTTAAAACCATAAATCCTGATCACAGGAATTTTAAAGGACCAGAGCCAATGGAAAGATGCAGTTGCCATTGAGTTGAAAACTCAATATAGCTAAGAGGTCAATTCTCCAAATTTACCTGTAAATTCAAAGGAATCACAGTTGAAGTCATAGTGTTCTGGAAGTTTTTTGGTAGAAATTTTCAACTTTATTCTCACATTTATATGAAAGTGCAAAGTGTTAGAATATCAGCTCTAAAGGAGGTGGAGCAAAACTTTCCAACCCTTAAATGTGGCCTACACTTACCAACATCCTTCCAAAGAGCACCATATGGAAAGAGGGAGGGAAGAATAACTTTACAGTGGAGAAATCTGACAGTCATTTCCCTCATCCGGGTAATCAATGTTACTATTAACAATGGCAAGTTATATTGATGGCATGAGCTCTTGATATAATGTGATAAGAATGGCCTCAAGAAATAAGTAAGTGTAACTCTGTTCTAATCATGGGCAAAGCATCAGACAACCCAAATGAGGGACTTACTGCAATATGTCTACTTGTACTCCTAAAAACTAAACATCTGAAACAAGGACAAGGAAGTTCAGGAAAAGTCAGTCTCCAGAAGCCAAAGGAAACATGACAATTAGGTATAATGTAAAATTTTAGATATTATCCTGGAACATAAAAAGGACAATAGGAAAATTTAAGGAAATCTGAATAAAGTATAAAATCTACTCAATAATGTATCAAGGGGCAACTGAGTGGATCAGTCAGTTAAGCATCTGACTCTTGATTTTAGCTCAGGTCATGATCTCAGAGTTCTGAGATTGAGCCCAGTGTCAGTCTCCACACTCAGAGTAGAGTCTGTTCAAGATTCTCTCTTTCTCCCTCTGCTCCTCCCCTTGCACACTTTCTCTTTCTAAAATAAATAAATAAATATTTAAAATAATCATTTATCAATATTAGCTCATTTGTTGTGATAGATGTACCATACTAATGTATGGAGTATATGGGAAACCTTTCCTTTACTCTTTGCAACTTTTCTGGAAATCTAAAACTATTTGAAAATTCAAAAAGTATATATTTCAAGAATAGTCATAATAATCTTCAAAGAACAAATGCTGGAATTTCAGGGTTTAGTATAAAGCTACATTAATCATATCAGTGTGGTATTGGCGGAAGGATAGATAATATGTCAATAAGACAAGTAGAGAGTACAGAAATATATGCACAGAAACCCAGTCAATTGATTTTTGACAACAGTGCCAAGGTAATTAAATGAGTGAAATAATAGTACTGAAAAAACCTGTTACTGACATAGGGAAAAAAAGTCATTATCTCAACCCCTACCTCATAACATTTAGAGTTATTAATTCAGTATAGACTATTGACCTAAATGTATAAATTTCAACTATAAACCTTCCAGAAGTAAACAGAAGAGAACCTTGTCATGAACCTAGGGTAGGAATACATTTCTTGGAATTCAAAAAACACTGAATTTTTTTTGAAGCTTTTTTTTTTAAATTTCTTTTCAGCGTAACAGAATTCATTGTTTATGCACCACACCCAGTGCTCCATGCAATATGTGCCCTCCTTAATACCCACCACCAGGCTCCCCCATCCTCCCACCCCCTGTCCCTTCAAAACACTTAGGTTGTTTTTCAGAGTCCATAGTCTCTATGGTTCAAAAGCACTAAATTTAAAAGGAAAATCTAAGCCCTCTGTTGTTTTTGCTTTTGTTTTTGTTTTTGTTTTTGTTTTCCCCAAAAGAACACCTAGATGAAAGAAAAAAGTCATCTGTAAAGTGGCATTGAATAGCTATAATACCTGCCTGGCAAAAAAATGGTATTTAGATTATATAAGAACTCTTATAAATCATTAGTAAAATGCCATACAACAATAAAAAATACTGAGCAAAGGGTCACCTGGGTAGTTCAGTCAGTTAAGCAAATGACTTTCGGTTTCCACTTAGGTCATAATTTCAGGGTCATGAGATTGAGACCCATGTCGGGCTCCATCCCAGTATGGAATGAATTTATTTGAGATTCTCTCCTTTTCCTCTGTCCTATGTCCTACTCACATGCTCTCTCTCTGTCTAAAATAAAATAAATTTTTAAAAATGTTTTTACAAAATCGGCAAAAATCTCCAACAGACATGTTACAAAAGATGATACAAAACTGGCTAAGGGGGGCGCCTGGGTGGCTTAGTGGGTTGAAGCCTCTGCCTTTGGCTCAGGTCATGATCCCAGGGACCTGGGATCGAGCCCCGCATCTGTCTCTCTGCTCAGCAGGGAGCCTGCTTCCTCCTCTCTCTCTCTCCCTGCCTGCCTCTCTGCCTACTTGTGATCTCTGTCTGTCAAATAAATAAATTAATTAATTAAAAAAAAAAAAAAACTGGCTATCGACTACATGAAAATATGTTCCCCAGTTTTAGCCATCGGGAAAAGGCAAACTGAATCCAAACTGAGATGTAATCAAAACTGACCAGAATATAAAGGGTGAAAATAGTAAATATTGATGAAGATGTGAAACAACAAAAACTCTTGATAGCTTATTTGTCAGTGTCTTAGAGAATCAAATACAAACAAATAATAACCCAGAAATTCCACTGCTAGGTATTTACCCAAGAAGAATGAAAATACATCTGACAAGTTTATTCATAATTATAAAGAAAATAACCATAATGGCTATTAAAAGCTAAACTGATTAAAAAAAAAATAAGAAATTTAGCTATGTCCATAAAATGGGAATAATATTCAGCAATGAAAAAGAATAAACTATCGATGCATTATTTTGAGTAAAAGAATGTGGGAGGGGGTGTGCATACAGTATTATTACATTTATAAGAGTCCCATCTCAACTATGGTACGAAGACAAAAATGTTATCTCTGAGAAAGGGAGGTACTGATTAGTAAGGGACATGATGGGACTTTCTAGGACAATAATAATGTTCTATGTGTTGGTTATGATGGAGATATCACATGTGTAATCATAATCATATAAAAATTTGTCAATATAATAAAACTATATAATTAAAAATCTGTGCATTTTACTGTATATAAACATCAAAATTAAAATAGTACAATTATTTTAAACAGTACCCTTACAGCTTACACAGTTTTTGCTTACATTTATATAATTAGGTATATATATAATTTATATAATACTTAAATATATATTTACTTAAATATATAATATATTAACAATATATTAACAATATATTATATATTATATATAATATATAAATATATAAGTATATTAAATATACTTAAATATGTTTAATTTTTATAATGCTTCAACTATATTTGTATCCTAGTTTGTTAATGTTACATTCTTATCCTTTGTGTATACATTTATTTTTCTTATTTAGTTCTATTTCTTAATATATAAGATATATTTACCATATAGTTTATTATTACATATAATTTCCAAGTCTCTTGCTTATATATTTTTAAGAAGAGGGGGAAGGGCAGAGGGAGAATCTTAAGCAGGCTCCACACCCAGTGTGAAGACTGTGGAGCCAGCCACAAGGCATGATCTCACAACACTGAAATCAAGACCTGAGCCAACATAAAGAGTCTGATGTTTAGCCAAAACTGCCACCCAGGTGCCCCTGTTGCTTACATTTATTTTTAACTTTAAATCATGCTTTAATACTCCATAGTGTATATGGACCACATCTTCCTTATCCATTCGTCCGTTGAAGGGCATCTTGGTTCTTTACATAGTTTGGCAACTGTGGCCACTGCTGCTATAAACATTGGGGTACCGATGGCCCTTCTTTCCACTACATCTGTATCTTTGGGGTAAATACCAAGTAGTGCAATGGCAGGGTCATAGGGAAGTTCTATTTTTAATTTCTTGAGGAATCTCCACACTTTTCTCCAAAGAGGGTGCACCAACTTGCATTCCCACCAACAGTTTAAGAGGGTTCCCCTTTTTCCCCTCCCCCCAACACATGTTGTATCCTGTTTTGTTAATTTTGGCCATTCTAACTGGTGTAAGGTGATATCTCAATTTGGTTTTAATTTGAATCTCCCTGAGGGCTAGTGATGATGAATATTTTTTCATGTGGTCCATATACACTATGGAGTATTATGCCTCCATCAGAAAGGATGAATACCCAACTTTTGTAGCAACATGGACGGGACTGGAAGAGATTATGCTGAGTGAAATAAGTCAAGCAGAGAAAGTCAATTATCATATGGTTTCACTTATTTGTGGAGCATAACAAATATCATGGAGGACAAGGGGTGTTAGAGAGGAGAAGGGAGTTGGGGTAAATTGGAAGGGGAGGTGAACCATGAGAGACTATGGACTCTGAAAAGCAATCTGTGAGGTTTGAAGTGGTGGAGGGGTGGGAGGTTGGGGTACCAGGTGGTGGGTATTATAGAGGGCACGGATTGCATGGAACACTGGGTGTGGTGAAAAAATAATGAATACTGTTTTTCTGAAAATAAATAAATCAATTTAATAAATAAATAAATAAATATCATGCTTTAAATCTTTTTGATCATATCCTATGATTTCTTCTTTTGCTTGTCAACAGATAAAGGTTATTCATATAAGAGATTTATTCAATATTCTTCCCTAATACCTTCTTGCTGTCCATCATTTTCTTATGTTAGACTTGTTAATCCCTCTGGAATTTATTTGTCTTGTTGGAATAAAGAATATCAATTAGGGTTTTTTTTGTTCTAATTTCTAACCATTTGCAGCTTTTATCTATTGATGAATAAGGCATCCTGAATAAAATAAAGTTTGTTTCTGGGCTATTTCAAGTAACTGTCTCTTGCAATAAAAATATCATGTATTTTAATTCTTAAAATTGTATAACATATTTATTTAAGAAAGAAAACCGCTTGTTACTTGTTTTTGGTCAGAATTTACTTCTATAGTCCACCTCTCTACGCTCCCAGAATAATGTTAAAATCTTTTTATTAAAGTAAGTAAATGTAATTGTAAATTTATTTGAAACTGTATGGAATCTATACATTAATGTGTAAATTTCTGACATCTTACAGTATTCTTTGTTCCACTTTAGGAATATGTGATATTCCTCTATTAATTGCTCCTCTTTATGTAACTTTGCAAGATTTTATGTTTCCATTTATAGTTTTAGCCTATCTTAAATATTATAATTTTACATTTGTGATGGAAACAATTCCCGTTTCAATTTAATTACATTTTGATGCTACTATGTAGAAGTTATGTCCAAATACTTTAACAAAATAGCTTTACATTTAAAAATAAATAGTACCACAAATTTTTTTGATATGAATGCAGTGGTTATCCTTTTGTGCTTTCCGTGCATTTTGCATTGTACAATATTCATACAATATCTGGGGATGCCTGGGTGGTTTAGTTGGTCAAGAGTCCAAATTTTTTATTTCGACACAGGTCAGGACCTCTGGGTTGTGGTATCAAAGCCCAAATTGGGCTTTGTGTGGACATGAAGCCTGCTTGAGATTCTCTCTCTTCTTCTCCCTCTGCCTCTCCCAACCCCTTCTCTGTCTGTCTCTCACCCTGCTTCTAAATTAAAAATAAAAAATAGGTTCTTAAAACTTACTGTTAAAGAGGGAGGAGTCAAGATGGCAGAGAAGTAGCAGGCTGAGGCTACATCAGGTAGCAGGAGATCAGCTAGATAGCTTATCTAAACATTACAAACACCTACAAATCCAATGGGAGATCAAAGAGAGGAAGAACAGCAATTCTAGAAACAGAAAATCTGGCCACTTTCTAAAAGGTAAGACTGGTGGAGAAGTGAATCCAAAGCGACAGGAAGATAGACTGCAGGGGAAGGGGCTAGAGAGCAGCAAACAGCGGAGCAACAGAGCACAGAATTGGGACTTCTAAAAGTCTGTTCTGCTGAGGGGCATTGCTCCAGAGGCTAAACCAAGGTGAAGCCCATGGAGGGTCAGCGTGGCCCCAGGTCCTGCAGGGTCACGGAAGGATTGGGGGTGTCTGAGTGTCACAGAGCTTGCAGGTATTAGAACTGGGAAGCTGGCTACAGAGACAGAGCCTAGGAGTGAGCTCTCAGCTTGGGGTTACCTTGAACCGGTGGCAGCCTGGGTGAGCTCAGAGCATGGCCGGAGGCCAGGGAGATGGGAGTTATTGGGCGCTTTTTTTAAGGCACATTGAGGAGTGGGGCCCTGAGCTCTCATCTCTTCTGGGCCAGAGACTGGGAGGCCGCCATTTTCATTCCCGTCCTCCAGAATTCTACAGAAAGCATTCAGTACAAAAGCTCCCGAAAGCGAACCCGAGCGGATTACTCAGCCTGGCCCCTGGTAAGGGTGGTGCAATTCTGCCTGAGGCAAAGAAACTTGAGAATCACTACAACAGGCCCCTCCCAGGAAGATCAACAAGAAATCCAGCCAGGATCAAGTTCACCTACCAAGGAGTGCAGGTTCAATACCAAGGAGAGCAGTGGAATTACAGAGGAGGAGAAAGCAAAGCACTGAACTCAGGGCTTTCTCCCCTTGATTCATTAGTCTTGTAGTTAATTTAATTTGTTTTTTTGTTTTTGTTTTTCAATTTTTTTGCTTCTGCTGCTTTTTTTTAACTTTTAGCATTTTCTTTTTTAACGTTTTTAAACTAGTTTATCTAATACATATATTTTTTTCTTTTTTATATTTTTCTTTACTTGTTTTCTTTTTTTTAATTATTTATTTCTTTTTTTTTTTTTTCTGAGCATTTTTTTATCCCCTTTCTCCCTCCACACGATTTGGGGTCTCTTCTGATTAGGTTAAAGCATATTTTCCTGGGGTCTTTGCCACACTTTTAGTATTTTACTTGCTCCTTCATATACTCTTATCTGGACAAAATGACAAGGCAGAAAAATCACCACAAAAAAAAAGAACAAGAGGCAATCCAAAGGCTAGGAACCTAATCAAACAAACATTAGTAATATGTCAGATCTAGAGTTCAGAATGACGATTCTCAAGGTTCTAGACAGGCTCGAAAAAGGCATGGAAGATATTAGAGAAACCCACTCGGGAGATATAAAAGCCCTTTCTGGAGAAATAAGAGAACTAAAATCTAACCAAGTTGAAATTAAAAAAAGCTAGTAATGAGGTGCAATCAAAACTAGAGTCTCTCATTGCTAGGATAAATGAGGCAAAAGAAAGAATTAGTGATATAGAAGACCAAATGGCAGAGAATAAAGAAGCTGAACAAAAGAGGGACAAACAGCTACTGGACCACAAGGGGAGAATTCGAGACATAAGTGACACCATAAGACAAAAAAATATTAGAATAATTGGGATTCCAGAAGAAGAAGAAAGAGAGAGGGGAGCAGAAGGTATATTGGAGAGAATTATTGGAGAGAATTTTCCTAATATTGCAAAGGGAACAAGCATCAAAATCCAGGAAGCGCAGAGAACCCCCCTCAAAATCAACAAGAATAGGTCCACACCCTGTCACCTAATAATAAAATTTAAAAGTCTTAATGACAAAGAGAAAATCCTGAAAGAAGCCTGGGAAAAGAAGTCTATAACATACAATGGTAAAAATATTAGATTGACGGCCGACTTATCCACAGAGACCTGGCAGGCCAGAAAGAACTGGCATGATATATTCAGAGCACTAAATGAGAAAAACATACAGCCAAGAATACTATATCCAGCTAGGCTATCATTGAAAATAGAAGGAGAGATTAAAAGCTTCCAGGACAAACAAAAACTGAAAGAATTGGCAAACACCAAACCAGCTCTACAGGAAATATTGAAAGGGGTCACCTAAGCAAAGAGAGAGCCTAAAAATAGTACATCAGATGGGAACAGAGACAATATACAGCAACAATCACCTTATAGGGAATACAATGGCACTAAATTTATATCTCTCAATAGTTACCCTGAATGTTAATGGGCTAAATGCCCCAATCAAAAGACACAGGATATCAAATTGGATAAAAAAATAAAACCCATCTATATGTTGCCTATAAGAGACTCATTTCAGAGCCAAAGACACTTCCAGATTTAAAGTGAGGGGGTGGAAAACAATTTAACATGCTAATGGACATAAGAAGAAAGCTGGGGTGACAATCCTTATATCAGATCAATTAGATTTTAAGCCAAAGACTTTAATAAGAGATGAGGAAGGACACTATATCATACTCAAAGGATCTGTTCAACAAGAAGATCTAACAATTTTAAATATCTATGCCCCTAACGTGGGAGCAGTCAACTATATAAACCAATTAATAACAAAATCAAAGAAACACATCAATAATAATACAATAATATTAGGGGACTTTAACACTCCCCTCACTGAAATAGATCATCCAAGCGAAAGATCAACAAGGAAATAAAGTACTTAAATGACAACTGGACCAGATGGACATCACAGATATACTCAGAACATTTAATCCCAGAGCGACAGAATACACATTCTTCTCTGGTGCACATGGAACATTCTCCAGAACAGATCACATCCTAAGTCCTAAATCAGGTCTCAACCGGTATCAAAAGATTGGGATCATTCCCTGCATATTTTCAGACCACAATGCTCTGAAGCTAGAACTCAGTCACAAGAGGAAATTTGGAAAGAACACAAATACATGGAGACTAAACAGCATCCTTATAAAGAATGAATGGGTCAATCAGGAAATTAAAGAAGAATTTTAAAAATTCATGGAAACAAATGATAATAAAAACATAACGGTTCAAAATCTGTGGGACACAGCAAAGGTAGTCCTGAGAGGAAAATATATAGTGGTACAAGCCTTTCTCAAGAAACAAGAAAGGTCTCAAATACACAACCTAACCCTACACCTAAAGGAGCTGGAGAAAGAACAAGAAGGAAACCCTAAACCCAGAAGAAGAAGAGAAATCATAAAGATCAAAGCAGAAATCAATAAAATAGAAACCAAAAAAACAATAGAACAAATCAATGAAACTAGGAGCTGGTTCTTTGAAAGAATTAATAAGATTGATAAACCCCGGGCCAGACTTATCAAAAAGAAAAGAAAAAGGACCCAAATAAATAAAATCATGAATAAAGAGGAGAGATCACAACTAACACCAAAGAAATACAAAAAAATTATAAGAACATACCCTGGGCAACTCTATGCAAACAAATTTGACAATCTGGAAGAAATGGATGCATTTCTAGAGACATATAAACTACCACAACTGAACCAGGAAGAAATAGAAAGCCTGAACAGACCCATAACCAGTAAGGAGATTGAAACAGTCATTAAAAATCTCCAAATAAACAAAGCCCAGGGCCAGTTGGCTTCCCAGGGGAATTCTACCAAACGTTTAAAGAAGAACTAATTCCTATTCTCCTGAAACTGTTCCAAAAAAATATAAATGGAAGGAAAACTTCCAAACTCATTTTATGAGGCCATCATCACCTTGATCCCAAAACCAGACAAGTATCCCACAAAAAAAACAGACCTACAGACCAATATCCTTGATGAACACATATGAGAAAATTCTCACCAAAATACTAGCCAATAGGATTCAACAGTACATTAAAAGGATTAATCACCACGACCAAGTGGGATTTATTCCAGGGCTGCAAGGTTAGTTCAACATCCGCAAATCAGTCAATGTGATACAACACATCAATAAAAGAAAGAACAAGAACCATATGATACTCTCAATAGATGCTGAAAAAGCATTTGAC
>NC_081558.1:128298932-128300728 GCF_022355385.1 Mustela nigripes | reverse complement strand
TTAAAGGCATCCAAATCAGCAAGGAAGAAGTCAAACTATCACTCTTCACAGATGATATTTTACTATATATGGAAAACCCAAAAGACTCCACTCCAAAATGGCTAGAACTTGTACACTAATTCAGTAAAGTGTCAGGATATAAAATCAATGCACAGAAATCAGTTGTATTTCTCTACACCAACAACAAGACAGAAGAAAGAGAAATTAAGGAGTCCATCCCATTTACAACTGCACCCAGAACTATAAGATAACTAGGAATAAACCTAACCAAAGAGGCTAAGAATCTATACTCAGAAAATTATAAAGTACTCATGAAAGAAATTGAGGAAGACACAAAGAAATGGAAAAATGTTCCATGCTCCTGGATTGGAAGAATAAATATTGTGAAAATGTCTATGCTACCGAAAGCAATCTACACATTTAATGCAATTTCTGTCAAAATACCATCCATTTTTTTCAAAGAAATGGAACAAATAATCCTAAAATTTATATGGAACCTGAAAAGACCTCGAATAGCCAAAGGAATATTGAAAAAGAAAGCCAAAGTTGGTGGCATCACAATCCCGGACTTCAAGCTCTATTACAAAGCTGTCATCATCAAGACAGCATGGTACTGGCACAAAAACAGACAAATAGATCAACGGAACAGAATAGAGAGCCCAGAAATAGACCCTCAACTCTATGGTCAACTAATCTTTGACAAAGCAGGAAAGAATGTCCAATGGAAAAAAGACAGCCTCTTCAATAAATGATGTTGGGAAAACTGGACAGCCACATGCAGAAAAATGAAATTGGACCATTTCCTTACACCACACACGAAAATAGACTCAAAATGGATGAAGGACCTCAATGTGAGCAAGGAATCCATCAAAATCCTTGAGGAGAACACAGCCAGCAACCTCTTCAACCTCAGTCACAGCAACATCTTCCTAGGAACATTGCCAAAGGCAATGGAAGCAAGGACAAAAATAAACTATTGGGATTTCATCAAGATCAAAAGCTTTTGCACAGCAAAGGAAACCGTTAACAAAATCAAAAGACAACTGACAGAATGGGAGAAGATATTTGCAAACAACATATCAGATAAAGGTCTAGTGTCCAAAATCGATAAAGAACTTAGCAAACTCAACACCCAAAGAACAAATAATCCAATCAAGAAATGGGCAAAAGACATCAACAGACATTTCTGCAAAGAAGACATCCAGATGGCCAACAGACACATGAAAAAGTGCTCCACATCACTTGGCATCAGGGAAATACAAATCAAAACCACAATGAGACATCACCTCACACCAGTCAGAATGGATAAAATTAACAAGTCAGGAAATGACAGATGCTTGCGAAGATGTGGAGAAAGGGGAACCCTCCTATACTTTTGTTAGGAATGTAAGCTGGTGCAACCACTCTGGGAAACAGCTTGGAGGTTCCTCAAAATGTTGAAAATAGAACTGCCCTATGACCCAGCAATTGCACTACTGGGTATTTACCTTAAAGATACAAATGTAGTGATCCAAAGGGGCACATGCACCCGAATGTTTATAGCAGCAATGTGTACAATAGCCAAACTATGGAAAGAACCTAGATGTCCATCAACAGATGAATGGATCAAGATGATGTGGTATATATACACAATGGAATACTATGCAGCCATCAAAAGAAATGAAATCTTGCCATTTGCGTCAACGTGGATGGAACTAGAGGGTATCATGCTTAGCAAAATAAGTCAATTGGAGAAAGACAACTATCATATGATCTCCCTGATATGAGGAAGTGGTGATGCAACATGGGGGGTTAAA
>NC_081558.1:128242565-128298832 GCF_022355385.1 Mustela nigripes | reverse complement strand
AGAGGGTATCATGCTTAGCAAAATAAGTCAATTGGAGAAAGACAACTATCATATGATCTCCCTGATATGAGGAAGTGGTGATGCAACATGGGGGGTTAAGAGGGTAGGAGAAGAATGAATGAAAAAGATGGGGTTGGAAGGGAGACAAACCATAAGTGACTCTTAATCTCACAAAACAACTGAGGTTGCTGGGGGGAGGGGATTTAGTAGAGGGGGAGGGGATTTAGTAGAGGGAGGTGGGGTTATGGACATTTGGGAGGGTATGTGCTATGGTGAGTGCTGTGAAGTGTGTAAACCTGGCGATTCACAGACCTATACCCTTGGGGATAAAAATACATTATATGTTTATAAAAAATTTAAAAAAATTTTAATTTTAAAAATTAAAAAAAAAATTTAAAAAATAGGTACACCTGGGATGGCTCAAATGGTTTGGGGTCTTCCTTTGGCTCAGGTCGTGATCCCAAGGTCTTGGGATTTAGCCCCACATCAGACTCCCTGCTCAGTGTGGAGCCTCCTTCTCCTTCTCCTTCTCCCCCTCTTGTACTCTCGCACTCTCTATCAAATAAATAAATGAAATCTTTAAAAAATTAATTAAAAATAAATATATATATTTGTACAATATCTGTTTTCAGAGAATAGTTAATTGAAATTTCTTCAAAGATTAGTATATGATGTTGTGGCATTAGACTCCTATACTCCACTGAATGCTCAATAAAAAAAATTAAATTTGTAGGACTAATCATTACATTTTAAGAAAATGGAGAAAACCCAAAAGTTTAGTTTTTATTTCTCCCCAAACCTTATTCACATGTCTAGCACCACTAAACACAGTTAGTTAAGAAAGTGCTAAGAATGGGAAGGGTATACCATAAGAACACCAAGGATTTTGAAGAGTTTCTGAGAGGTGGCATACAGAGAGTATTGAATCAACTGAATACTGAAACACAGAGAATCACAGCTCAGAGCCCTGCAAGGTTAAGGCTGTAGTTAAGCTGGGTAAGTTTTCACTGATGGAGCTTCCCCAAATATAAGTGGAAAAAGAGAGGGGGCTAAAAATTAGTGACTTGAAAGAACTGGTCTTAGGGCCTCAAAGCCCTTTCCATTCAACTCATACTCAGCGGTGAGGTTTGATACTGGGCTGATGCTAGAGAAATACATTCTAACAAATTAGAGAAAATTTCCTAGAAATTTCTGGATTTACAGATAAGGGGTCCTCCCAATTCTGGCAACTGGGAGGAGAGAGAACTGATTGCCTACCTGCCTTCCTGAGATGAAACTTGCCTTGTGATGTGATCTACCCAGAGACACACAGATACTAAAAGCATGGGTCAATAAAGACAGTTAACAACTACCACACCACTTATGTTAATCAAAATGATCATTCTTTACAAATCGAAAACTGAAGCGAATTAAACGCTTTCAAAGTAAGAACCGATGTGAACCTGAAGGAAATAAAACATCCTGTGTTGGGTTTGGCCAGCAGACCCTGAAAAGGCAAATGAAAAGATTACTCCAGACACCTAAGGAGGAGAGAGGAGAGGTCCTGGGGATGAGACGCTCTATTGGAGAAGGCTCTGAGCTGAACTCGACCTCCATTTTTATTATGCACATTATCAAAGAATAAAGATTAGAAAGGAATGTAAAGTTTCAGTAACTAAGGCAGTGACATTTATAGACATTGTGTGATTAGAACTATCTATGCTCATGAAGATTTTGAAGATATGCTGACCTCATGCTCATTGCAGGTCAGGAATAGTTGACTATTAAGGATTTATGTCTAACCTATGTTAAGCATCTGTCTTCTAGGAGATAGCATTGAGCCACAGTTAGGATCTAGCAGTTTTTAGCCCAGAAACTTCAAAGGACATCCAATTTTCTGGTCACTCCTTCTTTGCTTTTCAAAAAAGCAAATCCTCTCCCAGGGAGGATTGTGTTTATCATATCTTAGATAGCCAGGCATTGTGAATTTCCACAATTCTGGGGAAAAGAAGTACTTGGAGATTCTAATCCGTCTCTCCAAAGAGAATTTTTTTTTTTTTTTACAACAATGCACAGATAAAATAAGAATGGGATGGTTTTAAAAACAAAACCAAAAATGATTCCAAAGGATAAGAATCCTTGGCAATTAAAAATATGATGGCCAAATTTTAAAAGTGAAACAGAATAGCTGTGATAAAATTGAAGAACTCTTTCAGAACCTAGGAAAAGAGGATAAACAGGAAAGTAAAGTTAATAGACTGAACCTTAATTCAGAAGCACTGGTATCAATCAAAAATGACTTACAGAATGAGAAGAACAGGGAAAATAAGTGGGAAAAATCAGTAAGTAAATATTAGGAGAAATTTTTCCAAGTTAAGAGAAAAGACAAATTTTCACTTAAACTTGTTGAGTGGTAAGAAGTACATAGTTAGAAATATCCCACTGTAGGTCAAACTATCAAGAATAAAGAAAAAATTACAGGGCTTCTGGGTGGTTCAGTCAGTTCAGTGTCTGCCTTTGGCTCAGGTCATGATCCCAGGGTCCTGGGAATGAGCCCTATGGCAGACTCTCAACTCTGCAGGACACCTGCTTCTCCCTCTCCCTCTGCCCGCTGCTCTCCCTGCTTATGCTCTCTTTCTCTATCTATCTCTGTCAAATAAATAAATTAATTTTAAAAAGGAATAAAGAAAAAATTTATAAAAATATTCAAAGAAAAAAATATTGCCACCTACCAAGTTTGTCAGTAATTTTTAATACTAGAATTCCCCAAGGAAGGGAAGTATTTTATCTCTAAAAATTTGTATCCTACCAGATTCAAATGAGAGAAAGAAATAAATAATTTCTAGTCATAACAATATTCTGGAAGTTTTTCCCTCATGCATCTTTATTTTTTAAAAAAATTACATATGGATATACTCTGATAAAACAAAGAATAAACCCCAGAGGAAGCTTATGAATCCCAGAGACAGGTTAATTAGCTCCACAATACAAAATAAAAACTCAATAATTCTGAGATGTATCATAGAACACCTAGCCTAAAAATAAACTATCCAGAATATAAATAAGTTGAATTATCTCAATGAAATGATAAAAAAGAAATTCTTTCCTCACAAAGAACAAAGTTATTTAAAAAGTTGAAAAATATTTTTAAGTACAAACTATAAAAGTCATAGCTCAAATATAACATAACCTAACATAGCAGGATTTTGAATAGTTGAAGGTAGAGAAAGAGGGAATTATTGATATTGATGCTAGATAAATAAACTTAGATGTATCTGTCTTTTTATGAGCTCAATCAGAAAATACTCTGAGGTTAGTAACATTTACATTTCCAATATATAGTTCAAGCTTTATTCATTGGTATTAAATTTTCAGAAGAAAATAAAGGAGGAAAAACATAATTAGGTTTACCAACAAAATATGGTATTGGGATCTATGGAAGGTTTTATGACTTAAAACAATTTCCCCCTCAAAATGCATAGCAATACTGTATAAAAAAATCCTGAGATAGGCAGAACTGAACACAGAAAAAAGAAATTTACTTAAACCAGTGCATAAGAGGGAACTGCTGGCCAGAGTCACAAGATGACTTTGAAACTGCCAGTGTCATCAGAAAGATTGCAGAAACCTCTGACCAAATGGTAAGAATTTTAACAAGAAGACCTGACAAGAGAAAAGGTTTTGGCCTTGCATGGCATGGGAAGACAGGCTTAAGATTCTACAGAATGAGGATGTTGCAAAGAGTTCAGTAAAAACAAGACAGGTACTATCTACAAATGTGCACAGAAACAAAATTGTTGACATGGGACACAAGTTGATATGCAAGTCTCCTTTTAGTTCCTATAATCAAAGGACTGGCCTCACATGAATTTGGAGTTGAAATTTACATCACTTCATTATAGAGAAGCCTAGAGAAAGCAAAAGCAAATTGTCACTGTAAGGAGACACTCTCAAACACAGCCTCATTGAATTCTTGAGAAAACGTGGAAATAACAAACAGGAACAGTAGAATTAAATGAGTGAATGCTAGCCAGAGGTAAGTTGATACATAATTTTAACCTTACCAGTCATATAACCTTGAGAAAGTAACGTAACTCAAATGCTCTTATTTTTCTCATCTGTAAAAAGAAGGGGACTAATAATATCATCATTGGAATGCCTTATTTATGCATTTGATCATTAATTCAACAAATACTTCTTTGAAGAGTAGTACTTTCCTGACACCACTGAAGGCACTAGGAAGATCTTAATAAACACGAGATACAAATATCTTGCCTAATGGAGCTACCACTTTTTTAAAATTTTTTTTTTATTTTTTATAAACATATATTTTTATCCCCAGGGGTGCAGGTCTGTGAATCGCCAGGTTTACACACTTCACAGCAGGAGCTACCACTTTTTTGATCATGTTTTATTTGGAAAAAGACATCAACAAAGTCTTGGTATGATTTGGGTGATAATGAATGCCAAGAAGAAGACAAGCAAGTTTTAATAGGGTAATCATGAAGTCTTTCCTGAGGAGATGGTAACTGATCAGAGACCTGGAGGATGGGAACTAAATCCCATAAAGATTTGGGGAAAGAGATTTCTGGGAAAAGGGAGCAAGTATAAAATCCCCAAGGTAAAAGCAGCTTGTGTCTAGCCAGTAACTGACATCCGACAGTTAGGACCAATCCAGGCATTCAAGGTTTTATATCTGTGATAAGTAGCTGTGATTTAAAACTAAGATCATGAGGAGACATTTGAGGGTTTCAGGAAGGAGTGATGAGAGCAGTTTAAAAAAAATATTCAGTGGCTGAATAAAAGAGATAATGCATAATTGCTTAGCCCAGATTTTGGCAAAGAATAAGCACTGAGTAATTGATGATTATTATTGTTGTTAATTATATTTAACTGCCTGTGAAGCAGAACCTAATATGTAAACAATTTATCTATTGTCTCATCTCCACTGGTCACATCCTCTCTGCCAGTTGTACCACAGAGTCTGTCTACTCGCTCTTCACTTCTACAAATTTATTATGTTTCAAGGCTGAAAGCAGAGTTGATCTGGAAATTTTCAGTGGACAGCAGGGAGAATTTTAGCTATAACAAACCAGAGCATTAGATAGTCTCTGGATGGTCTGGGGAAACAAGAGGTTACCATATTGTCCAAGCACAGAGATTAGTGATTCCAGGGATGAATTGCCACCTTACCTTAAATACAACATCTGTTAAAGCTACTGTGCCCATTAAACTCAGATTAATGGTATGAGGCTAGCAGAAAGGAGGGGAGACAAGAGGAGAACTAGGCCTATTGATTTCTTTGCAAGATTGTAAATTGAACAAAATACGAGAGATGAATGGTTCTAAATCGCCCATGTTTACTTACACAGCATCTCTTCACATTCAATAGAGGATTGCCTTGCTTACCTTAACCAATGCAGAAATAAATGTCAAGTGCTAGACATTTTTAATTCCCTCCTTCATACCTAACAGAGGCAAGTCTGATTATTTGCAGTAAGGGCCAATTCCTAAAGCTTCCTTTTTGATAATTTATGAAAGGGAGAAGTATGGTTTTTGTTTACCATTCACCATCTTTGTCTTTTCCTCACCTGAAATTATGCTTTATCCAAAGGTGTTTATTCTCAGACTTCACTCCAATAAAGAAAATTTTATTAGTTGTTTTTCTTGAAATCAGCTATTGCCTGATTGGTTTTATGAGTGAACCATCACATTAAGGATATGTTTTAAAATCAATATAATAGGAAAGATATCATTTATATTTTCATTTTGACAAATAAATGATTAGCTATGATACTGAAATTATCACCAATGTTTATGAATATTTAGTGAGGACATGCTTGACACATAATGCTAGCATAAACTCATTGGTTTGTATGTAAAATGTAATTTTGTCTTAAATTTGCAGAATCCCAGGCACAAATTCCATTTTGCAGTTATTTCATATTAATTTATACCAGTTCCATGGAACACCCCCAAACATAGCTGCATAAAATGAAGAAAAACAGTGCTCTAAGAAGCAAGACTCCATTTCATTGCCCAAACTAAGACAATGCAGCTTTTCTTTAATTCATTTGAAATAGCGAGATTCAGGTAATTCTTCATGAACAAAAGATTCAACAGTATATAATAAGGAGAGAATCTGAACACTGTTATTATATACTATTTTGCAGAAAAAAAATTAGAATGATTAACAAGAAATTGTCTTTGACAGTATGCAGATCTAATGAAATCTCCTTATGTGATAAGACTATCATAGACCTTTAAAATGACCCTGTTAATTTTTGCTTTGTCTGGAACTCCGTCAAATTTTATCTATGACTTTTGGTTCCATTCTTTCCCTAGACACGTATCCAACACACACACATACACACATAACTTCATTTAAGAGATCCATAAAATTTTATGTGGATTTTAAGATTTTTTATTTATTTATTTGACAGAGAGAGATCACAAGCAGGCAGAGAGTGAGGCAGAGAGAGAGGAGGAAGCAGGCTCCCTGCTGAGCAGAGAGCCCGATGCGGGCCCCGATCCCAGGACCCTGAGATCATGACCTGAGCTGAAGGCAGCGGCTTAACCCACTGAGCCACCCAGGCGCCCTATGTGGATTTAACAATAAAGAAATTCACTATCTCATATATACATACCATGTATGTATACCATACCTGCATACCATATCTCAGGTATGTATACATACCAGTCCAGGGACTTAGTCCAGTGACTTAATATCATCAATAACTAGAATTCTTTATACTCTCCACTAGGTTACCATCATTTCAGTGAGGACCTCTGACTTAGAGTCTCTAGGATCCTAGATGGCTATCACAATTCCACACACCATATCATACTGAAAGGAGAGGAGAACATCTCCCTCCATACTTCTTTTTTTAGAGCAAGAAAGGCCTATTCAGAAGTGTTCCAACATTCTCCTCAGACATTAATCAAAATGTTATCAAATACCCATTCCTAGACAAAATATTGGCAATGGAAATGGAATTGCCAGAGCCTAGCCAAGTGTATGATCACAAGAGAATGGCAGTTACCTATAAATATTATATAGACAAAAAAAGGAGCCTGTTAAAGTAATATGGAAGTAAAATTTAAGTTATTACAACCTTCTTCCAGGAAAGTACTAATAGTCCATTAAAATAAAATTAGGATATAGAATTACAGATCTCTAATCTAACACCTAATCTGGCCAAAGCAATTTCAAAAAAGCCTAGAATATAGTTCTCTGCACATACAGTTAAATAAAGGTATCTCCATGATTATTATCCATTTTAAGTATTACTTATATTCTCTGAAATAATCAGTCAGTTAAAATAAATTTCTCTCTCTCTCTCTCTCTCTCACACACACACAGACACACAAACACAAAAATTATGGTTTCTTGGGAAATATTTTAATATTTTTTAAAAGATTTTATTTCCCTCACTGATGCTGCTCCTCTTCTCAGCAATAAAATAGACTTGGTATTGCAAAAAAACTTTTGGAAAATAAATTTTTAAAAAATCAAGAAAGTGATAGGAAAAAAAATATGTAAACACATGTTTTTTGTTGTTGTTGTTTGGGTTTCACTTGGCTTCCAAAAATAAATTCTCCACTGAAAACTTAGGAAGCTTCTTCTTCATTTTCTTAAACATATTGTCAAGAATTGTAAAAAATTACTTAAAACCTAACAAGATAACCTGCCAAAGTTCCCTTGAAGAAACTAGCAGAAGAAATAAAAGAGTCCAGGGATGGAAATAATAGATTTTATTTCTTATGTACAACAACTATCATGAGCTGCAACCTATTTCCATCCCTTCCTCCCCAAGTTCTCAGGGACAATAAAAACAGATGAGGAGAGATACCTCTATACTCAGGGCATTGAAATATAAGAAGAAGAATCCTGAGCACAGGAAAACCTAAATTTTTATAGTAGGCAGTAACATGCTGGTCCGATGCTCCAGAGAGAGGTGTTTTTATTATACTGGACAAAAAGCAAACCTGACATTTGTTTTAGATAAACACACTGTTTTTCCCAAACTGTAAGAAAACCTGTCATTTACCCCAGAAAGAGATACAATCTTTACTTCCATGACTGTTCACTATACACATATCCTTGGAAAAATCTGTTCAGAATAAGTGGAAGTTAATGCCTTGAACACAGGACATGCAGAAATGTGAGAAACCTATGGAGAGCTGTCATTCAATATTATTTATTTCACATTGGCTGACAAGTGCTAAAAAATATCCACTTGAGAAATTATACCGGTTTTACTTCAGGGACCAAGGATCATGGAAATTAAAAATAATTGAAAAAATAAATTGAGATCTGTATATAAGAACGAGGCTTTACGTTTCTGTGGTATTAAGCCAGAACTTTAGCAGATTTACAGTTTTATTTATTTACTTAGAAATATAAAGATTCCTTGATTCTCTAGTAAAGTTCTTATCTTCATAAAGGGTCCTGTGAGCAAGCCAAGATATGCTGGTCTTGCATTCTTGTAGTGACAATAATGTACAATAGAAAATAAGACTCCAAAGCTCTTTTATCATTTATGATGACAGATTGAGAGCAGCTGCAAGCACGAAGCTGACAATTCTGCCTACGATGATGTACAGCACAAACCAAAATGATCCTAAGATGCATTAACTTTATAATAATATACAGTGACCATTACTGATTTGGAATGCAAGATGCTTGTGATAATATATAGTGGAAAGGGATGGTTCAAAACCAAGGGCATCTTACATGTTGGTGTATTAACTTAGGACCACAGATCTTATACTCATATAAAAGAAAATTATGGGCTATTTTACTCATAGAATAATAGGCTTCTGTATGTAAATTTCTTGGGGAAACATTTAATTTTAACTTTTTATAAATACATGCAAACATATATTTTACTTGACAAACATATCATACAATCATGATATCCAAAGACCAAAATTAGAGTATAATAAGACAGGAAAAACACATAGTTTGAAAGGCAACCAACATTTTTTTCCTGTTTGTTAACTCAGAGATGTTTGGACATTGTAGAAACAAGGCACATCATAAAGAGTCAAGGCTACTCATAAACCTTAAGCCAGCAGATGTAGCAGGAAATTCTCCAGCTCATAAAGTGGAGATACTTTCAAATTGTTCCTCTCATCAGTTATAACTTCTTTGGTGCTTAAACATGTGTTTAAATTAAAATCATATACTAATTGACTTTTAGATCTTAGAGGTAATCTAGTCTAGTTTCTTTATTTTATCAGTGAGACTCAGAGACTAGAGATGAACTAAAAAATATATTTATTGAGTACTACCACATTCCAAGGATTATGCTATGGACTTCATACACATTGTCATATTTAGTCTCCCACGATTCCTGAGAGAACAGTCTTACCACATTCTCATAGGAGGAAGAAATGGATATGTTGTTTCACTGAATATTGATGTCAAAATGAAGCAAGATTTTAATATTAATATTAGAATTAATCACTCATTTATGAAAATAAGTGATTCTTAAATTGAGATCTTATCATGATGAAAAATAATTTCTCAGAATTGACAAAATATAATTCTAGTTCAAATACAGTAGGTATTTTCTTTTTCTCTTCCATTGTTTAAATTAGTCATCCCATATTAATCTATAATGGTGCCTCTTTAGCTTACCACCTTCTTTATTCTCTTCCTCAAAAGCCATAAATCTTAAGAAGAGCGATCCTAGAACACTGTATCCACTTCCTCACATGCTTTTCTGTTCATTCTTTAACCTAGTATATCCTGATTTCAGCTTCTTTCTTCAAAGGCAGGAAATTCCTAATCATTAAATACATTGATAATCACTTATTTAGTGCTCACCTAATCCTTGAAAGTCTATACATTGCCTGCTTTCTGTAAAGGATACAGTACTATATGTCTCACAATTTATTCCACCCACACATCCATTACATAGGAACTGTTGAGTTGGAAAATTAATCCTAGCTCCAGGAAGAGGCCCTGTTATATCTGAGCCAAGCAAGAAATCACTACCAACCTCCCACCCCACCCCACTTAATCAGAAGTAACCCAAAGCATTCACTAGTCCCTCTTATGGTTCAGGAAATGGCACATGATTTAAGTTGACTCAAACAAACTGAAGTTTAGGGTCTTTTGATGATAGTTATTTCATTTTTTTGTAGCTAATCTGAAAAAGGCAAAGTATAACCTTGATTGCCATTGACAGAGACCAGACTTAAAATAAAGCTAACAATACAGACAGTAGAGTGGAATGATGGTGATTTCATCACATAGCTACTGAACAAATCAAGACTTGTTCACTCATTATTTATAGAGATCCATTACAAGAAAGCCAATCCATTTTTTAATTATCTAATACATTTTTAAGGTTGAGTTTTCTGTGACTTGTAGTAAAAAATAAACTTAATTAATAACTTCTGTGATTTATTTAGTTTTTCTCTCTATCTCTGGTAGATTAAAATTTCCACCTCTAATGCCAAGTGCCCCAAAGGTAGCATGCTCTAAACATCATCCCTAATCTTTTCCTTGAGCATACTCTTAAAATAATTCTTTCTTGATAAAGGTTATTATAACCATAAGGATATATATATATTTTTTTAATTGTGGACAGTTTTGTATTTTTTTTAAGATTTTATTTCTGTATTTGACAGAGAGAGATCACAAGTAGGCAGAGAGGCAGGTAGAGAGAGAGGAAGAAGCAGGCTCCCTGCTGAGCAGAGAGCTCGATGCGGGGCTCGATCCCTGCACCCTGGGATCATGACCTGAGCAGAAAGCAGAGGCTTTAACCCACTGAGCCACCCAGGCACCCCACCATAAGGATATTCTTGATTCCTTCCTCTCCCTTATAACTCAAATCCATTCAGTCTTCAAAACTATATTCTTTCTCCATTTTTAATATCCCTTTTATTCTGTATCAACTTTTTAAAAATGGAATTTTAACTAAATCTGGACTCTCACTTATGCTCTAATTCCAATGGAAATTCATTAAGGAACAAAGAATTACACTTTCCATAGGTTAAAAAATAAAGTCATGAAGAGAGTTACAGTGGTGAAATGTAATTCAGGGAGAAAATATAATTTTATACTTAGATGAAATTGGATTCAAGATCTAAATATGAGACTTGAAACCGTAAAACTCCTAAAAGAAAATATAGGCAAAAATTTCCTGGACATTGGCCATAGAAACATTTTTCTAGATATGTCTCCTGAGGCAAGAAAAACAAAAGCAAAGTTAAACGATTGAAAACACCAAAATATAATAAAAAGCTTTTGTACAGTGAAGGAAACCATCCACAAAATAACGAGGAAACCTACAGAATTGGAGAAGACATTTTCAAGTGATATATCTAACAAGGGGTTAATATCCAAACTATATAAAGAATTTATAAAACTCAACACCAAATAGTAATAATAATCTAATTAAAAAATGGGCAGAGAACCTGAACAGACATTTTTCCAAAGAAGACATACAGATGGTCAACAGACACATGATAAAATGTTCCAAATCACTAATAAGCAGAAAATGCAAATCAAAACCCCAATAAGATAGCACTTTACACCTGTCAGATTCACATAACAAGAAATAAGAAGTATTAGCAAGGATTTGGGGAGAAAGGAACCCTCATGCACTACTGGTAGAATGTAAAGTGGTGCAGCCACTGTGGAAAACAGAATGGAAGTTCTTCAAAAAATTAAAAATAGAAATGCCGTATGATTCAGTAATTCCACTATTGGGCATTTATCCAAATAAAATGAAAAGACTAATTTAAAAAGATATATGTACTCCAAGGCACCTGTGTGGCTCAGTCATTAAGCATCTGCCTTCAGCTCAGGTCATGATCCTGAGGTCCTGGGATTGAGCCCCTCATCGGGCTCCCTACTCAGTGGAAATCCTGCTTCTGACTCTCCCACTTCCTCTTCTGTTCCCTCTCTTGCTGTTTCTCTCTCTGTCAAATAAATGAATAAAATCTTAAAAAAAAAAAAAGGTATGTGCTTATTGCAGCATTACTTACAACAGCCATGATATGGAAACAACCCATGTCCATTGATAGATGAACAGATATTACATCTTATTATACACATGCACACACACAGTGCAATATTAGCTATAAAAAATAAAATCAGATCTTGCCAAGTACAACATGAATAAACCTAGACAGCATAATTCTGAGTGAAATAATTCAGACAAAAAGAAATACCATAGGACTTCACTCATATGTATAATTTAAGAAAAAAATGATCAATGAAAAAGATACAAAAAAATATAGAGAATAAACATGGTTGCTAGAGGGGAAGTGAATGGGGGATGGGAGAAAAAGAGAAAGGTAATTAAGAGAAAGGTGATCACTGGGTAATGCACAGAATTGTTCAATCATTATATTGCACAATTGAAACTAATATACCACTATATATTAATTATACCTCAACTAAAAAAGACAGTTTTATGAAATTCCAAATTTAGAATTTAAATGATGTTAATATTGTAAGTGAAATTAACACATACACACATATAATAAGAACTGATGATTATTTAAGTAAATTTAAAAATATATAAATTTATATTTAGTTTATATTTCAGCATGAGAATAATTAAAGAAATTAAATTATGAATCTTGAGATTTTAGAACACATAGACCAGTCTTCAAATGCTATCTCTATAGAAACTGCAGGATCATGGGTTCTTGGAGGTCGGTTTTCTTCATGTGCAAATACTTTATAGTTTGATATATTGTTGAGGATGTATTATATAATAGATGCTTAACAATATATATTTAGTATGCATTCAGTAAACAGTAGTTGTAGCAGAAGTGGTGATAAAAAATACTTAACATATAGAAAATGGAACAAAATAAAAACTTGGTTTATAGCTTAATGAAAGATGAATCAATAAAGTGAAATCATACTACATAAATTTTCAACAATGCTGTTGTATTCTGTTTCATTCTTGCATTTAGCATGGTATTTACATCCCTTTGATTAGAGAAACTCTTGGTGGTTTTACTAAGGTTGTTACCATCATACTTAATTGGTTTTACAACTGCTAAATAATGCCTATTGGGACATCATTTTCTTGATGAGATAAGTTGCAATCTTAATGTGCCCTTAATCACCTTCTTCTTAGAAAGGCTTTCCAGATCCTTTAGCCTTGTTGCTGTGACATCAGATAATTAGTTGGAAAGGAGATGGAGAGATGTATATCGACGCCAATTAGCCCTGGCGGTTGGTGAATTTAGTTTCACAGAATATTTAGAAAGGAGTATTACCTCATTTCTTTAATGAATTATTAATCATATAATTACTAAGCTTTGATTTTGTTCCAAAAACTATAGATTAAAATATGTGTGTGTATATTTACCTATAAATATACATATATAAAATAGGTTATGTACATATAAACTATGGTTATATATAAAATATATAAAATAGAAATAGTATATTATATATGTTACATATATATGTATATAATATTATAGTAATGTATGCTGTGTGTGTGTGTGTGTGTGTGTATCATTGACTTTGACCTCATGGAGCTTCAGTTAAAGTGGGAAAGAGAGATGTTAAATAAATAAGTGAATATATATCACTACAAATTTTTATAAGTGATAGAAAATAAATCATGCCTTTTTATCAGACAGTACAAGTGGAGAACCTATATTTAGAGAGAGTCTAAGGACACACCTTTTGGAAGAAATACTATTTTAGGCTGAGATATGAAAACAGGGTTGAGAGAACATTCTAGATGAAGAATGAAGCACAGGCAAAGTCCATGCTCTGGAAAAGGTCTTGGTTCATTGGTTGGGTAAGGTTGGAGAAGACCATCAAGTTAGGAGTATGTCAAGGAAAAAGGTTGAAGAAAGGGGCCCAGTAAAGGGTAGGCAAGGATGCTAAATAGTATAGTAGGTGAATTGGGAAGCCATGGAGGATTTTAAGTAGAAAAAGTGATATCATCTAAATATTTAAATTTAAAAAATAACATTCTGGCTGTCCTGTGGAAAAATGATTATAAAATGTCAGGAGTACAGGTAGGAAACCATTTTTGGAGGCTATTTCAATAAACGAAGCAAGAGATCATGTGGTTTTCCTCTCTTCAGGGTTGACTCATCTTTATATGAATGAATGCTCTTTCTTGGCCCATAGCACCATAGAGAAAATGCAAAACTAATTAGACCCTGGAAAGGCTTCTGAAAATCTCTTGCATGCTCCTCCAACTGTGTCATGAGTAATGAGGAATTTAAGGATATTCTCCTATATCCCTATCTTTACTTCAGAGAATTTTCCTTTTGAGAGTGGGAATAAGATAAAGCAATGTGTATCTTGTGGCTCATTCATTAGGCAGAGATATAGATTCTGGGAATAGTTCTATCATTAACCTTCTTTTATTATGTAACCTCAAGTTGTCCATGTAAGTTAGAGTTAAAAATGCAGATCTCCCATTCAGGTCTCCTCCACTTACTGATTTTTTTTTTTTTTTTTCCAAGAGAGCTAGGCTCTAGTTCTGAATCAGAACTAGAATCAGTCCATGAATCAGAATCCTGTATCAAATCACAAAATCTTTTAGGGATTTCATTTTAGCTTGTAATGTGAAATGCAGAGTTTAGTTTTAAAATAAGAACCTGGTTCAAATATCAGCATTTGTGTTTATTAGCTGTGTGACCCTGGAATTGTTATTGAACTGCTGTAAGTATGTGTTCCTCATCTGTGATACGAAGATCTAGCTATCAGGATTGTTGTATATTGATATATAAAATCCACTCATTACATATTACATATTGGGTGCTCAAATATCAGTAGATATTCATATTGTTTTAAATAAAAATAACATACTTTCTCCCGAATTGAAAGAATGTATGTGAAAGCATTTAAAGTAGAAATATATTAAATTAGCACTTCGTTCATTCATTCAGTCAGTCAGTCAATCAGCCATCATATATTTCATCAGTCATTCATTAGTCAGGTGCACCATGTATGAAAAAGCCACCACAAGGAAGGGAATATGCTAGATTGTTGGGGGAAAGAACAGTCATAATATAGAATCTGACTTCCAGTAGTGCAAAATTCAGCAAGTCTCCAGAAATCAGAATGTTAGGAAATTCAGAGAGAAAAGTGGGTTTTTCCTTTCTGGAGCATTTGGAGGTGGCCACTTAGAAGAAATGGACATTAGAGAAAGAAAGTAATGAACAAATATTCCAGCCAAAGGGAAATGTGTGAAGAAAAGTAGAGGGGCTTGTCACCAGCAGATTCTGTTTAAGAAGGCAATAAATAAGCAAACACAGGAAAAGAATACACTCATTTATTTAGGTTATGTTTGAATTTCCCTAATTCCATCCTTATATTAGCCCTAGAAAGTATGTATTTTTACATAAAATTTATAGATGGGAAAAAATAAGGTTAGGGAGTTCCAGAACTCCTCCAACAACTAACTGGCATTTATAACTCAAGTCTCAGTATGTCTAGATCCAGAGTGTTTTCCGAGTTCTTTTCATTATACCACCTTATCTTCTGATTCTTTATTTAACAACCTACTTTATAAGTAACATACTACAGCAGAGAAGCTCTATTCAGGAAACTAAACTGTATTAACTATATCCACATAGAATCCTTCCCTCATTAAGCATTAAACCAATGAAGCACAGGCAAAGTCCATGCTCTGGAAAAGACTTTCTCTCCTTATATGTTGATGCTTCTTGAAACCCACTAGGATGGATATCCAGTAAAAGTGACATTATTTAGGTCACACCATGCAAATGCATGAAAATGTCTCAATAACACTTGTCTGTGCTACTGTAATGTTATGGAGAAATAGTCAGTTATATCAAGTCTGGCCTATTGAAAGACACTCTTTAACCAGTACAGTGCCCTTAACCCTGGGGAGAGGGAGTGGATTTCTCTGAGTCTCCTCTGTCTTACCACCTACTCTAAACAGAGTATAATGGAATGATTCTTTTTTTGCTAATATGGCATGTGAAATCTCGTGGCTCTGTTCCACAGCGTTAGGGAAAGAACTTGGCAATCTAGGGCTTTCAAATCAAAGCTGGTTCTTTGTATTTTGTTGACTTGTTACTCAACTTCAGGAAGATAGTTTAAGATATGATTATGAGTTAAATTATCATTACTATTGTCACCCTATCTATCCTTTCATAAACATAAAAAAAACATAATTCATCCTCTCTGTAAGGAGTCAAAGGAGCACTAGGGAAAAATGCAGCTCGCTGGAGCCATTTGAACAATGACTGTAAAAATAACATCTGTTCCTTGTTTTCATGCTAAATGTATTTTTTAATTCACTGCAGGGGACACCACTGGCAGCAGTCAGTGTAATTTATCTAAATCTTTAATACTCAGTGTTTTATTCAGGAACAGAAATATATTTGCTTTCTAAAGAGCATCAAGAGTAAATGTTAAGGGATTCTTTTTAATATTGTAGGATTATGAGCAGGTATTGAAGCAATCGATTGTGAATGTGTAACTATCAATCACTGCCATCATTAAATGAAATTGCCTTCTGCCATACAAAAAGGATTTCTGTGTGTGTGGCTATGAGGGTGTATATGTGTGGATGGGTGTGGTGTATATATAGATAAATGGGTATTGGTTGGTTGTAATATGTAAAAGACATTAAAGATACTGCCAGATATGAAAATAATCATTAAAAACCTGAAATTTAATAAAATAAACATGGAATATTGTTTGAATATGAGAAAGTGATTCATTTCCTATTGGATGCCTTCAAAGGAAAGTTGCTCACATTTCAGAACCCAATGTTTAGTGATGGGGGAGGGTTTTCTTTTACAGATATGTTCAAATTTCTCTAGAATTTTGAACTTTTTATAAGTCTCTCCATTATCTCTGTCCAACTATATTTTCTTATGATTTCCGCACAAAATCTCCCATAGGAATTTCCTTTTCTTTCCTGTGACTTGAATAGAGCATTAATCCTGACTTATGCAAGTTCTCTCTTATTCTGAAATATCCTCCCCACTTCTCTGTATGAACCTGATTCCACCCATCTCTGTATTCAGTTCATGAACAGACTGACTCACTCAATTCTTCACTGAAGCAAACAACATATATTAAGCACTCACTATATTCCAGGCATGAGAAGGCTTGAGAAATAAGGAGTTTTCTTGGTAGTTTAGCATGATGAGGGAAAAGAACTAGTAAATGCCAAATCATGAATGCATGAGAGAACATGGCATGTTTCGAGAAGTATAGAGTTTAATAGGAAGGAATGGAATAAGGTTTTCAAATTAACTACCTGAGGATTAGAGACCTGTATTCATTATTTTTAATTTGCTATCATATTTTCTTTGTTAATTTCTGTCTTGTGAATCCTTACACATTTAAAAATTCTCATTGTTTCAGTCTTGTTCATAAATATGCATGTTTAGTCCCATAATATGTAGAAAAATACAGGTGACCAAAAGAAAAAAAGCAAGGCAAAAAATTAACCAGAAAAAGCCAGTGTGAACACTTCGTAGCATATAATATTTACCATGCTTGTATATGTATACTTGTGCTGTTTGTTTTACAAACAAGATATTTTGTAAAATTTTTAACTTTTTTAACTTAACAAATATGTTTTTTTTTTAAGATTTTATTTATTTGACAGAGAGAGATCACAAGTAGGCAGAGAGGCAGGCAGAGAGAGAGGAGGAAGCAGGCTCTCTGCTGAGCAAAGAGCCTGATGTAGGGCTCAATCCCAGGACCCTGAGATCATGACCTGAGCTGAAAGCAGAGGCTTAACCCACTGAACCACCCAGGTGCCCCTGTACATGTTTTTTTGTTTTTTGTGGGTTTTTTTTAAGATTTTATTTATTTATTTGTCAGGGATAGAGGGAGAGAGAGCGAGTGAACACAGGCAGACAGAGAGGCAGGCAGAGGCAAAGGGAGAAGCAGGCTCCCTGCCGAACAAGGAGCCCAATGTGGGACTCGATTCCAGGATGCTGGGATCATGACCTGAGCTGAAGGCAGAGGGTTAAACCCACTGAGCCATCCAGGGGCCCCTCATTCTGAGAGTCTTTGAATAAATTTTTAGAAAGCAGTTTCTGAATCAAGAGTACACAAAGAGGGATGCCTGGGTGGCTCAGTGGGTTAAAGCCTTTGCTTTCAGCTCAGGTCATGATCCCAGGGTCCTGGGATTGAGCCCCACATCGGGCTCTCTGCTCAGCAGGGAGCCTGCTTCCTTACTTCTCTCTCTCTCTACCTGCCTTTCTGCCTACTTGTGATCTGTCTGTCAAATAAATAAGTAAATAAATAAAAATCTTAAAAAAATAAAGTACACAAAGATATAATTGATGTATGACCATTTTTACCAAATTTTCTTTTGAAAATATCCGCCAGATCAGCTATATTAAAGAGAAGGAATCAAGGCAAGGATATTTTATTAATTCTGATATTTCAAAAGCCTATTATAAAATTCAGAAAAATAAATGACAATAAAATAAGTAGGCAGAGACGAGAGAAAACCTTACCTCCTCTTCATATTGGTAATATTTCATAGAAGGTCTTCTTTCTCTTGGATCATTACAAGTTAAAAAATAAATAAATTCAATGTCTTCTGAGTCACATTAATTTCACTCCAGTAATGGGAGACTAAAATATGCCAACTGTATGTATACATGATATATAAACTATTTGATATCTCTTACAGGATTTATTTTGCTTTTTGTTTAATCATATTTCATTAAGTTTCATGTTTATTTTATTAATTTTATTATTTTGATTCAGTAAAGATGGATTATTTCCTTGGTGTTTTTTATTTATTAAGACTGCTCTTCAGAGAAAGTTGACATCTTCTTCCTCAATTCACTTATGTATTCACTGATTACACACATGTTAGGCATTACCCTAGGACTTCTAAAAGTTGTCCATTTTTAGGTAGGATGTTTCTCTGGGGGCACTGCTATAGCATTTGTCAACCATTGTTTTCAATATATAATTTCATCTTGAAAATATATTCCCTTATACTGAAATATCCATTTTCCTTTAATTTATATTTTTATATACATAGCTCTTTACCATGGTACACATGTTCTCTAGGACAACTGTCACAAGCTATCAAGGATGATGGTTTTATTTTTAAAGAAAATTGCTTTAAACTAATATTAACTTAAAAATAAATGTTGTAAACATCAATTTGTGCCTAATGTCCTCTATTGAAAGAATAGACACTATATTGTTTATATACACTGTTCACAGAATTTTAATTAATTGATCGATCTTTTTAGAAACTGCTCATCAGACAGCTTTTTAGACTGCCTTGAAGAGTGTCTGCCAAACTTCCTGGAACCATAAAGTCACTACTGGGCCATGTAGTATTATCTTAGAAACTCCTCCTTCCTGTCTTCTCACTCATCTGCTTCAGTAGCCATCATTCACTAGTCCTTTTGCTGTTTCCTTCACTGATGCTGCCTCAATGCTGTAAATTATATAGTTCATTTCCTCCTCTCAGATAGGCAATCTGATTTCAAAAATATCTACCTTGAGACACTGCTAAACATAATTTTTGGCATTTTCTTGTAGGCTCTGTGAATAGATATTACATATTCTCATGTCTGGTCCTAGTTCTCAAAGTACTCTCCAGCCAGACCTATGCTTTGCCTTAGCTCTTATCTTCCAGTCCTTTCTATCCTCCTTAGAGTTTCTTCTTTCTTGGAAAATATATATCAAATCCTTAATGAAGTCTTTATCCAGGAAACTTTGTCTCTACATATACAAGTTACAAAAGATGTGAACTTGGGCTAGTTTCTGAGCTATAGCTTCTGAAACTATAAAACAAAAATGACACCTACCTCCTATACTTATTGAGTTAAAGGTTATATAGTAGAAGTTCTTATTACATATTATGAACTTTAACAATGTTAATTTCACTCTATACTGATTTACTTAATTTTTTTCATATAATAAAAATGGCATACAGTGCTATGTTGGTATAAGATGGGTTAATGTTTCTGTGACCACTCTCTGTAACAACTCAACTTCTCTGAGTGAGGAAACCTTCATCACCAAGAAAGCCTGCTAGCTATAATAAGAAAATCTACCACCCATTAGAGAATTTTCCCTTAAGTGAGTTGAGTCATAACTTGCTTCCTGGAATTAATGGTGTCTTTTCTGCTCACCAGGACTTCTTTAACAATAGAAAGCTCTATTAATGTTTACACTTCTTGCTGCCTCTAAAAAAAAAAATACTGGATTTTCTGTACTTTTATCTGTAGCTCATGGCAAGTACAGAGATCAATGACAAAGTCTTTTTGAAAGAAAGCAGAGGAACAACCCAGTAACCACCTCACTCAAACAATGCATTAATAATAAAAAACTCAACTAGGGACTGTGATTTTACTCAACTTAGACTTGGGAGCTGTGATCTCTGGAGTTGTCACACTGATGGAATTGGCATACATCATATTTTAATCATATATATCATATTGATATATATACATTGAGAGAGAGAGAGAGAAATAAAGTCAATTCAGCAGTTGTTCCTTTTTCTGTTTTGAGGCAATAACCAAGACCTAGAGAATTTCCATGGGACTGACAGAAAAAGTCCTGGTTTTCACCAAAAATACCTTTTGGTTTCAGTTATTGCATTATATCTTATTTTTAGAGGCCTGGATGTGTATTTTCATTTTAAGAAGCCACAAAAGAGAGAAATCAACCTTTAATGTTTGAGGGAAGGGATCAGATGAAGACTTCTATCTCCTGAGTGATATGGGATGACAAGACATAAGTTAAATAAAAAAGCAGACTAGTGTTTATTCTCTCAGCTGTGACACTTAGGTTTGTATCTCTGAACCCCTGTAGAGAGAGGTCTGATGTCTGCTGTCTACATGAGTGAGAAATAAGAGAGCATATGACTTCCTAGGGCTGACTGTGTCCCCTATCCAGAAGGCAACTTGTCTAGCTTATACAAAAAAAAAAAAAAAAAAAGTGATTCCCATGCCTTCTGACATTTCCCTATCCCTTCCTTTATCTAAGCTTAAACCAAAGTATCTGCAACTGGATGTAGTATTCCTCCATTTCTGTCTCTACCTCTCCACTGGATTTATACTTTTTGATATTGTGAAAGAAAAGGTTTTAGAACACTGATAGGATAAGGATCTATTTCCTCATGAAGTTCAAACTCTATAGTAAGACTAATCAACACTAAAACCCTCCCTTGCCTGTTCCCCATTCCATCACGAAAAATTGTTAGAAATACATCAAAAGGAATAACAAATGTCAGGTAAGATACTTGGTGTGGTTTTGACAACCCCCAGACTGAGTAGACAAGATTAACAAAGCATGAATGCTCAAATTAAGGAACTCCTCTCAACCTAAACCAAGCAATCTCAATGAAAAGTTTTGGTTACATAAACAATAGCCCTAATTTAAGATGAATTCAGACATGTAGGCACCAAAAGAGAGCTGAATGGGCCAGAGAGATGGACAGAGGGTAGAGAATGATGAAGACAGGCCAAAAGAAGCAAGATACAATAGAGAAGCCATATTGGATGAAGAATAGAGATTAGCTACAGGGACAAAACAGAACCAGAGGAAATCCATGAATATACAATGTCGAGGAATAAATGGTTGATGGCAGAAAAAGGATCTAAGGCAAAGCTTTCGAATTGTTCTTATCAACTGTGTACTAGTGGCGTAAAACCCCAAGTATTGCATCAATCAACCTTAGTTCTGCTGATCTTTCTTCATATTGCCAAAGTTAGAGCTCCAATACAAGGGACTTTTTCTTTTCCAAATATTGTACCTAACAGGAATCAAGAAGAAAGTGAGATGCTAAATATGAGAAACTAATTTCTAGTTCCACATCAGAAAAAAAAAAAAAAATCTATAACATTGGGCTTCACTGAGGGACCTGAGCATTATCTGTGCTTTTTCTCTTCATACCAAATCTGGCAAAGTTCTTTAGTCAATGTTATTTTGGTTGTTTTAGGTTTGTTTTGTTTTGTTTTATTTAATCAACATAATGCCCGGGAGAAAAATGTGACAAACAATAAGGTAAGATAGAATGATGACAATTAAAATGAAAGAGACTTCTTTGTAGTGGAAAATTTAGGAAAATACTGTTCCCTATGTCAAAAAGATACAATTATCAATGAAATAAATATTTTCTGTAAACTAGAAATTACCAAAATTGCTTCAAGAAAGAGCAGAAAATTTTAATCAGACCCAATAACAAGGAAATAAATTGAGAAAACTGTCAAGGGATTACTTTACAAAACTTGTTCTGTATTCAGTTAGTTTTATCTGTAAATACTCTCAAAAACAAGTTACAAATACTGTGTAAGCTTTTCAAGAATATAGGAATAACTCAAAAGCTATCCAATTCTGTCCATATAGAAAACATAATAGATTCTAAGAACTAGCAATGGTGGCATGAAAAAGTAAGTTATAGACAAGATGCTTTTAGGCACAAATATGAAAATCAAACAAAAGACAAACCATGAGAGAATGCAGACTCTGAGAAACAAACTGAGGGTTTTGAAGGGGAGGGGGGTGAGATGTTAGGTGAGCCTGTTGGTGGATATTAAAGAGGGTACGTATTGCATGGAGAACTGGGTGTGGTGCGTAAATAATGTGTCTGGGGACACTGAAAAAATAAAATAAAAATTTAAAATAAATAAAATCTTAAAAATAATTTATTTGAATTGTTAAAAAACAAGAATAAGAAACCATTAGAACGAGTAAATGAACAACTAGGACAAAACTCTTGTGTTTAATTCAACTGACGCTTCCTCAGTATTTATTTAGAGAAAATTTAACATCTGCTATGTTATATTTTTTCACATGTTAAAGCAGTGTTTTATGATGCACAATTTCAAGATAAAGGACTATTTACAGTCATTGAGTCCAGTTAATGCAACTGCTGCATTGAAGCAAATAAAGAAACATGGAGACATGAAAATAACAAATCAATACCCTCAAGACTTTAAACAGATTTTTGAAACTGCAGAGTGTTCCAAAGAATCTTGTAGATGGCTATTTCATGATTGCATGGAAGAGATGATAGGGAAGTTGACTGTCTATGCATTAGTTGGAGCCATTGATTTATTTGGAAATTATGGCACAAATGGAAGAGAACTAAGTTTGAAAAGCTTCCAGCCTTTGAACAGAAGATAATTGTTCTTGTTTTGCAGATTGGGCAGGTAATTTCTTCTGAAGGTGATACCTTTATTAAACTGGATAAAACCATGGCTGCTATTTTATTCACAAAATATAAAATGAAAACTTGAGTTAGAAAAAAAGAAAAAAGGAAACAAGGATCAATGGTGTATTTTAAAAGTTGTCATTACCATGTATCTTTTATGTGATGAATAAAAGCTTAAATAATATGTTAGAATATGTAGTAATATAGATTACACATCAAGTAGCTTAATAATGTTATTAATAAGACAATCAGCTGAAAGACATAGGGATTATTTAATTCAATTCAATATTTATTGGTGAGAAAAATAATACTTTAATTAGAATTTGAAGAGTACATCTGTAATTATGTAAAGAAAATTTATGACAAAATGTGACTAACAAAATGTGGTATTTAATGTTGACATTTGGGACATATGTGGCTTATATAAAGAATCTATAGGGCAAAACATGACCACAAAACATGGTATTTAATGCTGATGTTTGGGAGACATGTTGCTTACAAAACAAGATACAAAACAGAAATATAAAATAAAGTTGTTAGGAAATGGTAAAATTATCATTTTCTCATATGAGTGAATACCCTTAAGTTATTATTATTGGAAAATAGCATAATTCTATGCCTAAATTAAAAAAAAAAAAACAACTAAAAATGATGAGGCTTAAAAAAAGAGTATAAAATGGCCAGATGTAGTAGGGACATTTTTCAAACCATTCTATAGAAAATCTTATTCCAGTTCATAAAATGCAATGACAGAGAAATGCCATTAATAATAGCAAAAACAAATCCAACAATTCACTTTGGGGTATGTATCTAAAGAAAATGAAAACACAAATCCAAAGAGATAAATCTACCTCTATGCTCACTGTGCAACTGTTTACCATGGCCAAGATATGGAAGCAACCTAAGGCTCCATCAATAGATGCATGGATAAAGAAGTTTGGATATATATATATATATACAATGGCATACTACTCATCCATAAAAAAGAATGAGGTCTTGCCATTTTTGACAGCATGGACCTACAGGTTATTATGCTAACAGAAATAGTAAGTCAAACAGAGAAAGACAAATACCATATGATTTTAATTATATCTAATCTAAAACAAACAAACAAAACAAAAATAAAAAGTCTGATGGATTCAGAAAATAAACTGTTGGTGACCAGGACTGGGAGAGGTTGGTGGGATGGGCAAAACGGGTGAAGTATATTAGGAGATACAAATTTCCATGCGCAAAATAAATGTTATGTTGATATAATGTAAAGCACAGTGATGTAGTAAATAACATTATAGTAACTTTGTATGGTGACAGATGGTAACTAGACTTATCATGAGAATCATTTTGAAATGTACAAAAATATTGAAAAACTATTATGTATAACTGAAACTAGTAGGATATTGTATGTCAATTATAGTTCAGAAAAAATTAATAGCAAAAACATATAAAATATTTAGGAATAAAAATAAATAGGTATAATCAATTGAAAATCAAATGCCAAACTAGTCTGACATCTAAAAGCATGAGATTAATACTATATTCCTGAAAAGAAATAGTTATTATTATAAACATATCAATTCTAAGAATTTATAAGTGTGTAATTTTATTCAATATAGTTCTGCTGGAGAATCCCAAAAAGATTTTTTTGGGAATGATAGAAACAAAGAACTTGGGAGATAGATTATAAAATGCAAAGGAAACTATTCTTTTAAAAATATGAAAGACATTCCTGAAAAATAAGGGGAACAATCAGTTCTTCAAAACACACATTATTTATGTATGTATATATATGCATATATAGTTCTAATATATAGTATTAGAATATATTATATGAGAATATATTATACTAGAATATATAATAGTATTCTAATAGAGGAATAACAGATTAATGAGAAAAAACAGATACCACCAAAATATATAGTCTAGTATGGAATAAAAAATAATAAAGGAAACATCACAAATCAATGGATAGGGAAAATATTAAATTAATGATAGTGGGATCACTGGTAGCAAATTAGATTTTTAGAAAATTAGTTTAGATCTCTTACTATACAAGAAATAAATTCCAAGTGAATGATCTAAATATGAATATAGTCAAACCATAAAGTATAAGAAGGAAAGCAAATGTAATAAAACAGAATGAACAAGTGTATTAATCAGAAAAATTATTTAAAACAAATAGCCACAGCTAATAAATAAAACAATTCAAATATAAAATACAAAGAGATGATGACTATAGTTGTTATAGATAGCTAGACAGGAGAAAGCTGCCTACAAAAGCCTCGCATAAGGTCTCATAAGGTCAGCCACTCAATTTTGCAGATTGTTGACTAAAGATGAAAACAGTATATTAATTTCTTAAACAAATATTCCAAAATATAGAAATGGTTACAATCTGAAGATTGATAAAATACAGAACATGGATTTGTTCTGCCTATGATGGAAGAATTTATACTTAACTAATACTCCTAATGATGACATCAAACGAGCAGTAAAGTCATCTAAAGTTTCAAAAACTTGTTTGAATGCACTGGAAATTACCAAAGTAATTATGGCTTAAGACAAAGCTAACTGAAATGATCTCAATTTTCTGCCTGCCTCTTTCCCCTAAGGAGGTTTTAAAATAATTGGAAGAGAGCATGAGGTCAAGAGCCAGGCAATGAATTTCTACTATGATGTAGAGCACACAGCAGAGCTTTAGACAACTCACAGAGCTAGAAAGATAAAAATCGAAATCTGTGTTTCCATTGAAATCTGCAGTAGGCAAAAATGTTAAGGTCTGCCTCAAATGAAATTTTAGTCACAGAAGAGGAAGAGACAAAAACAATATAAAAAAAAAAAATTTTAAAGAGGTAATGGCCCCAAATATCTATAACCAATGAATTATATCAATCTATAGATATAAGAAGTTTGAGAACCCCAAGCAGCATAAAAATAAAGTAACTTAGCTACATCCTACGAAAACCAAGGAGAGAGGGGGAAAAAAAAATCCTTAAAAAGAAAAAATCCTTTCAAAACCTTCAAAATAAGGCACCTGCATGGCTCAGATTGTTAAGTGTCTGCCTTTGGCTCGGGTGATGATCTCTGGGTCCTGTGATTCAGCCCCACTTCAGGCTCTGGCTCAATGGGGAGTCTGCTTCTCCCTCTCCCTCTACCTCTTACCCCCACTCGTGCTCACTCTCTCTCTCTTGCTCTCTGAAATCAATAAATAAAATCTTTTAAAAAAAAACAACTTTCAAAATAATCAAAGAAACAGGACACATTACAGTCAAGGGGCAGCTACAGGAGTAAAAGCTGACTTTGCAAAACAAGTGATAAAAGCGAGAAGATATAAGATTGATGTCTTTAATGTGCTGGAGAAAGCATTCAAAACAAAACTACTACCTCACATTCTATACCCAGAAAACATACCCTTTAAAAGTGAAAGCAAATTACAGAAATCCCAATGCCAGCATACCTTGGGAAAGTATTTGCCAGCTAGACCTACAATAAAGATACATCACAGTAAAGGGATGTCTTTGAAAAGGAGGAGAATGGTACTAGAAATGCAGAGTAGAATGAAGAGGATAAAAGGGGTAAATATGTGGTAAATAAACTGTTTAATTCTCTAATCATCTCTTCATAAATATTTCATAAAAGCATAAAACTGTAAATTCATCTTTGCAAGAAAAACAGCAAGTACATGAGCATCACTATACACTGCATGGCAGATCCCCATGAAAGCACACAGTTGATACTACTGAAGACAAGACAGAGCTGCCCAGACTACCTGGGAGTGCTCAATAGAAGGAAGTCTTTCCTGAGAAAGAGGTACTTGGCTGACTCTCAACTGACTCAAATAACAGAGAACAGATGAGGAAGACAAGAGAAATTACATAACTGGTGGGTGTTAATTGAGAGACCTTTAAATGAGCAACCATTTAAATTTATAAAATATCTATTATGGAGTCACCCAGTTAGTACATTTTTTCAGCTCTATAAAATTATTCTCTGCTTACTAATTTCATCTTTTAGTTCATTCTTATTAATCTTGTTAAAAAAATATCCAGGGGCTGATGAAATAAGCCATATTGTAATGTGCCGAACTTGTACAAAACATGAATTATATCAACCATGCAAGAATAATCATAATAAAAATTTATTTCATATTAATTATGCATTTTACACTCAGCACCATATACTGTATAATTTAGTCCTTTAAAAGACCAAAAATCGTTGAAGCAAAAGAAAAGTTCTAGTGTAAAGAATCAAGAAAAGTTGAATGATACATCTTTCAGAAAGCAATTTGACTTTCTGCTTCCTCTCTCCATGATGCTTGCCAAACAGGCCCAGCAATAACTGGTAAATGAAGCAGTTTTTCTAAATGGATGCTTAAAATTCTTGCCAAATAAAGTAGAATTCTGTTAATTAAAATTTTAATTGTTCTTGAAAGTGATTGAGAAAGACAATACTTAACCTTTCTAAAAGAATATGCCAGCACCATATTTCTCCTTTAGCAGCCCATGTACGAATTACTTATTCAATACCTATTGATTAAATGTTTTAATCCTTATGCAGATTCAAATGATAACTGTGCACCCAATCAGTGCTTGCTTGTAGCTTCCCAAAGAGCAGATGTTCCAGCTCATATGTTTATAGGAATTTAGGTACAACCTAAAGGGTCTATTACTCCTTCTGTCACTTTCAAGGAGGACTGAAGGTTATTGTGATTACTGTGTTTGTCTCGACTCACGCTTTTTTATGTCCAGTTCCCTCTGCCTGATGCTGAACAGGCAAAATCTCTCATACTTTGTCTCTTAGTTTAAGATAACATATAACCAGCTCACAATTATTGTTTCCTTTAACAGGGCAATGAGACCCAAACAATTATAACTTTTAAAAAGTTATTAACCCTTCCTACTCTGGTAGACCTCTACTAGGTGTTCACAAAAAAATGACTACAATTGAAATTATAGTCTAGCCAAATGTACATTCTCTTTTCTGTACAGAGCATCCCTAAATCCTCTTATATTTTCTTGTGCCAGAGAATTGGACTGGGCATCTAGAATGTAAGTATAATTTTCTCTTACTACTTACCCTAATCCAACAACATAAAATTATCACCAGTGTTGTTGTATTTTTTTCTTCTAATCTAATCTCTACTTATTAAAATACTGTTATTTTAACAAAATTAGATGTAGTAGTAGAAGAAATAATAATACTAAATCACCATATTTATCATAACCATTGATACAATAAATAGATGTATATATTAAAAAATAATCTCTCTTTATATTCAATGTTAACCTGGTATGTATAATTTTGTACCTTTCTCTGTGCCCATTCAGATATATTCACCCACATATAAGATTCTGTAATTCCTTTTATCAAACAGGGGGTTATAAGGACTAGGCTATCAAAGCTTTCTACATGGATAATTATGTTTATCAAGTCTTTAATATGACATCTGACCCTAATTTAATAAACCCTTCATTCTTGTTACCAAAAGGCCCAAACTCTCTTCACGAATCTTAAATTGTTCACTAGACACCAGAAGGGAAAATACACAATTTCATACGTGTTACTATTTATCTAATGAAAGAATTGAGATATTCTTTCATATATACAGGAGGGCCATCAGTATATCTAAGCAGAGCACTGACATGATCCCTTCTGTGTTCTAGTAAAATACATTTGTTACAGAAGGGAAACACTGAGGTGGCAAGATACTACATCAAGATGGCTACTTTAGGAGGCAAGTGACCACATGCTGAGGGCCAGAATAAGCACAGCATAAACCATAGGAACAGAGTTGGGAGATTTTGTCAGAGAGGGATATATCAAAGGTTTCCAGATTCTCAGTTTCACGTTTACACAGATCAAGTTCAACAAGACAAGTAAAACAGAAAGGAGAGCAATTTCGAGGTGGAAATTTGGTTCTACATATGTTGTATCTGAGGTTTCTGTGGGGTAACCTTTAAACACTGGCATGTGAAGAAATGGAAAAATGTCCTTTGACATTTTAGCTTAAATGTTTTCCAATTTTATTTTATATTGTCCGCAATTTTATTTTATTGCTGACAAAGTCTTATACTGAGTAAATACAATAAAATTTACATTTTCAATTGTTAGACATTTGGACAGTTTCTAAGATTTTGATATTATAAATAAGGATGCAATGAATATCTTGGTGAATATAACTTTTTCTTCCTTAGGTTACTTTCTCAGAATCAATGTTCTCAGAAGTACATGAAGTTTACTCAGTCAAATGATATGATTATTGAAAGCTATTTGTTCAAAATCCTTTTTATTTTTTAATTTTTTATTAAGTTCAATTAGCCAATATATACTACATCATTATTTTTCGATGTAGTGTTCAAGGAGTCATTAGTTGCATGTAACACCCAGTGCTCAACAGATCATGTGCCCTCCTTAATGCCCATCACCCAGTTACCCTCCCCCAGCCCACCCCTGCAACCCTCAGTTTGTTTTCCGGAGTCCAGAGTCTCTCATGGTTTGTCACCCTGACTAAAATGCTTTTTAAAAGCTGTTTTATACTGTGTGCACCCACACATGTGTATACATATCACTGTGCTTTTTTGTTTGGTTTATACATTATCACCAGAACTGGAATTTTAGTTTCCCCTTTAGGAGCGCTCAAGGCATTATCACCAGTAATTACCTAAGCACACCCCTGGTATGTGTATGCTGAGTATCACAGATTCTTACTGAAACAGCAAAGGCTTTTTAGCCTTTACAGTCTTTTAGCATATGAACTATCGACACTTCATTCTAGAGCGTCACTAAATCTGTAAATAATCTTTGCACATACAGATATATGATCCAAGACCCACAGATTTTCAGAAAAAATTTAGAATAAAACATTGTAAGCATCCTTTTTACTAACCAATTTATAGCTCCTCTCACAAAACGATGAATAAAGAGAAAACAAGTGCAAAACAGCAGTTTACCTACTTCAGCTACTGAGTGCCGTATGTTCTCCTTTTCCTCGTCATGGACTTCCTCAGAGGCAAATTAGCAAAATCACAGATGCCTTCTGGAAAAAGTGATTAGACTATTCAGAGCTCCCCTGTGTTCTCTAAAAGGCATTTTAAAGTTAAGTGAACATTCCACTATGTTATCAGATTTACAATTGATCTCAGTTTGCAGTGTGCAACTTATCCTGACAGACTGCTGGAAAACGGATACTCCTTTCACTGACTGTTTGATTCTGAGGAAAATCCATAAGAAGAAAACACATCAACTGCAGCAAAGCCATTACAATTCCAGTGGTTGGTTTCAAAAGTGGTTTTCAATGTGATACACACTGAAAGTAAGGAAATGGAGTAAGAAACAGTATTTGTCTCATGTCACACTATTATGGAACATTTTTCTATTCCTTCTCATTCTTCTAACTTTGGATTAAATTTCACCTCATCAGAGAGCTCTACCTGACATCCTTAAATGTTTTTCAGGTTCATTCCTCAGTATTCAAGCCAGTTCAATTGTTGATGGGATTAGAAATTTTGTGGTTACTTATTTATTTTTGCTTACTTGCTTTTCTGTGGCTCCTTCACTATATATAAGAGCTGGAACAGGGTATATTTTTTACTCAAAACATTTCCAGTTCCTGGCTAAGTATCTGGTATATAGCAGACATTCAATAAATATCTGGTTAATTAATAAACAAAATAAATAAAACTGTAAGTAAAACTCATAAGCACCAACTGCACAGAATACCATCCAATGGATAGCTTTATTTTTTTGGCTACAGAAATGAAGAATATCTGCTTGTCTAAAAATATTGCAATTCATGGATTCATAAGAGAATTTTTTTAAGGACTGGCATCAACTCTTAAATAGAGAAGAACTTAAGAATCAGAGATAGTAGCCAATCCTGTTTTAAACAACAGCTACAGTTAGAAGTGAAGGCAAACACATTGAACTCACACCATATGGGAAATAATTCTATAGAGAAAGCAAAGCTGATCCTTCCACAGATTTCAACTGTAAAGCTCAGACAGGGTGATGAAGGTGAAAGCACAGCACACAACTATAGATGCCAAAATTAAATATGCAATACATCATCTGTAATCTTTCCTATGTATGGCCATATAACCATTCAGTTAGTATAACACTTACTGATAAACTAATAAATCTAATAAATTTACTAATAAATCTCATGCTCTACTCTACTCATTTGGGATACATCAATAACACGAAAATTTCTTCTAAATATATAAGCATGATAATTACAAATAGTGATAAATGCTTTGAAGAAAATGAGGAAATGAAGATAAATAGTACTGATAAAGGAAGAGGGTTTTTTAGACATAGGGTGATGAGGAAAGACCTTATTGGAGAGGTATCATTGGAGCCAAGACCTGAAAGTTGGAAGCAGCCCTGTCAAATTCAGGTAGAAAAGTATTTCAGGTAGAGAAAAAGAACAAAGGCCAAAATCGGAAATAGCTTTGATGTTCTCCAGAAACTGAAAAAACAGTGTGATTAGAGTGTACTGAACAAGAGGAAATGTGGTAGAAGGAAGGTCCGTTAGACAGAGGCCTGTAAACCATGATAAGGAATTTGGACTAATTAGTTCTTCATATTGCTTAACCATTGAATGAACTGGCAGAAGTGGGCTGTGTAACAGGAAGAACAAAGTCAGATTAAAAAAAAAAAAATTCTCCATACCCTACATTTGATAGTTATGTTTCCTATGCAGGATCACATATTAACATAGGTACTTAAAAAGAGGGCAATAGAAATGAGAGCTCTTTAATTGTGCTAATAAGAGGATATATAACTTTGCTTCCCTCTTATAATTGTTATGGGTGAGAGAATCTGCATTGGGTGAATGGAGGTCTCTGTCCTCGGATTCCGCATGGGAAGATCTACTCGGGGGCGGTGCTCAAATAAGGATGAGCAGAAGGAAAATATCAAGCACAAAGCTGTTTATTCAAGCAAAAGTACGCTCTCAAGGCAAGAGAGTAGGCAAATTCTTCAAGGTAGAGTTGGCTCCGAGGGTGTTTTAAAACTGGATATTATTGGGTTTCTCTGAGCTGGAAGGAGATTAGTATTTCTGGTTTTACTGTGGTTTTTGATATCTTCATCCTAAATAAGATCTTAAGAAAAAGATTTTTTTTTTAATTATTTTAGAGGGCAAGGAGTGGCAGAGGAGGAAAAAATGAGAGAATCTCAAGCAGAGTCCCCACTGAGGATGTGGGGTTTGATGTGGGGCTTGACTTGGGGTTCAGTGCAAGCAGGGCTCCATCTCATGACCCTGAGACCACGATCTGAGCCAAAAGCAAGAGCTGGATGCCCAACTGACTGAGCCTCCCAGGCAACCCCTAAATAAGATCTTAAACCAAGTGTTGATTCTACACAAGTACAAAAAGAAAGGGGATTTCACTGACCAAATGAGATAAGAAATTAGCAAGTATTACTAAAATGTCATCATACAAATATAGTTTTCTCATGCCTTAATTGACCTTTACAGTTTACAAAACACAGAAAAATATGGAATATATACCACTAGTTCTTCTAAAGCAGAATAATTTTTATTGATATTATAACTTTGTTAAACTATTAATCTATTTTTATCTCACTTTCAAATTGTGCCACAGTCTTGGATTCCAAATTTTATTGGCCATTGGTCAGAAGTCTGGTAATAATTTTGCATGGAAAATGGGCAAGAGAAAGTAATACAATTCTACCTTTTCCAGGGATACAATATGGGAGATTCATCAGATGAAGTTATAAAGTGACAATTATTTTTGAAGTGCCTTTGAAACGAAGAAAGGGAGAAAAAGATGGAGGGGAGATTAATTGTTTAGTACAAGTTCTATGCCAATGTCTGTACCAAGCTGTAAGGAATAAGGAGGGATCCAATATCTGTCCAACATTTCCAATACTAACATCATTTGATTTTTAAAGTTAGCTCTTGGGACAACTGTTGAATAATGTGCATGATAGCTGAAATGTGTGCTTTTTGTTAATCACAGAAGTTGTTATGGGTTAGTATATGGGTTAGTAGAAGTTTGGATAGAAACTTGGTGTATTTGTCAGCTCTGCCTGCTTTAACAAGGAACCTTGGACTGGATAGCTTAAACAAGAAAAATTTATCTTCTCACTGTTTGCGAGTCTAGAAGTCTAAAATCAAGGTGCCAGCAGGGTTGATTTCTGGTAAACCCTCTCTTCTTGTCTTATAGATGGCCCACCTTTCACTGTCCTCACATGGCATTTCTACTATACATGTGCAATAAGAGAGAAAGTGATCTCTGGTGTCTTATTATTAGAAGAATACCAGTCCTACTGGATTAGGGTCTCATCCTTATGATATCATTTTACCTTAATTACCTTCTTAAAGGCACAAAATAGTCACAATGGGGAGTCAGGGCTTCATATATGAATTTGGGTGTGTAGCAAAATTCAATCCATTACACTTTGAAAACTGGGTCCTACCTTTGGCCTTCACACTAAGCTGCTTGGACAGACACCCTTCTCTTTGCAAGCCTTGTTGTGTTTAATTTCCTCTCTTTGTTTTTTCCATATGTAAAAAAGAAGTAGAAGTGATGATCTCTATCCATCTGCAAAAAGAAGAAACCCTGGCTTTGTCCTCTAAGAAAATAAATGTAATGGTTAATATTTCAAATAATAAATGAAGCAAATAACTTCCCCTTCCACAACTGAATACTAGGATAATTTATAATGATCAGCAATAATAGTGTTTGTTTGATTCTACTAAATTATCTACTAAATTATCATGACCCATAAATTAATACAACTTAAAGTTTGTATTAAGACACAATCAAGGAGCCTATAATCAATTCCTCTCAATCTGAACAACCTACATCTTAAATAATACAGCATAAAGTAATGCCAGTAATGCATTCAGAGATTGAGTCTATTTAAACATTTCAGCCGCAATATTTGTTGACACGATGGTTCATCATAAAACATTAATCTAGTAAATGCCTTGGGAGTTTACAAATGCAAACGTGTCAAAATGTTAATTAATTAAAATGAATTAAATTTAGTAAAACTATTATTATCCATGCCTGGCAATTTAGGCAAAGAAAAAATTAGGTCTGTTCACACGGCTGCCTAATGAGTAGAACACTGGATTAATACACAAAATTATAAACATATTGTTGTTACTTGGACATGCCACTTAGAAGTCAGTTGTCCAGGCACAATAGATTATAAACTTTAAAATATAAAGCTAGAATACCAAGTCATTACACAACTAGAAGTTGAGTTTCCTCTATAATCCAGAGTTCACCCAAAAGCACAAATATATATTCTAGCATGAAATAAAGTCGGAACTGAAGGGAGAAATAAGATTCTGAGACTGGAAGGGAGGTACACATAAAATGGATAAGAGAGCAGCCAAAAATTTCTCATCACCCCTTTGTCCACAAATGTAGCAGCTTTCCTCTTGGGATGTTTAAAATATGTTACTTTCAGACTCTGCCAAAGAACATTAGGTACCACAGTTTTGTTTATATATGCTCACGGCTTTGCTGCCTGAACTTACATAGTATCTTCCATTCTATAACTTCAGCATAAGGGACAAAATGAATAAGCGCTACATAGACTTAATCTTCACCCTTCTGAAGCTGGTAATTGGTGAAAGTGGCTATAATGAAGAGCCCAAAAGAGGAAAATGCAATTAACCAGAAACTCTGTATAGTGTCTAATTTGATTTTCTTGGCTTGTTAGCTCAGCTGGTTGGAGCGTGGTGTTAATGAAGTCAAGATTGCAAGTTCAATTGCCATATGGACCAGTTAGCTTCACTCAATTCCATGGCTACTGACCAAATGAGTTCTATTGGTCACAAGAGGAACCAGACAAGAGAGGAAGGATTAGAGAAAATCCATTTATTACGACTGTCAGAACAAGCTCAAAGCACTACTGCAAGGGCTGGTTCGCCGTATGGACTTCATTTTAATTATTTAAAACTGAGGAAATGTTTATGAAATTCTGAGAAGTGAAAATTGAGACAAAAATTTAGACTATAATTAATGTTCTTTACCAAATCATAACAACTTTGATTGATAACCTTATTAGACTTTAACTGAGTTCACAGGCATCTAAGTTGTAATACAGCTGAGAACATGGATTTTAGCTGAGGTAGATCAAATATATGAGAGAGAAAAGTGAGAGAGAGAAATAGTGTTGAAGGTTCACAGCAGACAACAGACAGGCAGTTGCTGCATCATTTACTTAGTCTAAGCAGACCTAGTGTCTAGACTGACCTGTTCCACTTTATGATTGGGCTTAATCCCCCTTAGAACTGGATCCACTTTAAATCATGTGAAGGTAAAGTCTTAGACAAACACTGGCTTAAACCAATTGCAAAGATTGCAAAGGCATCTAGATAATTGCAATTTTTCTTTATCCCTGGGTGTTAAGACCATAGACACATATCCTGTAACTGAGTGCTATACGTAACAAGCAAGAGCAATTCTAGTATAACAGACCAACATATCTGGGATTCAGCTTTATGATGCTCCTGGGGACATATGAAAGCCAGAAGTGGAGTTAAATCAGCTTCTTTGGCAAATGCTCATAGTAAAGGCACAGCTGATAAAGAAATCTGAGTATGACCAGAGAACAAGGAGCCTTGTGTGGAGGAGTGGATTCTTTAAGAAACAAAACCAAATACACATTACAGTCGGAATTCATCATTTCCCTTTTTAACCAACAAATCTGACTCTTGACCTCCTCCCATCCTGCTTTGCTCACAAGGGAAATAAAACATATCCCTGGTCCTTCCATTCTTAAGAAAAACAAGGCCTGTCTGGCAGTTTTGCGGAAACTCCAATATACAACTTGTCTTAGCAAAGCTCTACAGTTTGCCTGAATATTCTAAGGACTCTCAAATATTTTTGTGGGAGGCACGGAACAGGCTCAGTACTACTCCCCTCCACCTTCCTCCATTGGCAACAATATCTGATGGAAAATTACAGGAAGATAATTCACTGTTTGACATTATATGAATAAAAACAAGTGAGAAACCATTGATGTCTTTGAATGGTGATTTATTCTAAGGAGTCATTTCCAAACTTTTTCAAACTCTCCTCTTTAAACTTTTTCTATTATAATAGCAGAACAAAAGTCTTTCTAGTGGAAAGTGTGAGAGGGAAGGGCCAGACAACTAACTAGTGGTCCACTCAGTTACAGGAAAATTGCCTGAACAGCATTCTGTTATCTTGTGATAATAGGGCCATTTGTGTGTGTGACATTTTCACTTTCAGCTATGTTCATTTTAATTACTTTCGTGTGAATACCCAATCTTAACTTTTTCCCCTACATGTGCCTTGCTAATCAAAATGCTTGATTGATTAACATTACTAAGAATTACAGGACTTTATTAATACACAAAATTTTAGCAACGAGTTCTACTACAAAAAAATGCAAATACTAAGGCCAGCCATAATGATGTTTTAAGTGTCTTAAGAATGCCAGCTAAGAGTTGTTGATAACGGGAGGAGTACTGACCACAGTTAGCAGTAGTGCTCTAATGCCCCCTATTGGTTAGTTCCTTGAGAATTAAATTGAAATTAAGTCATTTTGAGCCCAAAGAAAATGATCAATGCTGTTTCACTTCAATCCAGATTAGGTCATAAATTACAAAATACTGATATGCACAGACATGCACGTGCACACACACACACACACACACACACAATATATCCTCTGGTTTCACTTTTGAGTTAAAACTAAAGGACAAATAAGAGATTAAAAAAAGGTAAATTTTCCACTGGATATAAGAAAATGCCTACACCCATCTATATGCAGCTATTGGTGCTTGTGAACTATACACTAGGGTTTTTTTTTTCATGCAATGTTAATATTTTGTTATAGTCAAAGAGTACAGACTTTTAAAACAAGTAGTCCTGAATTTGAATCAAGAGTTTTCTTCCCTATCACATTGAACTATATAAACATAAGAAAGTTCCTTTTTTTTAACATTGTGAAAATTATATGGATTATAATTCCTTTTGGACATTATTTTGTTTGTTTGTTTGTTTAATATTTTATCTATTTGACAGAAAGAAACACAGCGAGAGAGGGAACACATGCAGGGGGAAAGGGAAAGGGAGAAGCAGACTTCCCACAGAGCAGGAAGCCTGATGTGCGGCTCAATCCCAGGACCCTGAAATCATGACCTGAGCCAAAGGCAGATGCTTAATGACTGAGCCACTCAGGTGCCCCATGGACATCACTGTTTTAAGGACCAAAAGAATGATGATTCATGTGAAAATGCCTACTATACATACAGTAAATGGTAAGTAAATATTAGTTTACTTACATTCATTGCTTCTTACAATAACTAATATAAACATTGGCTGTATCTCCATCTTATAGATAGAACAAATGAGGTTCAGAAGGAGAAAACTGCAACTAATAAATAGTATTGCTAGCATTAAAATGCAGAACACTCTCCCTCCAATAGAAATGTTTGCCTTCTTGTGTTATAAACACTGGAAACTTACTCCCAACTCATTGCTATAAAATCAGGTCTATACAAGCTACTTGATCTTGAATTATATCCGACAAATTTAATAAGCAAAATACAAGAATAATAAAAGTTGTGGGGAGAAGGGGGTGGGATTATGGACATTGGGGAGGGTATGTGCTTTGGTGAGTGCTGTGAAGTGTGTAAACCTGTTGATTCACAGACCTGTACCCCTGGGGATAAAAATATATGTTTATAAAAAATAAAAAATTATATAAAAAAAAAGTTGTGGTCTTATTTGTAGAAGTATTCTAGATGATGTTTCAACAAATATTTAATTTGTGGTTAAAAAAACCCCACAAATTATTTTCAAAACAAACAAAAAAAGCGAACAAACAAAACTGAACTACATTTCAATGACATAAAGGATTTGTCTTCTGACAGTATTTACTCTCATGAGTTTATTTTACTATAGCTTTGCATTTTTGCTACCACTTCTCCTTTTAGAAATATCAGTTACCAAGGAGACCTAGTAGGCTTTCATGCCTATTCTATACATGAATGAAAAGTAATTATTAGAGATTTTGCTTATTATATATACATACACAAGCAGATTTAAATATACCTATAGGTACAGAGATTTAATTATCAGGTAACACTGGTAATATTCTCAACATTATCAAAACAGTTAAAATGCTGAGTGAAATGAGTCAAGCAGAGTGTCAATTATCACATGGTTTCACTTAATTGTGGAGCATAAGGAATAACACAGAGGACAATGGGAGACGGAGAGGAGGAGTGAGTTGGGGGAAATTGGAGGGGAAGACAAACCATGAGAGACTGTGGACTCTGAGAAACAAACAGGATTTTAGAGGGAAGGGGGTGGGAGGCTGGGTGAGCCTGGTGGTGGGTATTATGGAGGGCACGTATTGCATGGAGCACTGGGTATGGTGGATAAACAATGAATTCTGAAACACTAAAAGAAACAAAATAAAATAAAATTTTAAAGAAATACTTTGATTTGAAAAAAACCCTATAATTCACATTATACCTAAAAATTACCTGTTATCATTGATCTCATATTAGTAATTGGTCAAACTTTCTAAATTATGCAATGAGAAATTCATTTGATTGGGTTTGTCTGCTAGTGCTTTAGGTTGTAAATTATTGATGATTGTTTAAATCATGCCCCAGTATTCTAATTTTTACAACAGAAGAGAAGTCACATTGATGATCAATTAAATGCATACTTATTCCTATTTCAGGATAATGTAAAAGAACATAACTACTATAATATCTGCCCATTCATAGTTATTTCCTAGTTAGATCTTAAATCAAAGTTAATTAAGCTAAGGCATCATTTTTTGATGGTTCTGGAATTTGCACATATGAATTTAATAATGAATAATTGTAAGTCATTTCTTTATCAGCAAAGACATGTGCCATTATAATTGTATTAATATTAGTGGAAAGTGCTGAGCTAAGGTTATACAAGTCAATTAAGGTTATACAAGTCAATTAAACTTTTGTGACCAGAATAAACTAAAACAATTATACACTGGAGCTCCAATGGTATGTTGTGGGACAGTGATACATTGACATCATTTTTTTTTTAAATTTTTTTTTTAATTTTTTATTTTTTATAAACATATATTTTTATCCCCAGGGGTACAGGTCTGTGAATCACCAGGTTTACACACTTCACAGCACTCACCAAATCACATACCCTCCCCAATGTCCATAATCCCACCCCCTTCTCCCAAACCCCCTCCCCCCGGCAACCCTCAGTTTGTTTTGTGAGAGACATCATTTTTATAAGTCTATTCACTTATTGATTTATTTATTCAAAAATATTTATTGAATTTCAATTATGTATACCAAAGGATAATTGGGTTCAATTCTAATTAACCACCTGCTAAATAACTGTTATACAGGAAACTACCTCATGTCTTCAAATCTCCCTTATCTGTAAAACAGGGATAAATATACCAATTTTACAAAATCGCTGTAGGATTCAGAATGCAGAATTAAGTGCAGTTCTTGGCATTTAGTATCTTTGCAATAAATATTATCTTGATCTAATCTTGAGCTTTTTTTTTCAGAAGTGGGCACATCATTCCCCTTTCTTCTAAAGGTTTCTTGATCTATAAATCATTGGACAAGAATATGTGTGCGGTCCTTTTTGGATCTAACCTTCTATTTTCCTGCAAATCCACCATGTCTAAATGTCAGAACTAGACACTGAAATACAATAGTCCCTCCTTATCTGTAGGGATACATTCCAAGACCCTTAGTGAATGCCTAAAATCGTGGACAGTATAAACCCTAATATTCTTATATATACTGTTTTTTTTCCTATACAACATACCTTTGAGAAAGTTTAATTTATAAATTACACAGTAAAAGAAGAGCAATGACAAATAAAGTAAAGCAATTATGACAATATACTGTCATAAAAATTATGTGACTGGGATCTCTCTCCCTCAAAACATCTTGCAGTATACTCACTCTTCCTGTGATGCTGTGACATGATAAAATGCCTACATGATAAGATGAAGTGAGGTGAGTGATGCAGCAGTGTGATGTACCACTGGGCTACTACTGACCTGATGATGACACCTCAGAAGCAGGGTCATCTGCTTCCAGACCACAACTGACCTCACGCAACTGAAACCACAAAAAGTAAAACTGTACATAATGTGGGGGACTCACATTCTTCTCTGCAGTGCATCTTTTAAAATAAAACTCGTGTCAACATTATTTCAAAATTTGAACTAAGGCACATAGAATGTGGAAACAGACATGGTTTTATAAAAATATCCAAACAAAGCTTTGGCTTCAATTGGACTATTCTAATCTACCTGGGAACATTTTCAATATACGTCTCTTAAAACATTTCTTAGCCACACATAAACAATACAAAAGGAAAAAATGTACTGCTTCCACCACATAGTTACTCTGTAACAAGATTTTGTTGATGCTTAAATTTGGCAAAAAAAGAAAAAAAATCCATAATAAGCATAAATATAAAAATGGGCAGTAACATCATAACACTGAGACTGTTTTATAAACAAAATTTCCAAATAAGCAGTTGTTTCTTCGGTGCTATTATTTTCCTATACTGAAAGTTGTATTTTGTTTCTCTTTTTCTGACATACAGGCAATCAGAATGCTAATAAATACAGAGATATGAAAGGAATGAAAAGATTGTTAGACAAATGTTTAAACACTGTAGCAGCCTTAATTCTGAGAACTCTTAGGTAGCCTTCAAGATATGTGGGGTATTCTCAATAGTAATCTGTTTCTTCTCTGTGCCTTTTATAGGTCAAGCTGGCCAAAATTTGTCAAATTTGTATATTTATCAAACTTGATTGTCCTGACAAATTCTCAGAAAATGACCCCTCCTAAAATCATTTTACTGAAAGTCAGATGGAGCAAACTAAGCTACCTTGAATGTTGGCTCTCTTAGTTGGCCCTCTCCTCACAGCATAGTGGCTTTGAAAGGCTGATAGCAAGGATGAGGGAAAGAAGCAAAGAAGACAGAAACAGCAGGATTTCTTCTATGAAACCTCAATACTACCCTTTCCTGTAAATTCACCTCTTTGACTCCCTCATGTTTGCCTATGTTCAAAGAAACAAAAACAAAAACAAAATACAGCAAAACCAGCTATCAGAGACAATAAGCAAAAACATCACAGCATGGACATATAATTTCCTTCAACATGTAAGTGGGAAACATGAATCCATGTTCCTCAGAAAAGGTACAGAAAAAAAAATGAGTTATTCATCTCATCTGAGAGATTAGTCCATATTAACATTATCTTACAGGTGTCAACCTAAATAACAGATGTGATTTTGGTGATGATTATGAATCTCCAAAATCCTTCCTGTAAAATTTCCATTTCAAAGAGTAATTGAATGTGACATGCTGACTTCTTCACCTTTTAAAACTTGAACCTTAAAATAAATTCTACATAGGATCAAATGAGGGTGACATTGAAATGCCCTTATGTATATGCTTGGTGGTGGTGATTAATTGCACACAGGTCTCCTAGAGACTTTAGGAGTCGGTGCCATACTGCACCATTTTGTAACCCTCAGGCATGCCAGATTTAATCATCCTTCCAAAACAGATTTTTTTTTTTTAGTTTAAAGATAGCATAATATTTAGTTATAGCAATAGCGTCTAAATCACTCTACCTACCAGAATACTGTATAGATAAAAGTAACAAAATAGCTAGAATTTAGAGTATTTACATAGCCTGGCACTCACCTGTGTAATTTACTTATTTCTTATCCACAAATATCTTACTTAATATTATCACAGAAAAAAAGAAGTAAGAGTATAAAAGCATAAAATCTCTTCATCAGTTCCCAAAATTGAATCTTAAGGAATCAGAAGAGTGTTTCAGTTGACGTACTTTGTAAACATCAGAGCAAGAATTGAGATCCAGATGTTCTATTACCTCAGAGTGCTACCCAGCTAAATACATGTTTGTCAATTTGACTCAAAGATGTGGTCAGAGTAGGGTTGAACATTCTTTTTTATAACAGTATGGAAATACAGTCTCATTGATTTCTTCTCCTTACTTTAAATCTCTCTGGATGAATTAGAATCCAAATTACTTCTATACATGTGATTTTTTTAAATTTTTTATTTTTTATAAACATATATTTTTATCCCCAGGGGTACAGGTCTGTGAATCACCAGGTTTACACACTTCACAGCACTCACCAAAGCACATACCCTCCCCAATGTCCATAATCCCACCCCCTTCTCCCAAACCCCCTCCCCCCAGCAACCCTCAGTTTGTTTTGTGAGATTAAGAGTCACTTATGGTTTGTCTCCCTCCCAATCCCATCTTGTTTCATTGATTCTTCTCCTACCCACTTAAGCCTCCATGTTGCATCACCACTTCCTCATATCAGGGAGATCATATGATAGTTGTCTTTCTCTGCTTGACTTATTTCGCTAAGCATGTTACAAAATTAAAAAGAGAGAAAGAGAGAGAGAGAGAGAGAGTTCAGGCTAGTAAGATTGGTGTTTCCAAACTCTAAAGGAAAATGATTTGTCTCTGAAAACTTTTTCTTTTTCTAGCAGACACGCTTTGGCCATGAAATCTCAAGTCTATATTTAACTACAAAGTTCTTTTGACACACATCAAGTTCAAAGAGAACAATCTGTGTCTGGCACAGCAGATTTGAAAACATCGCAAAATGATATTAAATGATAATGATCAAATTCTGAAAGCATAGTCAACCTAAATAACCAGATGAATTACACCCAGTTGCCTTTTAAAATATGATATGCAGCATGTTTTTCCTACCTGGTCCTCCACCCATCTATGAATTGCATTTAGCTAACTGAAGTAAAATGATAGAAGTATTCATGTCTATCAATTTTATAATTGAAGGGTGATTCCCTTGGCATTTACCATCTATACTGTAACAATCTCCAACTAAAATTAAATGAAATACACTCAAACCAAAGAGGAAAATATTTGTAGGATTTTTAAAACTGGAATAGAGTAAATGATCATGTAATAATAGAAATATGCCAGAATGAGTTAGTTCCTGGCATAACAGCTCAGTTTTCTGAGAGCAAAGCATTTTTTTAAAAAAAATACTGTATTTTTTATTGAATTTACTTTCTTTCACTTACTTCCATACAGAAAGTCTCCTAAGAAAGGGGGCAGCTTGACTTTCTTCCTAGTTACAGATTCTCAATGAACTCTTATACTGGTAAAAATAAGCTATCATTAAAGTACAGAGACTATTCTGGAACTAACTATAGGTAGCAACTGCACAACATTGTGATGTACTAAATGCCACTAAATTATTCATCATAAAATAATTATTTTATGAGAAGTTCACCTCAATTTGAAAGGTGCATAAAATAAATATCATATTTCCATTTAAAATAAAGATGTAACTTTATATAGACATTACATATGGTTGAGTTAATATCTTATTAAAGACTTTATTTATTTATTTATTTATTTATTGGTCAGAGAGAGGGAGGAAGCACAAGCAGGGGGAGTGGGAGTGAGAGAAGCAGACTCCCCACTGAGCAGGTAGCCCAACACAGGGTTTGATCCCAGGACCCCTGGATCATGACCTGAGCCAAAGGCAGATGTTTAAATGTCTAAGCCACCCAGGTGCCTCAAGTTATGTATCTTATATACATATATCTCTTATGCATAGAGATTTAGGTTATTCTCCCAACTACCCAATGGCAAGCCTCACACTCTTCATTTTTCCTTGCTGACAAGCATTTTATGAGGGTGCCACCTCTGAAGTTAAGATACTCCCCACCAGAGTTCAGGGCAGCAGATTGGGGGAATATGATTGATATAATTCAGTATGGACATTTCCCTTAGCAAAGATTGGAAAGGCAAGTCTGTTTCTAGGTTTCTAGTGAAAAAAAAAAAAAAAAAGGCACAAGAGAAGAAATGCCTTTTCTCTTCCCTGCTGGATATTGTAATGTCTGTTTCTGACAATGGGAACTGCTTTAATCATCTTGTACTCGTGAGGAGGACAGCAAAACATGTTTAAGATAGCATGGTATTATAGACATCATTGTGCCACTCACTAACCCTCAGACTACTTGCTAATGCCACATCCAGACCTATATTATGTGAACTAGGAAATTTTCCTCTATGTCAAAGGTACTTTAAGTTGGATATTTTATTACTTGTAGCTGAAAACATCCCCCTTGAAACAATATGATCACAAAATTTCCCATTTTGTGGGGGAAAATATAGCATGCAAAACATATAATTAAAACATCACATAGTTTTATGTGTATAATATATACAAATATGGACATATATGAAAAATTTCTTACAAGTTACACATAAAGGTCAATCATGTTTATCCTAGGAAATAAAAGAAAGTAGGAGGAAAGAAGCATCACTTTTTACTTCAGAGTTCTTCTTTGAATTTGTTTTACAACAAACATGTGCCATTTATCTGAATTTAATAACAGACAGAAGTAAGAAGTAAATGTTAAGTACCATTCATAAATAAAAGAAAATTGCATCTTTGTATTTTTTGGAAAAATTATGTTTGCTAGTATTTCTCTTCCTGTATCGGTCGAGACTTACTTCATGCAATCAAAGTGTCTTGGTTAAAATAACCAACCCAAGAAAGGTAGAATTAGAGCTTACTTTGTGGAATACTGAAACCAGGTATCTTTGCCTTCTTGTCTCTCAGTTTTCCTTGTCTGCCATTTGAGACTGACCCATCTCTGTGGAAAGCACACCTAGAGATTCTGGCCTAGATCAAATCCTCACAACTCTACAACCAAAGAACTAAAGGCTCCTATCTGAGCAAAGAAGTAAAGGCTCCTATCTGAGTAAAGGCTCCTATCCAGCACTTATCTGAAAATATCTTGTCAGCTTGGGTGATGTGCCCATCCCTTTGACTAATCACTGTGACCGAGGGTAAGTCAACATGACTGTCCTGAATTGAGTTCTGGGCCTCCTTATACCCAGGGTGCATGCTTGGAGCATCTCTGTGAGCAAAAAGCCACTTCCGTTTGTATCCATGACACATCCTTCGGTCTGTGGATGTGCTCTTGCACTCTTTCCTGTTGTATGAAACTTAAGGACCTTGTCGGCCAGGCAGCAGCATTACAAAGGTAAAGGAAAGGGACAAGTGCAGAGTCTGTGACAATCTCTAGGCTAGGCCTTGCAAAACTTAATGTTGCCATTAAGACATTTTCATTAAATGTACCCACGGGTCACTATATTAGTTTGACAGAGCTACTGTAACAAAGTACTGGCTTAAGAAACAAAATTTATTTTCTCAGTTCCGGAAGGTGTCAGCAGGGTTGGTTTCTCCTGAGGACTGTGGGGGAAAGATACATTCCAGGCCTCTCTCTTTGGTTTGTAGATAGCTGTCTTCTCCCTGTGTCTCTATATTGTCTTACCCCTGTGTCTGTGTCCAAATTTATCTCTCTCTCTCTCTTTTTTTTTTTTTTTTGAGACCGAGCACCAGCAAGAGCAGGAGGTAGACAGAAAGAGAGAATCCCAGACTCCCAGCTGAGTGCAAAGCCCCATGTAGGGCTCCATCCCTAAGGATCATGACCTGAGCTGAAATCTAGAGTCGGATGCTCAAACTGAATGGGCCACCCACGTTCCCCCAAATTTCTCGGTCTCATAAGGATACCAGTCATATTAATTTGGGGTACCCTAATGACTTTATTTTAATTTAATTGCCTCTGTAAAGATCCTGTCTCCAAATAAAGTCTCATTCTGAGGTACTAGGAGTTAAAAATTCAACATATGTATCCTTGGGAGTGCACAGTTCAGTCCGTAACAGTAAAGAAGAATTATCTTCCCACACAAGATTGTGCACCAGCATAAAAATGCCTATATCCAAAGTGATATTTGATAAAGATAAATTTGAGAACCAATAAAGCAGAAGGAAAGACATGACTCAATGCCTTGGGCTAGGTACTACGAGGAGTCATTTTCCTCCATTTGTTGGTTAATAATCCTAATAAACCTACTACTTTTAGTACAGATGATAAACTTAAGGTTTTAGGACTTAAAATAATTCTTCAAAATCACAAAGATTTGACTTGAGAAAATGTCTCTCACCATAATCTGGAATGTCTTCATGTCTGTCTTCCCAATAACTGAATGTATAATCAGGTGTTTTTAAATTAGTTTCTTCAAATAAATAAATTAATCATTCAATATGAATATACATCAACTAATAATGTCTTAGAAGTCACAAGCAAAATATAGAATTAAAGCAGTTATTCATATAAAACATTTTTATAAACCATTTATGTATACTTTTTTGTGCCTGTCCATAAAAAAAGTATTCCTTTTGTTAAGGCATTCTGCATCATCTTGAGGCTAAATGATCATTATCATCACCATCTCATCATTAACATATTTAAATCAAGATATTATGGTTTGTGAAGTTAAATAACCTATATTTCCTCATTTGAACAATCTAACAACCCCAATGGGAAACTGAAAGAGAAAGGAAATGACTTGGGTAGGGTCACATAAGGGTTCCCAAGCTAGTACTGACTACAAGCCTGATATATTTTAAGACAGAAGGAAGTCTTATAGTTATTGGTTAGTTATTTGTTATTGTCTCTTACAGTCTATTCTAGACTCTTTTATTCTATATTTATATATATATAGGGGTACAGGTACTATATATATATATATGTATATACATATATATATAGGATGACAAGTTCTATAGTCTAAAGAGGTGAGAAGCCACTCAAACTACTCAGAAAAAAAGCAGAATTTGCTTTTAAAAGATATGCATCACCTAACCTTCATTGTAATCACTTTTCCTCTTTAAGTACTAAGTGTATACAAATAGAGTCTTCATGAGTATTAAAATAGTAGGGACATTGGCTATACCTAGACACAACTCAGTAAAGAAATTCTGGGATTTTAAGGGGTTCTTCTGTAGAAATGTTGGGAGAAATGTATGTTCATTCTTAGTTACTTACAACTAGGCAATCAGCTATGTCCAATTTTTAATCATATGGCATTGTCATCCATGATTTCACATTAGTGTCCCTTGTTACACCAAAAAAAATATGCTATATATAAAGGTAATGTAATACAGAATTTTACATTGGAAAAAGATGGTGATTTGGGGAAATGATTAATTTCTCATTTGCTTTTTTGAAGTATATATTCCATTTTTAGTTGATAATTCTAGTTACCCAAGGAGCAATTAAAAATACTGATCTGTTAGCACTAGTCTCGGCTTCTTCTGATAAAATAGATACAGATGTTTAGTGGTAATGGGAACTAGAAGGAGTGTTATTAAAATAGTTTTCTGTGTCATCCTGACAATGAGGAAGGCTCAGAAGCACTTTTGTAGACATCTATATTCACTGTGGCAAATAATTTTTAGAATCATTGCAGGGATAATTTAGAATCAAAGAAATACTCTGTTCCTGTACACAAAATCACATTTGGTGAGACTGACATTTCTAGGTCTCTGCCTACCATAACATCATAAGAGAGGATTACGCTTAAAACCATCATCAGATTGGATTTTTGAGGCACTTTTCAACTGTGCCATCCCTGACCACTTTTAACAATTATGAATTTAAGAAAGTTAGATTTTTTTTTTAGCATTTCACATTCATTTGCGAAGTGGACAATTGTAATAATGATACTAATAAAACACCTCTGTAAGATTTCTGTAGGCTATAAATCAGTATAAATATAAAATGTCATATAATTTTAATTTCCCTTGTGAATTATCCCATTATTATTCAAAACACAGAATCTATCTCCTCTTTGAAACTTTATGCAGCAACCTGGTCAGAGATAAACTTTCTTACTTATGTGCTCATAGTTCTTTTTTACATCCGGCTATTTGTGTACATTACTCAGCACCATTAGTCACCTTTGTTTTAAATTAACATATAATATATTATTACCTTCAGAGGTACAGGTCTGTGAGTCCTCAGACTTACACAATTCACAGCATTCACCATAGCACATAAACTCCCAATGTCCATAACCTAACCACCCTATCCCTTCCACCCCGATTCCCAAACAACCTTCAGTTTGTTTCCTGAGATTGAGAGTCTCTTATGGTTTGTTTCCCTCCAGATCCCATCTCGTTTCATTTTTCCCTCCCTTCTCCCATGACACCCCCCCGCCCTGCCTCTCAAATTCCTCATATCAGAGAGATCATATGATAATTGTCTCTGATTGACTTATTTTGCTTAGCATAATACCCTCTAGCTCCATTCACGTCATTCCAAATGGCAAGATTTCATTTCTTTTGATGGATGCATAGTATTTCACTGCATATATATACCACATCTTCTTTACCCATTCATCTGTTGATATGCATCTAGGTTCTTTCCAAAGTTTGGCTATTGTGGACATTGTTGTTATAAACATTTGGGTGCATGTGCCCCTTTGGGCCCCATTAGGTTTTAAGAATCTTGAGAGTGGTAACTTTTCCTTATCATCTTGATGATCCTTGCTATCTAGCTCAGTGTCTTATATAAAGTAGATTCTAAAATATATACTAAACTGCACTGATGAACTCAGGCTATGAGTCCCATGACTTGACCACCTCCCCCTTTTTTTTTTTTTCATTTTATTTGAGAATATTGGCAGGATTTCTTTGTTTCTTTGCCTAGTAGAAGCAATGGTATCTTTGAAACATTATCTACTACAATAGTATCTAACTGAATATTGAAACATTCTTTACTCATTCATTTCCCTATGTCTGACCCTTCTGAATTGTATAGGAATCTAAGAAAAAGCATCTGTGCAAAGTAAATATTCAGAAATTTCTTGAAAGACTGCTTCTACAAATTACTACAGCAATTTGGTAGGTGATATCCTTGAATGAAATTTTATGTTTGTTTATCATATTCAAGAAGTAACCCAAAATTATTAGTTGCTTGTACATTTATTCTTTATTTCTCATATTTTTGAAATGCCCAGATTTATGATTTAGGAGGAATAAAATTCCTTTAAAATTCATTGTTTTAAATTTTTTGTCATTTTTTTTCTCTTACATATGTAGGTTTGTTACTCCTTTTTACCAAAACTTTTCTTTTTCTAACTATTAAAAGAACTGTCATTTTAATCTTGGAGTTCTATTGCATCAGGGATATTCACAAATGTAGGTTTTTTCATCCGACTTTTGTTTGTTGGATTTTATTCATTAAATATTTTCTTTTTACCTATATCTATAACATATGATCACACAAAAATTCAAGAGCTACTTTTAATGAACCAAGAAGAATTACAAATAACCTGGAACATGGCAGCAATAAAGTCAAAAAGCAAAATTATAATAAATTTAAGTTATAGAGTTTTGACATGGGGCTTGCTCCACTGAATAGTTTAGGTACAATCTAAAGAGTCATATGAATATTTCACTCACCATCATTATCAGATCAATAATCTATTGCAAGAAATATATTGTATCAAAGGGATATATCTAGTTCTGATTCCCAGTTTGCATGCAAATGATCAAACTGGCACATACAGGAGCTATTACAACAAATGACGTATTGGTCTTAAGGAGAGGATGCTGAACTAAAGAAAGAGAACACTGCAAGTGCATTCAGCAGCAAGACAAGCCAGAAATAAAGAATGAGGAAGACACAGGATCCCAGGACCAAACGCCGAACGCAGCAGGGAGATAAAAGAGAATCACTAAGAACACCAAAGGAAAACCCAGATGAAAACTTGGTTGCAGACTAGAATAGTGCTAGGTCAGATAAGTAAAGAAGAGTTTCTGAAATGTCATCAGGAAAAAGAAAAGTTGAAATTGATAGATCATTAGACAGGTTTAGCTTTGTGGGAAAGTAGCACAAGAGGAGTGCCAAGCAAAGGAAATAAAAATACAAATTTCTTCAGGAAAGAAAATAAACCCATGGCATGCAGCTTGGCTCAGCAATAAAAACAACAAAGAAAGGTATATCTTTTTGATGATGAGAACCTATCAATATGGAATTAACCTAAAGTGATTTATAGCTATATTTCAAGGATAGAAAGAGGCAATGTATGCTTGGCTGTGAAAAAAAGATAAAAGATAGCTAAATTCTGAATTTTAATTTCTAAATAATAAGGGAAATGTCTAAAACTGAAAAAAAATAAGAAATAGCATAGTCATTTTTAAGAATAATACTGTAAATAAAGAAGAAATAACTTTAAAAGTTGTAGATGGTTGTCAATGAAAATGGCACTAGGAGGGAACTACAATTTTTTAAGGCAATCTGAATAGGTAACAAATAAATAAATAAAACTTAAATATAAAGAAGCTTATCGAGGTAACCAGACACACCACACATTCAATAATTTCTAGCTGTGGACAATAGCCCTTACAGGGTTTATGGTATATACATTCTAATGCTATCAACACCCCCACTAAACCCACCAATGACATCCTAAACAGGGTTTCCTGTTTTGACCATCACCATTTGTGAATGTAGAGAATGTGCATAAAAGAAAGGATCAAAAATTAGGCATGATAAAAAAATTAATCCTCCAAGATATCACTTTCATATTTTGACACTGGAAGGAAGGCAATTCACCATACCCTCCTCACAAGACAGACATCATTATCCCCATTTTCCAGATGGCTTAGGTGACACTGAAGAGATTAACTGATATGCCTAAAGCCACATACTTGGGAAGAAAGTGGGTCAAGAAGTTCAACTCAGCTCTGGTACCAAGTCCTTGCTTTTGCCTTGAAACATGCAGCTCTCTTCCCATGAGGCAGGAAAACCCTTTTATTGTCACTGGGGCTTCTGATGCTGAGCTACTAATACCGTGAATAAAAATCTTACATATTTATAGGGTTTTACAAAGAAACATTCTGTCCTCACCTTAGGAATGTGATAAGGAAGGCAGTATTATCTATGTGCTTCTAAATGAGGAAGCTGAGAGGCTTTACCCAAGTTCTCACTGCTGGTTAGAGATAGAGTCAAAACTGACACAGATGTAATCCAACGCTACAGCTGCTTGTGATGGGAAAAAATATCACATCCAATAAGAGAAAAGGACCCATAAACCTTGAACCAAACCAAATATAATTTGCCTAGATAAAATAGTTCGGGATTATTATATTCAAAGAGTGCATTTGTCTCAAATTAGGTATTAAGTATTATTATAAGGATTTTGCTTTTGCTTCCCTTACAATAAAAATCAAATTCAAATTTCACTAAGGTGAATTAAGTACTACTAATTTCTTAGTCACTTTCACATGCAATATCCCAGTTACTCCTTGGAATAATTCTATGGGATCAGCATTATCAAAAGGAGACATGAAGTGTCTTCCCTTTATGACTAAGTGACTTTCCCTTTCTGTTTCCAATGAACTCATGTCATTGGGGCTGCCATGGTTCATAATTTGAAGGTTCATTAGTCTGTAATGTTATATAATTTACACATAGATTGCAAATGGAAAAAGGATAGTTACAGTATATAGGAAGCTCAAGCAACTTAGAGTAGTGGCCCACCAATTTTGTCAAGGCTAAACAGACTACCCACCTCTCCACCAAGACATGTCAATCACTTGAAGTTTCTAGTGTATCCCTTGTGAAATTTATGATAGAACATATATGATATGCCAGGCACAATTCCAAGAAATTTATGTCTATAAATGTACTTAGTCATTATAACAATTTTATGATAAGAGATGCTAATGTTTTATACACAAGGAAACTGAGTCACAGTAACAGAAAAATTTGGTAATTTGCTCGGGTACTCACAGGTAGTAATGGGAAAACCAGGACTCAGACCCAGGTTTCAGTAACAAAATTTTTAATCACTATCTTATACTAATTTTCTACACAGAGAATGTGATCAGCACATGTCAACAAAACAGTCTTCTGTTTTTCTATTTTCTATTTCTTTTTGGTATTAATTTCCCCTTACTTCAGTTCTTCCATGGTATAGCCAAGGGAATAATCTTTTTAAAACACAGATCTGAACATACATCGTAAAAAGGTAATTTTTTAAATTTTTTATTTTGTAAAAAGGTAATTTAATGACTCCTCACTAACTCACTCTTGTAAAATATTCTTTTACAACCTATCCCAATTTCCCTCTGCCTCCTCCATCCCTTGGTGTGGTGCTAATCACTGCTCCAGGGTTACAGGAGGGCAAAAGATAATCATGTGTCTAGTGGATTGAGGAACTATTTTGTTCCAATACTGGGCTCGGACTTCCATACCTGAACAGAGCTCTAAAATTTCACTTTGATTGTATCTCAAGGAAAAACATATAGCCCTCTTACTTGCCCTACCAGTGCAGAGGTTTGTTATTTCTATATAATGTAATTCAGGATCCTAATGATGTTTAAACAAATTTAATTCTCAAAATTAACCAGACCTATACAACCAATTGCAGTTAAGTTTCCTGTTGCAGATTTTCACAAAGGGTGTGTGTTTTTCTGTGTGTGTGTGTGTGTGTGTGTGTGTGTGTGTTTGAGAGAGAGTCCAATAACTATGGAACAGTGATTACATTGCCAGCACACTGCTAAAGTTTTACTTATTTTGTGCTTTCACTGCAACTCAATGAAGTATGTATTACTATTATTCCTATTTCGAGGGTAAAAGAAAGTAAAGTTCTGAGTATCTGAGATAACAGAGAAGACAAAAATGATACCTGCTCAATAAGACCTATAAATCAGAGAACAAATTGAAGGTTGCCAGAGGGAAAGGGTGTGAGGAAAAGGGCAAAACAGGTGAAAGGGAATAAATATATAGGATTCCAGTTATGGAATAAGTCACAGGAATAAAGGGTACAGCATAGGGAATATAATCAATGATATGGTAAGAGCATTATATGGTGACAGATGGTAGTTACACTTGTTGTATCCATAGCATAATGGACAAAGAAGTTGAATCACTTATGTTATACACCTGAAACTGAGGTAACATTGTATGTCAACTATACTCAAATAAAAAATTAATTAAAAAAGAGAGGCCAAGAGCTTTATAAAACCTTGATAGTCTTTATATTTAAATCATACACAGGTTACTTAGTGCTGACTGGAAAGTGTCAGTGATATGTTGGCAATTAATAGTCTCTCTGAGATTTTCATTCATTCTAGAGCAAACACCTCTATCACAAGACTTAAATTTAATAGTGTAATTCTAAGGCAGCAATACAACATCCAGACAAAAGGAATCTGAAGATACTGAGGTAAAATTCATATTTTAGGCAAGCTGGAGATCTGCCATTAATAATTGACAGAGCAGGGGTGCCTGGGTGGCTCAGTGGGTTAAGCCGCTGCCTTCAGCTCAGGTCATGATCTCAGGGTCCTGGGATCGAGTCCCACATCGGGCTCTCTGCTCAGCAGGGGGCCTGCTTCCCTTCCTCTCTCTCTGTGATCTCTTCCCTTCCTCTCTCCTACTGTGATCTCTCTCTGTCAAATAAATAAATAAAATCTTAAAAAAAAAATAATTGACAGAGCAAGTAATTTTAGTGTTCAAAAATTTAATTTAGAGTACATTTACATTTTCAATTTGCCTACTCTGTCATATAGTTCCTTAATCTTTTTAAACTATTTATTTTTATGTGACAGGCATGGGGTTTTTCAAAATGGGTAAGTGATAGAAATTAAAAAGAAGTTAACACTGACACCACAGAAATACAAAGGATCATAAGATACTACTATGGACAATTATATACCAACAAATTGGAAAACATAGAAGAAAAGAATAAACTCCTAGAAATACAATCTTCTAAGAGTGAATCATGAAGAAATAGAAAATCTGATCATACTGATTATAAGTAATAAAGTTGAATCAGTAATTTTAAAACTCTTCAAAAACAAGAGTTTAGAGCCAGACAGCATCAGACTCGGTAAATTCTACCAAACATTTAAAAAAGAGTTAGTACCTAGTTTTCTCAAATTATTTCAAAAAATTAAGAAGGAACGCTTTCAAAATACCTTTATATCACCAGCATTACCTTGATATCAAAACCAAATAAAAATACCCCAAGATAAGAAAACTACAGGCAATATCCCTGATGAACACAGATGCAAAAAGATCTCAATAAAATATTAACAAACTGAATTTAAGAATACAGGAAAAGGATCATTCCACAATCCAGTGGAATTTATTCCAGGCATGCAAGGATGAGTCAACATCTACAAATCAATCAATGTGATAGACATAAACAAAATAAAGGAAAACATTCAGATAATCATCTCAATAAATGCAGAAAAAGCATTTGACAAAATCCAACATTAATTGATGGTAAAAACTGTCAACAAAGCAGGAATGGGGGAAAGTACCTCAACATTAGAAAGACCATATATGACAAACCCATAGCTAACATCATCTCAATAATAAAAAGCTAAAAGCTTTTCCTCTAAGATCAGGGAAAAAAACAAAGATGTTCATTTTTGCCACTTTTATTCAACATGATATTGGAAGTCCTAATCACAGAAATTAGGCCAGAAAAAGAAATAAAAGATATCCAAACTGGAAGGAAGAGTTTAAACTTCTATTTGCAGATGACATGATGCCATATACAGAAAACCCTAAAGGCTCGATCAAAGGCAACTAGAACTAATAAATGAATTCAGTAAAGTTGAGGGATAGAAAATTAGCAACAGAGGTTGGCTGCATTTTCGACACTAATGACAAGCTATCAGAAAGAGAAATTAAGAAAATAATCCCATTTACAATTGCATCAAAAAGTTCGAAATACTTGGGAATAAATTTAACAAAGGAGTGAAAGGCCTATACTCTGAAAACTATAAGACACTGATGAAAAATTGAAAATGACACAAATAAATGGTGCTGTGTTCATGGACTGGAAGAATTTATATTGTCAAAATGGTCATAATACTTAAAGCAATCTGCAGACTCAATTCTATCCCCACCAGAACACCAACGTCATTTTTCACAAAACTAGAACAAATAATACTAATATTTGTATGAAACAAAAGCCCCCAAATTGCCAGATAATTCCCAAAAAGAACAAAGCCTTGAGTATCACACTCCCTGATTTCAAACTGTACTACAAGACTACGGTAATCAAAACATTATGGTACTGTCATGAAATCAACACAGAGATCAATGGAACAGGATAGGTAGCCCAGAAACCCATCCATACATGGTTAATTAATCTGTGACAAAGGAGACAAGAATAGACAATGGGGAAAAAACAAGTCTCTTCAAGAAGTGGTACTGAAAACTGGAAAGCCACAAGCAAAAGAATGAAACTGAACCACTGTCTTACACCATATACAAAAATAAATTCAAAATGTGTTAAAGACTTAAACCTAAAACTTGAAACCATAAAACTCCTAAAAGAAAATATAGGCAGCATGTTCTCTGACATCAGTTTTAGGAATATTTTTTAGACCAGTCTCCTCAGGCAAGAGCAACAAAAATTTAAATAAATGAATAGGATCACATCAAACTAAAAGCTTTTGAATAGCAAAGGAACCCATCAACAAAATGAAAAGGCAACCTACTGAATGGAAGAAGATATTTGCTTATCTTACATCCAAAAAGGAGCTAATATCAAAAATATGTAAAGAACCCATATAACTTAATATCAAACCAACAACCTGATTAAAAAGTGGGCAGAGGAAATTTCTCCAAAGACATTTCTCCAAAGAAGTCAATAGACACATGAAGATACTCAACATCACCAATCATCAGAAAATGCAATCGAAACCACAATGAGATATTACCATACATACATCTGTAAGACTTGCTATAAATAAAAAAGACAAAAAAAAAAAAAAAAAAAGCAAGTGTTGGCCAGGATATGGAGAAAAGGGAACATTCATACCCTGCTGGTGAGAGTGTAACATAGCCACTATGAAAAACAGTATGGAGATTCCTCAAAAAATTAAAAATAGAAATACTACATGATCCAGCACTCCACTTCCTAGTATTTATCCAAAGAAAACAAAGACACAAATAGACACCCTAAGTGTCTTAATGTGAAAACACACACACACACACACACACACACACACAGAGGCACACAGGAATATTACTCAGCCATAAAAATGATGAAATCTTGCCATTTGTGACAACATGGATGGACCTAGGGGATACTGTCTTAATAAGTGTCTTAATGTGAAAACACACAGAAACACACACACACACACACACACAGAGGCACACAGGAATACTACTCAGCCATAAAAATGATGAAATCTTGCCATTTGTGACAACATGGATGGACCTAGGGGATACT
>NC_081558.1:128232019-128242555 GCF_022355385.1 Mustela nigripes | reverse complement strand
ATACCAAATGAGATAAGTCAAACTAAGATAGACAAATATAGGATTTCACTTATATGTGGAAATCTAAAAAACAAATAAACAAACAAAACAGAGCAGAAACAGACTCTTACATATGGAAAACAAACTTTTGGTTACCAGATGGGGAGCGGTTGGGGGTAGATGAAAGAGGTAAAGGGGATTAAGAGGTATAAACTTCCAGCTATAAAATAAATAAGTCATGGGGATATAATGTACAACACAGGGAACAGAGTCAATAATAACATAATAACTTTTTATGGTGACAGATGGTAACTAGACTTATCATGGGAATCATTTTGTAATGTATAAAAATATTGAATCACTGTAATGTACATTTGAAAATAGGATATTGTATGTCATTTACACTTCAATAGAAAAGGTGACGTGTAAGAGAAAGCACTCTCCTATCTGTTATTTAAACCAGTATGTTCTAAAGTGCCTCTCATTCTCTTTGATGCTATACTGCAGCATGTCTCATAGAACAACCTTTTTAAAACCTTTCCATTTCTTTGGTCAGAGATTAGACCATTTGATGTCATATATAGACAATAAAACCCTTTTTATCTCAGTGGTATTTCATTATACTTGGTGACTTAGAAACAAAATGGGCTTAAAGTCAAGCCAAGACACATCTTTAAGATTGCTATGATAATGCTAATATGCCCTTTAAAATTGAGGCTGGCTGGGAAATTGAAAGGGTGACAAGTGGAACCAACATGCCTCAAACTGGCATGACACCAGACATTGGCATGGCCTAAGTGACAGCTGCAGCATCTGGAGCGAGCTTGATAAGAAAATCCTGTTATAATACTGAGCTGGTTTTCCTTAAATTACATCTTCTATGATTTCATAGGTGCCATAATTTATTTTAGAACAAAATTTATTTCTTTTGAAACTGAAATACTCTTGTCCTTAAGCAAATGTGAAGGAAGTGGCATTTGGCTGTCCTTTGGTAGAAGGAAAACCCATGTATATTTAATCGGACCCTTTACCTGAGGGATTTTCATTATGAGAACGGAGTGTGAGACCATAACTTTGGATAGCAACCTAAGTGCTGTCAGAGCTCCGAGAGCAAAGAGTTCAACAAAAGAGCTGCTGTCTGTGACAGTTGTTACAACACATTGAGCAGTCCTGGGAAGCCGGCTGAGAAAGTAGAACCAAGTATCAGTTTCACTCCCAACTGAACATCCTGAAAGTCCACCGGCAAACCAGGAGCTTCGGCATTAAGGAGTATGATAAGGCTGGCCCCCGCAGGCCCACAGGCCCTGCTTCACTGCGGAGGGACATACTCTATGCCAAGACCACTCTCTCATCATCTCAGCTGACAGCTTCAGGCTGTGGGTCTCCACTGAAGGAGACGGCCCTTTTTTAGCAAAATGCCTCTCCTCCTGCGGACCCAAAAGACAAATGGTCTCCCTTCCCTTTTTCATTTTTTTCAGATGTGCTTATTAAACAACCACAGGCACTGTGACTCTATGATTTGGACTTCTGGTATAGAAAATTAATACTGAAATGACTGTCCCTCAGTTCAAAGACCACTAAAAGAAGCATCTATATAAACAGACAGCTGCAATACGGCATCAATGGAAGAATGTACCAAGAATTACCGCCATTGTGGCCCTCATTGTTTTCTCACCATGTGGAAATGCAACTCTCAGTTTTGAATATTTCTCATTTTTTTCCTACTTTCAGGGAGACTCTTCTTTAGGAATGCATGAGCGGCTGACCCACAACCCTTTTAAATTTTGACTTATCTTTTGTAAACATTATTACTTGATCTGTCACTTTTATAAAATAAGACAAACTCAAAAATTAAAAGATGTATAATCTAAAAGAAAAAGAAAATGAAAATAGAACTGAAAAAAAATTCTAGTAAGTGATGTGACATATTTTACTTTTTTTAAGAATCACAAAGCTAAGTCATAAATGAGAAGGTATAGTATTTGGAATATGTAAATTTATTATGTTAGCTTTTTTAAATCTTTTTGGAATTAAGGTGGAGTATGCAGAAGTATAAATGAATACAGGTTTAAGATATGATCTTTGCACTCACAGAAAGATAATAAACAGGTTGAAGAATGAAATCAAATAGAAAGCTAAAAATAAATCTGATCAAAGGCAACAACAAACTATCAGACACTGGTAGCAGTTCATCCCAAAATGAGGATGGACAATAATCTCTAAAATGTATAATAATATTTATATAATATATTTATAATATTATATATAATATAATATAATATTACATATTATATAAATATTATATGCATATAATATATTTATAATATTATAATATAATTATAATATTATAATATATTTATAATATTATATGAATATTATAATATTTATAATATTATATGATATTTATATCATTGGCATATTATTTTTCAGAGAATCCTACATGGAAACAGTTGGTGCCACGTGGGTGATTTATCATAAAGTCTCAGTGAGGATCCCAGAAAATGCTAGCCTAGGATGTGAGTGCTACCTTTTTTGCCCATTCTCCACTCCCCTATCTTGCAAACCCAATGCCAAGGTTTATATACTTCTCATCCTTGTGCTATATGTCCCCCATTTCAAGAAAGCTTAATGATGTTTGCTCAATTAGCTAGTTGGCCCGAAAATATAGTACAGGAATTAGAATGAAGTCAGGAGGTACAATGACTCCACAAGCTGTTGCCTCCCTCACGACCTAAAAGAGGCCCTTCTGTATTTTAGTTACTATATTCACAAAAGGAAAGGGGGCATTTTCTAGATATTTTGCTCAAAGGCTTCATGTTTAAACCTATTTCACTGACTAGTGACTAGCAATATTCCCCTACAAAGTATTCATCACCCTACCACAGGAATTTATTCATGTTAGTATATCTTGAGTGTATGGCAATTAGACATTTTTCTTTTTACTAGCACTTTCTGTTCCTACCCTGTGGTTTTGAAAAAAGAGAGAGCCAGATATAAAGAAAGAATAGAGAGGCTTCTTGTCACACCAATTCTCATAAATTCCTGACTGTAAATCTGGCTTCTGACTTTAATTAAGGTGCCTTATAGTTCTCACATTTTGTCAGTTAGCATGGACATCCTAGTTCCCTGCCGCTGGGGGGTCATAATATGTCCCAGAGCTTACATTAAAATGCACAATGAGAAAATGAAATTCCTGGCACCTGAAGTTTCCCCTTACTCTCCCTATTTTCATCTTTTTCCTTTGTTATTTTTATTTTACTTTTATTATAGAATCATCCTGTTACACCACCAATGGGACCACTACATTGTGGCAACAAAGGAAGTATCTGTCAGATAATGCACACTGGCTAAGAATGAACAAAACATCAGCTGAGTTGGGGTTATTATCCAGATCCTTTACCATGACCTAGTCTTATCCATTCTTTTGTCCTGAGCCAATTACACTCTGCCTGAGCTTATGACCAACTTCCTCCCTTGACCAAACTCAATGCATATTGCATGACTCCAACCAATTTTAGCTGCTTATGTCCCCAGGCAGATTCACATATTATTTGTTCCTTTGGATGAATGGTCATTCAGCAACCATTACCGAGTGTATTAGTAGTGCCTCAGGACAAGAATCACATCCAAAATAAGTATGGACATCCCACACACAGCCAGCTGTTTATTCACTATATGATTACAAGACTATGTGCTCTAATCTACCATGCCAATCCTAAAATAGTTTAGTCATCTTAATGAAAGAGGAAAAAAACTCACTGGGAATATATATGCATACACACACACACACACACACACACACACACAGAGAGAGAGAGAAAGAGAGAGATACATATATAGATAGATACAGGTACAGATATGTGTGTGGGTGTGTAATAGTTTTTTGCCAATTTTCTCCCCAACAGATTCAAACTCTCTTCTGTTATCAAGTATTTATGACCTTAATAGAGGTCAAGGATCCCAAGACCCAGGAAAAGAATTTGATTGATCTAGGCTAATCATGGTCACTTCATTTACTTTAATTGTGAGTAGTTGAGTCATGGGCATTTGAGCCAATTCTGGCCAATAGACACTGAAAAAAATGCTGTGGGACTTTCTAGAAGGGTTTAACTGGTTAAGAAAATGAAATGTATAGGAGGAAAATCTTCTCATATATAAGTTTTCAGGTTGGTATATGATTCCTGGAAGTGCTATAGCTACCATGTAACCATGACGGGAAGTTTACTGAATAAGTCAGAAGGTAACCATGGATAGTGCAAGCACATGCATCCTTAATAAGGTCCTTGGACTGCTGAATTCACCAACCATGGATATTATTTACCTGTGCTTTTCTTATCACGCAGGAACATAAATGGCCCAATTTTTGTAAGTAATGAAAAGTGGGTAACATGCCATTTTTACTTGAATTTTCTAGTACTTGTAGCTGGAAACATTCTAGCAGGCACAACCCATATTTCCAACTACAATCCTTTTCTTCTTGTATTATGAAAATTTCGAAGTTCAACCATTCTAAGCATAATGGGTGTAAGAATGAGCAGTCACCTACTTCTTTCTACTTCTTTAAATTCATTAACCAAACATTATGCCTATGTCTCCTTTCCTGTTATGACAGCTAAACATTAAAAAAAAAAAAAAACCTTGTGTGCGATAGCATTTTAATGAAAACTAGAGCAAGTCACTAAGAAAGATGACAAACCTGGGGCAGAAAAAAAATGCCCAAAATAAATCATCCAATATAAGAATGTCTGAAGCATTCTCTAAGGAAGGAAGCCCTAGAAAGCTCAGAGAAGCCAGGAACAAAGAGGAATAGTGAGGTGGAATTTGAGAATTCCACAGTAAGTAGAACACAGTCGGTGCTCTACTACTGAGGCAGGGAATGGGTTGAGTGACTATATTATTTGTGCTTCCCCATGAAAAATAAAATTGAAGAGATCCTTGTTCAGAAACTGTTAAGTATTTCAAGGCAGAGAGCAGAGAACTAGAGAACTAAAACAAGCTTGGAATCCTAAAAGGATCCTTAGAAAGCATGGGGCTCTGAGCAACTTTATGGGTACCATATCCATAAAGCCACTCTGGAAGCTGTACACAAAAGAGGTATGATTATGGTCAGTGGATATAGAGGGACTGAGATGGGTAATGAGGTTACAAAGTGGGAGTGAGCCCCAGAAAACATTTCTTAGTTTGTTTCCAGTCCAGAGCTAGGAATGTAGAGTACTGGTAGTATACTTTTATAGTTGACCCTATCATAGACTCTCATATTTCAGATGAAAATCATAATATGAAATGTTATTTAAATGACAGAGAAATAGTTGATATACAACATTAATAAAGGTAGCTGGACATAAAATTGTATGTGTGTATGTATGTATGTATATATAATTGTATGTGTATATGTATGTATGTATACATTTATAGGGTGTGCATATAAATAGATTCAAATGAAGTATACCAAAATATATTAATAGTATGTGTATTAGTTAACTAAGATATCATAAGAAAGCATCATAAAATGAGTGGCTTAAAGATAAACATTTATTGTCTCACAGTTCTAGAAGCTGGAAGTCTGAAATCAGGATGTTAGCAAAGTTGATTTCTTCTAAGGGCTGTGGGAGAAGGATCTGTTCAGGGCTACTGTCCTTGGCTTCTAATATGGCTAAGTTTATGTAGCATTTTATTTGTATGTCTCCAAATTTCCTGCTTATGACACTAGTCATTTTGGATTAAGGACCTGTTCTAATGACCTCATTCTACTTTGATTACTTCTCTAAAGATCCTATTCCTAAAGATACTGGAGGTTAGAACATTGATGTATAAATTTGAGGGTTGAGGGGACACGACCCATATACTATATTAACCATATGATGGACTATATTTTTTTCTTTATATATTATCATAGCTTTCAAAGACTGTTCAATCAATTTAAAAATGACAGAAAATATTACAAAAATATGGATATTTACAATGATCTAAATAACAAGCCAAAGAAAATACCAATAATAGGATACTGGCTGATTGTAACAGAAGAGTCTTGGTGAGGAATATGGGGAAATAACATATAGTGTGTAAGAAAAGGCTGTATCATGTTGAGTGAATCATTTTGTAGCACTAGCATAGGTAGTTCATTTGAGTAACATCTTTCTATTTAAAAAATTTTATATCCTTAAGAATAATGATCCCAACTCTCAATCTTTTTTTCCTTCCCACACAACTTCTCTCACTATGCTGATCCAGGATTCTAGCTCTACAATTAAAATTATACCATATATCTGTGTACCCATTCCAACTTCCAGAATCCCGAACCAAGTGCATCTAACAAATTCTAAGGAACATCCTCAAATTCTGATTAGATTGAAACTGGTAGGATAAATACCCACTCTGAAATATATTTACTCTTTACTATGTTTTAAGAGTCCAACAAGCCTATATTCTCACAGAATTTAATCACTGTAGAGCTGTGATTCATAGTTTACTTTATAGGGTTATTATAAGAATAACTATTAGTTATCATTTTTCCATTTTTCATATATTCTATCAAATATTTTTATTAAGAACTCATAGTGTACATAATACAATATAGGATATATTTGGTCAAAATTTTTTGAGTGGAACAACTTGTTATTATATTCAAGGCAGTGACTCAATTGTTAGGAGAACTAATTAAGCTTTGTTCTATTCCATTTGTACAAACTCAATCCTAAAACCCCCACTTGACCATGTGCTATCTGAAAGAAACAAACAAAATGGTCCAAAAACAGAAGATACTCAATCAGTTAATCAATATAATCCCTAGGAAGAATCAAACACACACACACACACAGAGAGAGAGAGAGAGAGAGAGAGAGAGAGAGAGAGAAACCAAACATACAAAGTTTCAACAAATACTAAGATCACTAAAAAACATTTTGGATGCATTTCAAAGGAAGTTACAGGAACATGTCACCCATCAAAATCAAAACACTTAGCTGTCACTGAAATTTCACAAGACAAATTGGAGCTGCCAAAATCTTCTAGAAATTCTATACACTTCAAGGATGAATATACTCTTTGTACTGCGTCTTAGCTTAACAACAACAAAATATAGATGGAAACTATAAACATAAACTTAGATGCTTCTAAGGGCTTAATTGCTCAACATTATGATTTTAGTTGACATTAACAACAGTTTACTTTAAATTGGTATTCACAATATAAAGTAGCAATTATAATTGGAGATATCATCTATTAAATCATACCCTGACAATGTCAAGTTTGTTTGTTTGCCATTATGGAAGATAGAGTTTGTTACTTTTATTTTTTAACAAGAGAAGATCAAATATATATTCTCCATCACAATGTGACAGTACAGAAGTTGACATGCCTTCTATACAGGGTTTTAATTTTTTTTCAGGGTTTTAATATTTTTAAAATCAGGAAATGCTACTGTCTTCAGAGTCTGAAGTTAAAGGACATTTTCATGTTGAATCAGTGTCATTTACTTTTCAATGGACATGTGAGTGACTACTCTATGTAAAGCACTGTTAAAAATTTTCCATGAGTTAAAAATATACAACCACATCTCCATTCTTCAATACAACCATAATCTAATAGAGGCAATAATACATAGGAAAATTATGTTCCCAGACAATATAATTGCTTTGTAATTGATGCAAATAAATAACTATGAAGATTTAAGTGATGGAAAACACATTTCTGTGCAGTGTAATTGTGAAACCCTTCAAACAGAAACTTCTGGGTCTTAAAGGATGAGAAAGATTTCCCTAAAAGGCCATGAATAAGAAGAAATCCCCAAATTTCATCCAATTCACGAAGTGAGAAAAGTACAAGAAGTATTTGAGAAACAGCCAGAATTATAGCTGGATTGGAAGGAGGGCCAAAATCATAAAACAGGAAAAGGAGAGAGAAGGCCAAAGATCAAGAGATGGCCAAAACAAAAGAAGACAAAAATGCAGATCTTACAATTATCTTTCATTCTATTATTTGGCATTTCGCTTCTTGGTTTTCAAGTGGGACTGGGCTTACTTACAGGAAATACTATCAACAATCACGCCATAATTTTGAAAAACAGGGAATGCCAGGCACATATACTAGACTTCTCCACATGGCATGTTCCTCAGCAACAAACAAATTTCTGAAAATTCAGAAATTATGATTCTTTTCATGTCTGATGAAAATACTTCATAAAGAACCCTGTGTATTATTGATCACCTTGGTAAAAGTGAGTTTAATGGTCTTTTTTTTTTTTTGAAATGGGAGTTCTGAATCAGAAATAAGAGGTAGTAACTGAAATAGAATAAATTAAAACAGTTCCCGTTTATTAGTTCAAGTTTTTAAGAAAAGTTCTTATGTCTAATCTTCTGAAAACTCAGAATTCTGATTTTCAGCAGACTAATCAATAATGCTGTCTCTCTCTTTCCTCTCTCTCTCTCTCTCTCTCTCTCACACACACACACACACACACACATCTCTGTTACCATTAATTTTAGCCTTAAAATCCATCAGAATCCTAAAGGAGAACATAGGCAGTAATCTCTTCGATATCAGCCACAGCAACTTCTTTCAAAATATGTCTCCAAAAGCAAAGGAAACAAAAGCCAAAATAAACTTCTGGGACTTCATCAAAATCAAAAGCTTCTACACAGCAAAGGAAACAGTCAAGAAAACAAAGAGGCAACCCACGGAATAGGAGAAGATATTTGCAAATGACAGTACAGACAAAAGGTTGATATCCAGGATCTATAAAGAACTCCTCAAACTCAACACACATAAAACAGATAATCATATCAAAAAATGGGCAGAAGATATGAACAGACACTTCTCCAATGAAGACATGCAAATGGCTATCAGACACATGAAAAAATGTTCATCATCACTAACCATCAGGGAGATTCAAATTAAAACCACATTGAGATATCACCTTACACCAGTTAGAATGGCCAAAATTAACAGAACAGGAAACAACATGTGTTGGAGGGGATGTGGAGAAAGGGGAAACCCTCTTACATTGGTGGGAATGCAAGTTGGTGCAGCCACTTTGGAGAACAGTGTGGAGATTCCTCAAGAAATTAAAAATAGAACTTCCCTATGACCCTGCAATTGCACTACTGGGTATTTACCCCAAAGATAGAGATGTAGTGAAAAGAAGGGCCATCTGTAACCCAATGTTTATAGCAGCAATGGCCAAACTGTGGAATGAACCAAGATGCCCTTCAACAGATGAATGGATAAGGAAGATGTGGTCCATATGCACTATGGAATAGTATGCCTCCATCAGAAAGGATGAATACCCAACTTTTGTAGCAACATGGACGGGACTGGAGGAGATTATGCTGAGTGAAATAAGTCAAGCAGAGAGAGTCAATTATCATAAGGTTTCACTTATTTGTGGAGCATAACAAATAGCATGGAGGACATGGGGAGTTAGGAGAAGGGAGTTGAGGGAAACTGGAAGGGGAGGTGAACCATGAGAGACTATGGACTCTGAAAAACAATCTGAGGGGTTTTAAGTGGTAGGGGGGTGGGAGGTTGGGGAACCAGGTGGTGGGTATTAGAGAGGGCACGGATTGCATGGAGCACTGGGTGTGGTACAAAAAACAATGAATACTGTTATACTGAAAATAAATAAAAAATAAATTTAAAAAAATAAAATATTAAAAATATTGAGCAGGACTTGGTAAATTCAACACAAATGAAAAGGAAGTTCTAAGTTTCAGTGAAAGACCAAAATTTTCCATACTTACTTACTGCATTACATTTAAATCAGTAATACAAAGATGCTCTGTCTTAATGCTAACAGTTAATGCAGTATTTTCAAAGAACAACAGAAAAAAATTGGTAATTGATTAAGCACTGTTTTTTTAAACATTTCAATTCATTCTTTTTTTTTTGAAATTTTAATATAATTTTTTATTTTTTATAAACATATATTTTTATCCCCAGGGGTACAGGTCTGTGAATCACCAGGTTTACACACTTCACAGCACTCACCAAAGCACATACCCTCCCCAATGTCCATAATCCCACCCCCTTCTCCCAAACCCCCTCCCTCCCAGCAACCCTCAGTTTGTTTTGTGAGATTAAGAGTCACTTATGTTTTGTCTCCCTCCCAATCCCATCTTCTTCATCATATATTTTTTTAAAGATTTTACTTATTTATTTGAAAGACAGAGATCACAAGTAGGCAGAGAGGCAGGCAGAGAGAGAGGGGGAAGCAGGCTCCCTGCTGAGTGGAGAGCCTGATGTGGGGCTCGAACCCAGAACCCTGGGATCACGACTTGAGCCGAAGGCAGAGGCTTTAACCCTCTGAGCCACCCAGGCGCCCCTAAATCCAATTTTTTTCCTTAATATAAAATATATTCCTACAGCTTAAATGTTGCAGGGAAAAATATTCTTACTGGTATTTTTCAGTCTTATGACCATCATGACCATTGTTCATACATGGACCCCTAATTCTGTTTATTAATTTCATTTCCTTGTTTTCTAGAAAAAAATCATCATATATATATTTTTTTATATTTTTTATTTTTTATAAACATATATTTTTATCCCCAGGGGTACAGG
>NC_081558.1:128218421-128232009 GCF_022355385.1 Mustela nigripes | reverse complement strand
TCTGTGAATCACCAGGTTTACACACTTCACAGCACTCACCAAAACACATACCCTCCCCAATGTCCATAATACCACCCCATTCTTATTTCACACCTATCTTATATTCCTGTTAGATATATTTCCTACCAGATATCTTATATTCCTAATACTATAATGCTATCTCTCTCATACCAAATTAGTCACTTAAAAATAGCTCCATGACCTTGGAAAATCATGGAAGTTTCCTAAGCCTCCATTTTCCTATTTTAAAAAAAGTACTACTATTTAAATGAACCATTCCATGTATCATGCCAAGATTTTGAATTTCTACATATTACCTTCCTTCTATGAAAAAGAAGGAGCAATCTCAATTGCTCCTCTGAGTACAGATTGTGCCATTTATAAATATGATAATTAAAGTAATGATCAGAGACTAGATTTGCAAGTGCATATTTTGGTGTGAATACATTACTCAATCCTCCCCTTCTGGCTTGGGAGAATGCACCAGCATGCTCACGCCAGCCGCTGAGGTTAGAAAGCCTTCTGCCTATAAGGATCCTAGATTTTCACTTCACAATGGCTTTATCAGCTTCTGCAGCTGCTGGATAATGCAAGCTCCTAAGAGGCTCTAAGAGACACTTAGACACCTGTCAAACCAGGTGCAGTGGGACAGCAATTGCCCAAGAAATATCTAGACTGGTATAGAGCCAACTCGTTCTCCACCTTAAAAAAAAAAAAAAAAAAAAAAAAGGCTAATGTGATCACATTTAGGTAACAGTCCCCTTTCCCATCCAGACATTTTTACAGGCACTTAAAAGACAGAAAGGTGTGTTTTTTAAAAACCTGAAGCGAGGGCTAGCTCAGAATCCAGAAATGGCGCTTACTCAGCCTGTTCTGAAATGTTACCTAGTTGTTAATCATTAATGAGACGCTAAATTTATGAAACCTTGAAGTGAAACAGAACACTAAGATTTTGGCATCAAGTTTCATTTGTATCAACTTTCTGGGGAAAAAAAAAAAAACAAAAAACAGCTCAGTAAGTTGGACTACAGGCTGCTGGGACTACCCCAGGGCATCAGTGTTGTTCTGTAAAATCACACTATATCATCAGCATACATGTGCACAGGGGAGAAAACACATTAGACTGTAAGATAATCGTCAAGCAGAGAAAATAAAATACACCCTCAGGCATCCCATTTGTAATTCCCTTGAATCTATGATCACACAGCTTTCTTTCCTGTACAATTCCTCAAGTTAATGCAAACCACTTTATGCAGTCACTATAAGGCCCCAAATCCCTCCAGTTTTCTAGGGGTAATTTATGGCCAGCTCAAGAAAAAGCCTTAGAGAGGTCAATAAAAATTGCTCCAATCACACAGTCTTCATCTATTGCATTAGAGATACTGTGGGTGCCAAATCCTAGGTGATCGGTTTGCTATGAAGCCTGACAAGAAGAACCAGCAAACACTTTGGCTGCAGGTAGTTTGAAATGTGTACATATACATTGTTTTTTGCTTTGTTTTGTTTTTTTGTTGTTGGCTTTTTTTTTTTTCAGAAACAGAACCAAAACAGGACTTTGCTAAATCAAATGTCTTAATTCCTTTTCTGTAGGTGTGAATTACACTGGCACATGTCCTGAGATGAATGAGGAAAGACTTCAGAACAGAGGTATTTACCTCAGCTGTTAAAGGAGTTACCAAATAAAGGAAGTGGGCTTTTCACTGAGATTGTGTCTTAATTTAATGTTCATCAGGAAATAATTCCAAACCTTCCAATGCATAAATTAATTTCTCTCCACAAAAAATGCACATTATTTTCTCCTGTGTGCATCTGTGGACATGAAGGCACAGTACCCACCACCATTAACAAAATGCATCACCAAAAGGTAAAAGAAATCACAATAATGGTCTGGTGTTTGTCATCAGAGTGTCACTGCTTTAAATGTTTACAGTTAATTATTTTAAATTTTTTGAATATATATTTCCTATTACCTAAATATATATTTCCATTCTCCAAAAAAATCTTTCTAGATGTTTCCAGAGATGAATTCCCTATTTACATATATATTAAACAGAAGAGTGGCCTCCAGCTTTCTCAGTCTTCTGATTATAAACACAGTGTACATCAGTCAGGGTTCTCCAGAGAAACAGAACCAGTAGGATATACAGAGACATATATGAGAAGATTTATGGGAATTGGCTCATAATGATTATGGAGCTTGAGATACACCATCTGCAAGCTGAAGAACCAGAAAAGCTGAGGTTTACTTCAATCTGAGTCATGACCCACGAACTCGGAGCTTTGATATCCCAGGGCAGGAGGATCTGAATATCCCAGCTCAAGAAGACAGAGTGAGAATTCACCCATGATGAACTGTTTTACTAGTCCTATCTACCATAAAAAGACAATATAAGAAAATAACTGTATGCATTTTGAGCGGAGACAAGTAATATGATTGTCTATAAAGGTAGAAAATTGTGGATTCATTCATTCATTCATTCAGGTCTGCAAATAATAAGCAAGCACAGCAAAGTCCCAGAACACAAGGTGAATACTTAAAATGTCAATTGTTTTCCTATATTCTAGTAATCAACAACTGAAGTTTGAAAGTAAAAAAACAATGCTATTTACAACAATACTGTCCCTCCTAAACAATATGCTTAAATCTTTCTTTAAAATCTTTCTTTAAAATGCAATATTCATATGTTAACAAATTATGAAAAAATTGATGTAAGTAATTTTTTAAATATTTAAATAAACAGAAATAATCTGTGTTTACAAATTGGAAGAGTTAATGTTAGCATTACAAATTCCAAGGAGCCTGTGTGGCTCAGTTGGTTAATTGTCTGTCTTCACCTCAGGTCGTGATCCCAGGGTCCTGGGATAAAGCCCCACATCACGTTCTATGCTCAGTGGGGAGCTTTGCTTCTCCCCCTCTGTCTGTCTGCCACTCTGCACATTCACTCTCTCTCTTTCTCTCTCTCTCTGTTGTCAAATAAATAAAATATTTTAAAAAATTGTGAGTTCTTACCATTTGATCTATATAGATTCAATGCAATCCAAATCAAAATTACATTAGGCTATTCTATAGATATCAACAAATTTATTCTAAAATGTATATGGAAAAGCAAAAGACCTAGAACAGCCAACACAATATGAAAGAAGGAGAAAAAAGTTGGAGAATTCATACCTGATTTCAGGCCTTACTACATTTAAAGTCATGGTAATCAAAAGAGGATGATATTAGTGAGTGTACAAACATATAGATCAATGAAAAAAAAAAAGTGGAAAACCCCCAAACGGACTCACACAAACATTGTCACTGATTTTTGACAAAATAATAAAAATAATTCAATGGATAAAGAGTTTTTTTTTCAACAAATGGTGCTGGAAAAAACAATTGCACATCTAATTACTAAGAAATGAACATAGACAGACATCTTATACATTTCATAAAAATTAATTAGTAGTAGGTCATATATCTAAGTGTGGAACACAAATTAAAAAATGAGTGAAGCATCTAAACAGCATCCCACAAAGAAGGTATACAGATATTAAAGACGGATATTAAAAGATGCTCAACACCATTTGTCTTTACAAAATCTAAAACTAAAATGATATAGCCTATATACCTATTACAGTGGCTAAAATACAAAGAAACAAAAAAAGCAAAAACACCCAATGATACTAATTGCTGCTGGGGAAATACAGCAACATGAGCTCTCATTTGCTGCTGTTGGGAATGCTAAATGGTACAGCTACTTTGGAAAATAATCTGATGATATAATCAGATAGCAGTCATACTATTAGATATTTACCTAACTGATTTGAATACCAATGTCCATACCGGAATCTAAATGTGAAACTTCATGGCAGTTTTATTCATAATTTTCCAAAACTAGAAGCAATCCTAAAGTCTTCCAATAAAAGACTGCATAAACATGAAACTGTAATGGTGAATACATAATACTAGGTATTTGTCAAAACCCATGAACCCTTACAACATGAAAAGTGAATCTTAATGTATACATATTTTTAAAATCATTTCAAAGATTAGGGGGATCCCACGATAGAATACAGAAATTGAAAACAACAACCTGATGGTATTAAAAATTTATAACACAACTTTACTGAGCATGGTGAGGCATAAGGTACTGACATAATTAATTTAGGAAATGAATAGTCTGAAAGACTAAAGGCAAAAGAAATGTACATAAGCTACACTGCTTATCAAATCTAGTTGATAAAATTATCTCTCATGAGGGCACAAGTTAACAAATCAGATACTGCTATACTTTTATACTAGAATCAAATAAAGTAAATAGTTTCTTAACCTTAGGGTAGGAATTTACAGTTAAGCAAGAGATAGAGGCTATAATGATGTAAACAATAATGGATTAGAATTGAACACATCACTATCAAATCATGTTTGCCCTAATATAAATATAGAAATACTTATATATATTGTGTTAGTATAGACATATATATTTCTTCGATCTGTTAGCTGACAGAACCTAGAAGTAATTACAACCCAGAAAAACAAGTAACCTAATGGCCAGACCTTTGTTTAAAATATAATTTTTAATAAGAGAAACTAGGTTTCCTTGGGGAAATGGATAATTCTAGGACTTGGAAGAAAATACTAAAGATAAGTCTGAAGTATCTTGTAGTACCAGAAATAAGTGCTTAAAAGAGTTCCACAATGAGAAAGAAGGCACAAGATGGTGGAGGAGTAGGGAACTGTATTTAAACTGGTCTCCTGAATTTAGCTGGATATCTACCAAGCCAGTCTGAACACCCAAGAAAACAGCTTGATACATAGGATTGTATATGTCTGATCTCTGCAGGGGCAGAGGATCTTCAGTCAAGAGGTACAAAGGATGGAATTATGATTGCATGAACAGATATCAGGGGATAAACAGAAGGGGGAGGGGTCCACCAGAAGCTACCCACTGGAAAGTAAAATAATACACCAGTGCAAAAGCATCCTGAAGCTGGGGACCAAGGATAGCTTGTGGAGCAGTGTTGGTGGGATGGGAAGCACCTGGTAAGACCTCCAACAGGATCCAGGAGTTTAAGGGGCAAATGCTGGGACCAGGGCAGCCGCTTGTGTGGACCTGTTCCTGTGGACCTGGGGAGCTAACTGTCGCTGCTGTTCACACCCCCCAGACCAGGATTGCCTGTGGTTTTGGAGGCACAGGGGACAGAGTTTAGTGGGGTCCACCATTGAGAGGATCACTGAGGGTATGCACTGCTATGGAAGGCTGTGATTTGCATGGTTCTTGCAGAGGAGGAGACTGTGTTCTGGAGAGTTTAGAGGGGAGCAGAATGTGGTTTCTCTCCTCTGGGGTGGATGTCTGCATGCAGACATTTTCCTCTGACTCGACCATCCAAAAAGCCACCAGAGAAGAAAAAAAAAAAAAAAAACAGTTTGCACAGAGCCCAGCCTCTTGATGGGGGACCAGGGCAATTCCGCCCAAGCAGGATTAACTGAAAAACAACGTGGCAGGCCCCTCCCACAGAAGACACACTGGAAGGAAAAGACCATGACAACCTGAGGGTCCCCATAAAACTATAAAATCCCAGCACTAAGGGAAAAATAGCATACTAAACTTCTGGTGTTGCCTCATAGTCTGCATATTTCTTATATACAACTTTTTTATATGTTCTCATGTGTCTTCTGTTTTGTCTTTTTACCTATTTAACATTTCAACTAGGTGTGTAATACCTGATCCCTAGTAAATTTTTAACTTCTGCTCTTTCACACATATACTTTTTTTCTTTTTCATTTATTTATATATAGATAGATATAGATATAAGCTTCAGTGTAGTCCTTTTTTCCCTATACAATACTACCTTTATGTATATATACACCAGTTTTAATTTCCCTGTAACTCTGGGAAGTAGTGTTCTCTAACAAAGAGAACAAAATACACCCAAGAAAAATTGAAACACTCTACCTCACCCACATTAAGAGATTATAGCTCCCCCAACCCTCTGTTTTGTTTTGTTTTGTTTTTAACTTGATAAATCTTATTCTTTGGTTTCCTTTTGGCTGGGTTTCCTTGGTTGTGGCTTCTAATTACTCATAATTTTTTCAGGGTGCATCTTGTCTGAATTGAGGTTGATATTTTCAACTCTATACATTCCCTCAACCACCTCTCAACAGAATTACTAGGAGGAAGAACTCCAAACAATAAGAAAAGAGCCAGAAACAATGGCCACTCCCACAGACCTAATGGATATGGATATAAGCAAGATGTCAGAAACAGACTACAAGGTAACAGCTATGAAGACAATAGCTATGCTGGAGAATACCATTAATGGTAACATAGATTCTCTAAGGGCAGAATGAGAACTAATCAGGCTGAACTTTAAAATGTTATCAATGAGATGCACTATAAATAGATACTCTAACAGCTAGGGTAAACAAGGCAGAAGAACGAATTAGTGACCTGGAAGACAAAATAATAGAAAAGAAGGACTAGGAGGAGACCTGGAAAAAACAACTTAAAATCCATGAAAACTGAATTAGAGAAAAAATGATGCCATGAAATATTTCAATGACACAATTACTGGGATCCCTGAGAGGGTGGAGAGAGAGAGGACTAGAAGATACATTTGAGCAAATCTTAGCAAGAACTTCTCCAAGAAGCAAGCATGCATTTCCTAGAGGCAGAGAGGACCCCTCCCAAGATTAGAGAGAACAGACCAATAACCCAGCATGTAATAGTAAAACTCACAAATCTTAGAGCCAAGGAAAGTATCTCAAGGGCAGTTAGGGGGAAGAGATTCCTTATATATAGAGGAAGGAACATCAGAATAATGTTAGACCTGTGCACAGAGACCTGGCAAGCCAGAAGAAAGAGAAGGAAAACTTCCAAACTCATTCTATGAAGCCAGAATTACCCTAATCCCCAAACCAGGCAAAGACCCCCATCAAAAAGGAGAATTTCAGACCAAGATCCCTGAGGAATATGGATGTCAAAATTCTCAACAAGATCCTAGTTAATAAGATACAACAGTACATTAAAAGGATTATCCATCATGACCAGGTGTAATTTATCCCTGAGATGCAAGGGTGTTTCAACATTCACAAATTAATCAATGTGATAGAACACATTAATAAGAGGAGAGAGAAGAACCATATGGTGCTCTCAATTGATGCAGAAAAGGCATTTGACAAAATACAGCATCCTTTCCTGTTTAAAACTCTTTAGAGTGTAGAGATAGAGGGAACATTCCTCAATTCCATAAAACCATCTATGAAAAGCCCACAGCAAATATTCTCAATGGGGAAAAGCTGAGAGCCTTTCCTTTAAGATCAGAAACATGATAAGGATGCCACTCTTGCCACTATTGCTCAGCATAGTACTAGAAGTCCTAGCAACAGCAAACAGAGAGCAAAAAGAAATAAAATGTATTCAAATTGGCAAAGAAGATGTCAAACTCTGCCTCTTCACAGATGACATGATACTTTATATGGAAAACCCAAGATTCCACCCCCAATTACTAGAACTCATACAACAATTCCAGTAATGTGGCAGGATGCAAAATCAATGCACAGAAGTCAGTTGCTTTCCTAATACACTAACAATGTAACTGTAGAAAAAGAAATTGGGGTATCAATTTTATTTACAATAGCACCAAAAAACCATAAGATTCCTTGGAATAAACCTAACCAAAGAGGTGATGGAGCTATACTCTAGAAACTATAGAACATTTATAAAAGAAATTGAAAAAGACACAAAAACATGGAAAAACATTCCATGCTCATGGATCAGAAGAATAAGCATTGTTAAAATGTTTATGCTATGCAGAGCAATCTATATGTTCAACAACATCCCAGTCAAAATACTAATGGCATTTTTCAATGTGCTGGAACAAATAATCCTAAAATTTGTAGGGAAAAAAGACCTGAATCACCAAGGAAATGTTGAAAGATAAAAACAAAGCCGTGGACATAACGTTGCCTGATTTCAAGCTATATTACAAAGCTGTGATCACCAAGACAGCATGGTACTGGCACAAAGACAGACCATAGATCAGATGGAACAGAATAGAGAGCCCAGATATGGACTCTCAACTCTATGGTTAACTAATCTTCGACAAAGCAGGAAAAAATATCCAATGGACAAAAGACAGTTTCTTCAATAAATGGTGCTGGGCGTTAGACAGCTGTATACAAAGAATGAAACTCAACCACTTTCTTACACCATACACAAAGATAAACTCTAAATGGATGAAATACTTCAATGTGCAACAGGAATCCATCAAAATCCTTAGGAGAACATCAGTCATAGCAATTTCTTTCAAGACACGTCTGCAAAGGCAAGAGGGATAAAAAGTGAAAATGAACTTTTGGGACTTCATCAAGATGCTTCTGCACAGCAAAGGAAACAGTCAACAAAACAAAGAGGCAACCCAGGGAATAGGAGAAGATATTTGCAAATGACACTACATATAAAAAGCTGATATCCAAAATCTATAAAGAACTCCTCAAACTCAATACCCAGAAAACAAATAATCAAGTCAAAAATGGGCAGAAGACATGAAAAGACACTTCTCCAAAGAAGACATATGAATGGCCAATAAACACAAGAAAAAATGTTCATCATCATTAGTCATCGGGGAAATTCAAATCAAAACCACATTGAGATATCACCTTACACCAATTAGAAAGGCAAAAATTGACAAGGCAAGAAACTACAAATGTTGAAAGAGGATGTGGAGAAAGGGGAACCCTCTTACACCGTTAGTAGAAATGCAAGGTGGTATAGCCACTTTGGAAAACAGTGTCGAGGTTCCACCAAAAACTAAAAATAGAGCTACCCTATAACCCAGCAATTGCACTACTGGATATTTACCCCAAAGATACAGAGGTAGTGAAAAGAAGGGCCACGTGCACCCCAATGTTTATAGCAAGAATGTTCATAATAGCCAAAATGTAGAAAGAGTTGAAATGCCCTTCAACAGAAAAATGGATAAAGATGAGGTCCATATATACAATGGAATACTACTCAGCCATCAGAAAATTTGCATCAACAAGGACAGAACTGGAAGATATTATGCTAAGTGAAATTAGTCAAGCAGGGAAAGTCAATTATCATATGTTTTACTTATTTGTGGAATATAGGAAATAGCATGGAGGATATTAGGAAAAAGAAGGGGAAATCAGAGGGGGGGAAAAACTCTGAGAGACTATGGACTCTGAGAAACAAACTGAATATTTTAGAGGGAAGCGGGGTTGGAGGGTGGTTAGCACAGTGATAGGTATTAAGGAGGACATATATTGCATGGAGCATTGGGTGTTATATGTAAACAATGAACCATGGAAAACCACATCAAAAACTAATGGTGTACTGTATGGTGACTCTCATAATGTTAAAAAAAAATGAATAGCCTATATTACAGGTAACTGTTATTACAGTATACAGAGTTAACTGTGTATAGACTATGATATCAATTCAATAAAATGTAATATGGCAACCAAAAATTTGAAAATAAAAATAAATAAATAAAAGAGTCCCATAATGTTGGGGTTATGTCAATGGGATAAAAGACTCAACTAAAAGAATTCCCAAGAATTTAAGCAACAAAATAAAGTAGTATTGGATTATTACCTCAAATATAAAATAAATATCCATGAATCCATACTGACATAAATGACTAAATAAATAAATGGGTGAGAATATGACAGTCTCTGAAGTAGAATAATTTCAGTATCAAGACATTGAATGATTGAATTAAAAGGACAGTGCCATGGACTGAATGTTTGTGTTCCCTCCAAAATATGAATGTTGAAATCCTAACCCCCAAGATAGAGTTTTTCAAAAGTAGTCAGGTCCTAAGGGTGGATTCTTATGAATGGGAATAGTGAACTCAGAGAACTCTCTCCCTGTTTCCACCATGTGAAGATACAATGAGAAGATGGTACAATCTGCAACATATTTGAACAGGCCTTTCTCCAAAGAAGATATATAAACAGCGAATAAGCATATAAAAGATTTTTTTTTTAAAGATTTTATTTATTTATTTGACAGAGAGACATCACAAGCAGGCAGAGAGACAGGCAGAGAGAGAGAGAGAGAGAGAGAGAGGAGGAAGCAGGCTCCCTGCAGAGCAGAGAGTCCGATGCGGGGCTCGATCCCAGGACCTTGAGATCATGACCTGAGCCGAAGGCAGCGGCTTAACCCACTGAGCCACCCAGGCGCCCCAAAAGATTGTTAAACATCATTAATTTTAGGGAAAAACAAAACAAATCAAACCATGTCGAGGTACTACATCATACCTAGCAGGATGCTTAAAATTAAAAAGACAAAAACAAGTGTTGGCCAAGATGTGGAAAAACTGAACCTTTATACATCACTGGGGTACTATAAAATGGTATGGCTACTTTGAAAAACAATTTAGCAGTTTTTCTCAAAAACGTTATGTACAGTTTCCAGTTGTTACATGACTCAGCAATTATACTACTAAGGATATACTTGATAAGATTTAAAAGGATAGGTATCCACAGAATTGAGTATTATGAGTTTTATCTTTGGATCAAGTCTAATTAACAAAAATCTATATACTTTTTCTAATGTGGTATCTTTACCCGTTATGAATGCCTCCACTAAAATATAACCATATCCCTTATAGTCAATAGAGAAGGAAAATTCAAAACTGAATTCTAACTACATTAAAGGCTTAGTTTACATAACACAATTTCAATACATACAACTCTTACACAACATACGTTAATTGCTTTGAGTAGCTTCACAAATAATCCTAGAAAATAATTAAGGCATTGACTTTGTAGAACATTACTCTAGTAACTATATCCAGTTATTTTTATTCTAGTGATTTATAATATAAAAAACAAAATAGCTATAAATTATATAATTCACAATTATATCAATAATCTTTGGTTTAGTCTTTAAAATATAACACACTTCACGCTAGGAAAAGGTTAAATCAACTTTTGGCCTGATAATTAGACCATCTTGAAAGTAGATTTGTCATGAATATTGGCATGATTTATAACTTACGTGGAAGAGAGAAACCATTGTTTTGGTTTAAATGTTCTTTTTCTCCACTTCCATCAAGATTGAAATAAAAATGTTATTTATAAATCAACAAGAAAAGTAGAATAAATGCATATTTGAACTCTATCAAATTTCAGCATATGCTTTCAACTAACTGCAAGTTGGACATCAGTACAAGCATCTAATTTTACATATTAAAAATATAACTCATTATCTGTATTATAAAATAAACTTAAGTCGTCACTAATTTGAAAGTATCAAATTGGTTTTACCAATTATTCATATAAATCACAGAATTCTTCTACTTTATCCTGAAATGTCTCTTAATCAGTTTCAGTTATCCAGGCAAAAGACCAGGGTTAGTAACTATGGAGGTGAGGTAAAATCATAGGAGCCTGCACAGGATATGTAGGTAGGAATATTTCTGACATGGAGATGTAAGGGAATACAATATTTATATGCCATGAAAGTATGAATATGTACAGGTTTTTTAATATCTGATTGGTTTTGATCAGTGAAGCAAGATGGCAGAGGAGTAAGAGACTGAAATATCATTAGGTCCCAGGAGTTCAGATAGATAGTTACCAAACCATTCTGAACACCTAAAAATTCAATAGAAGATAGAAGAGAAGAGCAACAATTCTAGGAACAGAAAAGCAAGCATTTTCTGGAAGGTAGGATGTGCAGAGAACTGAATCCAAAGTGACAGGAAGATAGGCCATGGGGGAGGGACTGGCTCCAGGCAAGCTCTGGAGCAGCAGAGCACAAAATCAAAACTCTTAGAAGTCTGCTACACTGAAGAAGGTCGCCTGAGAGGCTAAGCATGGGTGGAGTCCTCACGGGAACAGTGTGGTCTCAGAATCTGCAGGGTCACAGAAAGACCAGGGGTGTCTGAGTGTGGTAGAGCTTCCAGGTATCAGAGCCGGGAAGCCAGCTACAGAGAGGGAGACAAGGGGTGTTCTCTCAGCTCAGGGTTACCTTAAACTGTGATCCAGGGCACAGTCAGTCCACTGTTCTTTGAGCAGGGACCCCACAAGTGGCAGACCTGGAGAGACACACACCTTCTTCCTCTGGGAGGAGCAGCATGGGAGTGCATGGCAGGAATCTGCTGGGTTTGGAGACTCCAAATGGGACTGTGTGCCAGAAATAGAAATGCTTGGTCAAAGGCTGGGTGAGCAGAGAGCGTGGCCAGAGACTATGGAGACAGGAGAGATTGACTGCTTTTCTCTGAGGGTGTGCTGAGAGTGGGGCCCTGAGCTCTTGGCTCCTCTAGGCCGGGTATTGGGAGGCCACTATTTTCATTCCCGTCCTCCAGATATCTATGGAAAGTGTTGAGGGAATAAAAGCTACTGAGAGTGAACCCAAGCAGATTACTTAGCCTGGCCTCTGTCTAGGAAGGTACAATACTGCATCAGGAAAAGATATTTGGGAACCATTGCAACAGGCCCCTCCCCCAGAAGATCAGCAAGAACATCCAGCCAAGACCAAGTTAACCAAACAATGAGAGCCGTGGAACTCCAGAGCTAGGGGAAAGCAACACATAAAATTCATGGCTTTTTCCCCATGATCCTTTAGTTTTTCAAAGTTAACTTTTTTTTTTTTAAAGATTTTATTTATTCATTTGACACAGAGAGATCACACGTAGGCAGAGAGGCAGGCAGAGAGAGAGAGAGGAGGAAGCAGGCTCCCTGAGGAGCAGAGAACCCGATGCGGGACTAGATCCCAGGACCCTGAGATCATGACCTGAGCCGAAGGCAGCAGCTTAACCCACTGAGCCACCCAGGCGCCCCAAAGTTAACTTTTTTTAATTTTATTTTTTCTTCTTTTTTTTAACTTTTCCTCTTTTCTCTTTTAATGTTTTTAACTACTTTATCTTACCAATAACTTATTAAAAATTAGTTTTAAATTTTCATTGCTATAGTCATATTTTATCCCTTCATTATATTTAACCTTATTTTTGGTAAACATATAGAGTTTTTTTTTCTTAAAATTTTGGGATACAATTGCTTCTAATAGATCAAAATGTACCATAAATCTAGTGAATGGCTTTGTTCTAGTGTCCAGCCTGATCACATTCTCTCCTCCTTTTTTTTTCCAACCTACTTAACAATTCCTTGTTTAAAATCTATTAATTTTCAACTTTACAGTCATATTCTATCCCTTCATCATGTTTATCCTTATTTATATATGTATATTTTTCTTTCTTTAAAATTTTTGGAGGTAGTTTCTTCTAAGAGACCACAATACACCCCAAAATCAAGTGGGTGACTCTGTTCTACTCACCACTCTAGTATTTATGTACATATGCATATCTATATTATATATATATGATATATATATGTTATTTTTATTTTTATTTTTTAATTTTTCCCCCTTTTTTCTCCCCCCAGTTTTTGGTCCCTTCTGATTTGGTTAGCACATATTTTTTCTGGATTCTTTGCCACCTTTTTTGTATTTTGTTCTATGATTCATCTGTTTGTATCTGGATAAAATGACAAGGTGGAAAAACTTACAAGAAAGAAAGAAAGAAAGAAAGAAAGAAAGAAAGAAAGAAAGAAAGAAAGAAAGAAAGAAAGAAA
>NC_081558.1:128136925-128218411 GCF_022355385.1 Mustela nigripes | reverse complement strand
AAAGAAAGGAAGGAAGACAGAAAGAAAGAACCAGAGGCAGTACCAATGGCTAGGGACCAAATAAATATGGATATTAGTAATATGTCAGAACTAGAGTTCAGAATGATGATTATCAAGGTGTTATCTGGGCTCGAAAAGCATTGCAGACATCAGAGAATCCCTTTCTGGATAAAAAAATCTCTTTCAGGAGAAATAAAGGATCTAAAACCTAACCAAGTTGAAAGCAAAAAAGCTCTTAATGAGGTGCGATGAAAAATGGAGACTCTTACTGCTAGGATAAATGAGGCAGAAGAGAGAATTAGTGATATAGAAAACCAAACAATGGATAATAAAGAAGCTGAGCAAAAGAGAGACAAACAACTAGTGGGCCACAAGGGGAGAATTCGAGAGATAAGTGATACCATAAGAAAAAACAATATTAGAATAATGGAATCCCAGAAGAAGAAGAAAGAGACAGAGGGGCAGAAGGTATACTGGAGCAAATTATGGTAGGGAATTTCCCTAATATGGCAAAGGAAACAAGCATCAAAATCCAGGAGGCATAATACTCCATAGTGTATATGGACCACATCTTCCTTATCCATTCGTCCATTGAAGGACATCTTGGTTCTTTCCACAGTTTGGTAACCATGGCCATTGCTGCTATAAACATTGGGGTACAGATGGGATGGCCCTTCTTTTCACTACATCTGTATCTTTGGGGTAAATACCCAGTAGTGCAATGGCAGGGTCATAGGGAAGTTCTATTTTTAATTTCTTGAGGAATCTCCACACTGTTCTCCAAAGAGGCTGCACCAACTTGCATTCCCACCAACAGTGTAAGAGGGTTCCCCTTTCTCCACATCCCCTCCAAAACATGTTGTTTTCTGAGGTTGGGGTACCAGGTGGTGGGTATTATAGAGGGCACATATTGCATGGAGCACTGGGTGTGGTGAAAAAAATCATGAATACTGTTGTGCTGAAAATAAATAAATTAATTTTTTAAAAAAAGCACATCAGTTTAGCCAAGGGCATAGCTAAATGCTCATGACCCTGTAGTTCAAGAAATCCAAACATTAATGGAAAAATTAGGTGCCATTTGAAGTACATTAAATTCTTATCTGAGAACTGTTTAATACGATTATCACTATCCAAACCGTGAATTAAAATTATTACTTACACTTTTAATAGTTCTTCATGTGGGGGAAAAGATGATGCCTATTAAAAAAAGCTAAATGTTATTTCAAAATAGTTATTTCTACAAGACTACAAAAAATCTCTTCTCAGATATAAATTAAAAAAGGTAAAAACACTATATATTCTGTATACCTGTGACCAAGTAATTTTAATAAAAATATGTATAAATTTGGAAAAAAATAATAATCCAGGAGACACACAGAAACCCCATGAACATCAATAAAAATAGGTCCACACCCCGTCATCTAACAGTAAAACTTACAACTCTTAGTGACAAAGAGAAAGTTCTGAAAGCAGCTCAGAAAAAGAGATCTGTAACATACAATGGTAAAAATATTAGACTGGCAGCAGACTTATCCACAGAGACATGGCAGCCCAGAAAGGACGGGCATGATGTATACAGAGCACTAAATGAGAAAAGTATGCAATCAAGAATATTATATCCAGCTAGGCTGTCACTGAAAATAGGTGAGATAAAAAGCTTCCAGGACAAATAAAAACTAAAAGAATTTGCAAACACCAAACCAGCCATATAGGAAAAATCCAAAGGGGTCCTCTAAGCAAAGAAGAGAGCCTAAAAGTAACAGTCCATAAAGGAACAGAGACAATATACTGTAATAGTCACCTTACAGGCAATACAATGGCACTAAATTCATATCTTTCAATAGTTTTCCTGAATATAAATAGGCTAAATGCCCCCAATCAAAAGATACAGGGTATCAGAATGGATAAAACAAACAAACAAAACAAGATCATCAATATGCTGTACAGGAGAAACTAATTTTAGACCCAAAGATACCTACAGATTTAAAGTGAGGGGGTGGAAAACAATTTACCATCCTAATGGACATCAAAAGAAATCTGGGATAGGAATCCTTATATCAAACAAATTCGATTTTAAGCCAAAGGCTTAAAGAGATGAGCAAGGACATTATATCAAACTTAGAGGGTCTGTCCAACAAGAAGATGTAACAATTTTAAATATCTATGCCCTTAACATGGGGGCAGCCAATTATATAAACCAATTAATAACAAAATCAAAGAAGCAGATTGAAAATACAATAATAGTAGGGGACTTTAACATCCCCCTCACTGAAATGGACAGATAATCCAAGCAAAAGATCAGTGAGGGGATGCCTGGGTGGCTCAGTGGGTTAAAGCCTCTGCCTTCAGCTGAGGTTGTGGTCCCAGGGTCCTAGGATCGAGCCGCACACTGGGCTGTCTGCTCAGCAGAGAGAAAAATTTTTTTAATTGCCTATTGATTACTATTTATTTGAATGTCATAAGGAGATGAGGTGAGGCACAAGATACCAGGGTTGCCTTTGGGTCCCATTCGCATCCCTAAGACCAGGGAAACTGTTCAGTAGTTGAGACTGAGTCAGTGGTATTTGCTGGAAGAGTTGATCCTCTGTGTGGTCATTGAGATCTCGTCCTTCTAAGCTCCCTCATTTCTCTTATGTCTGCCCAAAATCTTGTGAATTGCCCTTCTGAAGGGATCCATTGAAAGATGCAAGAGCAGTTCCCTGTGTAGTGGGAATACTACAGAAGTTGTCACTTAATGTCATCCTGATGCTCTGGGAACAAGCTGAAGACAGAGAAGAGTGGTGGTGACAGAAAGTATGTCGAGAATAGCTGTACATCACTTCATGTAGTGCAGGGGGAAGTCAGCATATTCATAAAAGTGCATTCAGTCTAAAAGCCAATAACTTAAGTCATTCAAACTCCGTCTTGTTGGACCATAAAGCCTCTAGCAGTATTTCTTATAAAGGACTTCTTGGATGCTTTCAGTGTGATGTCTTCTACCTCCACGTTCTAATCTTGGCTTTTTGCGGTCAAGCCTGATGCTGTCCCAGTCTGAACAAGGGCCTCTTCCAGACAGAAAAGATGCAGGAGCTTGGCTAGGGAGCATCCACGACTCTGCGCAGAGAAGCATTTTCCCAAGGGCGGCTCACTTCCTTGGAGGACGAAGGGAGCCTGCTTCCTCCTCTCTCACTCTCTGCCTGCCTCTCTGCCTATTTGTGATCTGTCAAATAAATAAATAAATAAAATCTTTACAAAAAAAAAAAATCAGTGAGGAAATAAAGGCTTTAAATGACACACTAGACCAGATGGATATCACAGATACATTTAGAACATTCCATCCCAAAGCAACAGAATACACATTCTTCTCTAGTGCACATGGAACATTCTCCAGAATAGGTCACATCCTGGGCCGCAAATCAGGTCTCAACCAGTAACAAAAGATTGGGATCATTCCCTGCATATTTTCAGACCACAATGCTCTGAAACTAGAACTCAATCATAAGAGAAAAGTTGGATAGAACTCAAATACATGGAGGCTAAAGAATGAATGGGTCAATCAGGAAATTAAAAAAAAAAATTGAAAAAATTCATGGAAATAATTAAAGATGAAAACATAGCTGTTCAAAATCTTTGGGACATAGCAAAGGCAGTCCTGAGAGGAAAGTATATAGCAATACAAATCTTTCTCAAGAAACAAGAAAGGTCTCAATTATATATCCTAACCCTATACCTAAAGGAGCTGGAGAAAAAAATAACAAAGAAAGCGTAAACCCAGCAGGAGAAGAGAAATAATAAAGATCACAGCAGAAATCAATGAAATAGAAACCAAAAGAACAATAGAACAAATCAATGAAACTAGGAGCTGGTTCTTCAGGAGAATTAATAAGATTGATAAGCCCCTAGCCAAACTTACAAAAAGAAAAGAGAAATGACCCAAATTAATAAAATCATGAATAAAAGAGGAGAGATCACAATCAACTCCAAAGAAATACAAACAATTATAAGAACAAATTATGAGCAACCATATGCCAGCAAATTTAACAATGTGGAAGAAATGTATGCATCCTTAGAGACATATAAACTACCACAACTGAACCAGGAAGAAATAGAAAACCTGAACAGACCCATAACCAGTAAAGAGATTGAAGCAGTCACCAAAAATTTCCCAACAAACAAGAGCCCAGGGCCAACTGGCTTCCCAGGGGAATTCTACCAAACATTTAAAGCAGAATTAATACCTGTTCTCCTGAAACTGTTCCAAAAAATAGAAATGGAATGAAAAACTTTTATGAGGCCACCATTATGAGGCCACCATTACCTTGATCCCAAAACCAGACAAAGACCCCATCAAAAAGGAGAATTACAGATGAATATCCTTGATGAACACAGATGCGATGTGAAAATCCTCACCAAAATACTAGCCAATAGGATCCAACAGTACATTAAAAGGATTATTCACCATGACCAAGTGGGATTTATTCCTGGAATACAAGCCTGGTTCAACATCTGCAAATCAATCAATGTGATATAATACATTAATGGAAGAACAAGAACCATATGGATACTCTCAGTAGATGCTGAAAGTATAGCATCCTTTCTTCACAGTGTAGGGATAGAGGGTTCATAACTCAATATCACCAAAGCCATATATGAAAAACCCACAGCAAAATCATTCTCAAAGGAGAAAAACTGAGAGCATTTCCCCTAAAGTCAGGAACATTGCAGAGATGTCCACTAATGCCACTGCTATTCAACATAGTACTAGAAGTCCTAGCCTCAGCAATCAGACAACAAAAGAAATAAAAGGCATCCAAATTGGCTAAGAAGAAGCTAAACTCTCACTCTTTGCAGATGATATGATACTATATGTGGAAAACTCAAGACCACCCCAAAACTGATAGAACACATATAGGAATTCAGTAAAGTGTCAGGATATAAAATCGATGCACAGAAATAAGTTGCATTTCTCTACACCAACAGCAAGACAGAAGAAAGAGAAATTAAGGAGCCAATCCCATTTACAATTGCACCCAAAACCATAGATAGGAATAAACCAAACCAAAGAGGCAAAGAATCTTATAAAGTACTCATGAAAGAAACTAAGGAAGACACAAAGACATGGAAAAATGTTCCATGCTTATGGATTGGAAGAACAAATATTGTGAAAATGTCTATGCTACCTAAAACAACCTATACACTTAATGCAATCCCTATCAAAATACCATCAATTTGGGGCACCTGGGTGGCTAATAGGGTTAAAGCCTGTGCCTTCAGCACAGGTCATGATCTCAGGGTCCTGGATCGAGCCCCACATTGGGCTCTCTGCTCAGCAGGGAGCCTGCTTCTCCCACCCCTCTGCCTGCCTCTCTGTCTACTTGTGATCTCTCTCTGTCAAATAAATAAATAAAACCTTTAAAAAAATACCATCAATTTTTTTCAAAGAAATGGAACAAATAATCCTAAAATTTATATGTAACCCAAAAGACCTTGACTAGCCAGAGGAATATTGAAAAAGAAAACCATTGTTGGTGGCATCACAACTCCAGACTTCAAGCTCTATTATAAAGCTGTCATCATCAAGACAGTATGGTACTGGCACAAAAACAGACACATAGATTAAGGGAACAGAATAGAGAACCCAGAAATAGACCTTCAACCCTATGGCCAACTAATCTTCGATGAAGCAGGAAAGAATGTCCAATGGAAAAAAGGCAGTCTCTTCAACAAATGATGTTAGGAAAATTGGATAGCCACATGCAGAAGAAACTGGACCATTTCCTTAAACCACACAGAAAAATGGGCTCAAAATGGATGAAAGACCTCAGTGGGAAACAAGAACCCATCAAAGTCCTTGAGGAGAACACAGGCAGCAACCTCTTCGACCTCAGCCACAGCAACTTCTTCCTAGAAACATTGCCAAAGGCAAGGGAAGCAAAGGAAAGAATGAACTATTGGGACTTCATTAAGATCAAAAGCTTTTTCACACCAAAGGAAACAGTCAACAAAATCAAAAGGCCACTGACAGAATGGGAGAAGATATTTGCAAATGACATATCAGATAAAGGACTAGTATACAAAATCTATAAAGAACTTATCAAACTCAACACCCAAAGAACAAATAATCCAATCAAGAAATGAGCAGAGGACATGAATGGACATCTCTGCAAAGAAGACATCCAGATGGCCAACAGACACATGAAAAAAAAAATCAAAACCACAATGAGATACCACCTCACACCAGTCAGAATGGCTAAAATTAACAAGTCAGGATAGGATAGATGTTGGCAAGGGTGTGGAGGAAGGGGAACCCTCCTACACTGTTGGTTAGAATGCTGGTACAGCCACTCTGGAAAACAGTATGGAGCCTCCTCAAGAATTCAAAAATAGAGCTACTCCTCGACCCAGTAATCACACTACTGAGTATTTACCCTAAAGATACAAATGCTGTGATCTGAGGGGTTTATAACAGCAATGTGCACAATAGCCAAACTATGGAAAGAATTTAGATGTCCATCAACAGATGAATAGATAAAGATGATGTGGTATATGTATACAATGGAATACTATGCAGCCATCAAAAGAAATGAAATCTTGCCATCTGCAACGATGTGGATGGAACTAGAGGGTATTATGTTGAGCGAAATAAGTCAGAGAAAGAAAATTATCACATGATCTCTCTGATATGAGGAATTTGAGAGGCAGGGTGGGAGGTTGTGGAGGGTAGGGAAGGAAAAAATGAAACAAGATGGGACTGGGAGACAATCCATAAGAGAATCTTAATCTCACAAAAGAAACAGAGTTAATGGCTGGTTGTGGGGTGTGACAGGGTGCTGGGTGATGGACATTGGGGAGGGCATGTGCTATGGTGAGTGCTAGAAATGTGTAAGCCTGATGATTCACAGACCTGTACCCATGGGGCAAATAATACATTATATACTAACAAAAATAAAAAATTTAAAAAAGAAGGAAAAAATGCTTATCAGTATTTTGATTTGTAGTTTTAAAAAAGAATCTGATTGTCTTTATTTTCTTTATTAAACCAACAAGTTTGAATAGTCTTCCCCACATCCCCTAATTTTTATTCTAAAAGTTTGGCCTTGGCAGACACAGCCCCTGATGTGATCTATTTTGCCAGTAAACATTTGTTTTAAAGATCAGACATGAGCTTCAGTCATAATTTCCCCTCCTATATAAGTAAAAAGAAATCTATTTTTTTTATGTTCTAAGTCCATTGTGTTTGCTTTCTAGAATTTTATTCAAAATATACTAAAAATAGTATATCATCTTTAATTCCCTCATTTCAATTGTCCTTTTATTTTACAGATACTTTTATAATCTCTACAGGGAATTTAATTATGCTGAACTCCAAGAATACTTTCAGTATACCCCTGCACCCATAATCTTTTTTGGACAAACAACTTACCCACAATTTTATTAATGATAACCCTCCTCTTACTGTTCCAAGCTTCTAGAAGTTGCCTGTATATAAGAAAAAAAATGGAGAAATAGTCATTTTTATGCTACAGGAAATATAATGTCTGACAGAAAATTATATAGGTAATTAGTTCATCCAATTTTATTAACAGGAAGGTAAATATTACAACATCAAAATATTTTTCTTCACTAAAGGAGCTTAGAGAACTAAAAATGGGATGTTATTTTTTAAATTATACACTCTATAATATTTTCAAAGTAAATATCCAATGAATTGAACAACTAAACTCAGAGACGTATGCTCAAGAAAATGATAAATGAAACCAGGTACTATATACAGAGCACTTACCATGCCAAAGCACTGTATAAGATATCACTGAGATATAGACATGATCCATCATTAAGACAACATGGAATACGATAAGAGTTGAACAAAATACTTAACCATTCAGAACAAATGTAGCTAAGATGTCATTTGAAATATACAGATAAATACTGCTGTAAGAAATTATAGAGGAGAATTATCACCTCAAACTAAGGTCAGCAAGGAGCACGTCAGGAATTTGAATTTGATCTAAGTTTTGTGCACAACTAGATTTACACAGAAACCAAAAGAAACAAGAAAATAGAAATTTAAGAAAAACTATTGCTATATACAAGTATTTATCAATGAACAACATAATAGAAAAGATGTAGAGATGCAATAAGATGATAAAAAATTTAGATATGAAAATAACTGTTTATATAATTTTAAAAACCCAACATCACTTTTCCAGGAGAATGGGAAAGCAAAAATTGACAGAAGAAAAATTTTAAAAGATGAAATGCTTTGACTGTTATTAATATTTTCACAATTCCCAGCTAAGTCTCCAACTTATTTCTTCTTTTTCATGCAACACTTACAGATTCATTAGAACTGTGTTGCCTATGAGAAGTAGAGGCTACAGATGCAGAAAAAAAAAAAAAAAGTAGGATACCACTCCAAACAATCACTGAATCAATTGTTCCCCAGCTATTATTTTCCCTCCCTTTCTCTCAGAAACTAAATTTTGCACAGTTGCATTAGTAATTCTATCAGTTAAACAAGAAATCAACAATATGACTCTTATTCACACTTCACTATAAATAAAATACTAGGGTGGCAAATTGATTTTATAGTTTCACACATCTATATACTTCAAAGCTAGACTGACCTTTGGATTATCTGTCTTGAAATTTTTTGAATAACCTTCCTTTCCAGGAAAAAAAAAAAAAAAGAAAAGAAAAAAATTGCTTTCTCAGGTTTCTAGTAATTGGTATTCTGAATCACTGGATGCCAGAATTTTCAAACTAAATATGGAAATACACATCTATACACTAGTATTGACTTCTGTTGTAGTTCAATAGTGCAGAAAATTTGTTTAAATTATCTCAAAAGGACAATACCTTGAACATCTGAATCTAACTTTTTTTCTCCAATTTATCTTTTTTTCAAAGAAAATATGCTATTTTATTTTAACAAAATAACATCTCAGGGGTGTCTGGGTGGCTCAGTCAGTTAAGCATCTGACTTCACTCAGGTCATGATCTCAGAGTCTTAGGAGGAACCCCACTTTAGGCTTCCCACTAAGCAGGGAGTTTGTCCCTTTCCCCTCTCCCCACTTGTGCTTGCTCTATCAAATAAGTTTTTTTTTAAATCTTAAAAAAAAATAACATTTCAACACACCCATACATATTTAAGGATTCCCTAACATGTTTAGAGAAAGAAAAAAACAAATTGACTCTTGAACATGTTTTGCTTTCTGTTATTACAAAGAAGGAAATTATCAGCTCAAATTAATGTCCTATTACCTAGAACAGAATCTTGTATATATTTGGACAGTGAACTGAGCCTGAGATTCAATTAAAAAATCAGTTTATCACGTTAACTGATTTCAAGCTTTATTACAAAGCTGTGATCACCAAGACAGCATGGTACTGGCATAAAAGCAGACACATAGACCAATGGAACAGAGTAGAGAGCCAAGATATGGACCCTCAACTCTATGGTCAATTAATCTTTGACAAAACAGGAAAAAATATACAGTGGAAGAAAGACAGTCTCTTCAATAAATGGTGCTGGGAAAACTGGACAGCTATAAGTAGAAGAATGAAACTCAACCATTCTCTTACACCATACACAAAGATAAACTCAAAATGGATAAAAGATCTCAACGTGAGACAGGAATCCATCAGAATCCTAGAGGAGAACACAGGCAGTAATCTCTTCGATATCAGCCACAGCAACTTCTTTCAAGATATTTCTCCAAAGGCAAAGGAAACAAAAGCGAAAATAAGTTTTTGGGACTTCATCAAAATCAAAAGCTTCTGCACAGAAAAGGAAACAGTCAAAAAAACAAAAAGGCAACCCACGGAATGGGAGAAGATATTTGTAAATGACAGTACAGACAAAAGGTTGATATCCAGGATCTATAATGAACTCCTCAAACTCAACACACACAAAACAGGCAATCATATCAAAAAATGGGCAGAAAATATGAACAGACACGTCTCCAATCAAGACATACAAATGGCTATCAGACACATGAAAAAATGTTCATCATCATTAGCCCTCAGGGAGAGTCAAATTAAAACCACATTGAGATATCACCTTACACCAGTTAGAATGGCCAAAATTAACAGAACAGGAAAAAACATGTGTTGGAGAGGATGTGGAGAAAGTGGAACCCTCTTACACTGTTGGTGGGAATGCAAGTTGGTGCAGCCTCTTTGGAGAACAGTGTGGAGATTCCTCAAGAAATTAAAAATAGAACTTCCCTATGACCCTGCAATTGCACTACTGGGTATTTACCCCAAAGATACAGATGTAGTGAAAAGAAGGACCATCTGTACCCCAATGTTTATAGCAGCAATGGCCACGGTTGCCAAACTATGGAAAGTACCAAGATGCCCTTCAACGGACGAATGGATAAGGAAGATGTGGTCCATATACACTATGGAGGATTATGCCTCCATCAGAAAGGACGAATACCCAACTTTTGTAGCAACATGGATGGGACTGGAAGAGATTATGCTGAGTGAAATAAGTCAAGCAGAGAGAGTCAACTATCATATGGTCTCACTTATTTGTGGAGCATAACAAATAGCATGGAGGACAGGGGGTGTTAGAGAGGAGAATGGAGTTGGGAGAAATTGGAAGGGGAGGTGAACCATGAGAGACTATGGACTCCAAAAAACAATCTGAGGGGTTTGAAGTGGCAGGGGGGTGGGAGGTTGGGGTACCGGGTGGTGGGTATTATGAAGGGCACGGATTGCATGGAGCACTGGGTGTGGTGAAAAAATAATGAATACTGTTTTTCTGAAAATAAATAAATTAATTTATTTAAAAAAATCAGTTTAGTTATGTCAAACTGATAACATGAAATCAGTCTATATTTTATATTAAATTTAATCCATCTATATTTTACATTAAATTTAAAATACATAATCAGACTGATTGATCTTAATGAATGCCTCAGTTCTAGTAACTAACATTTGGACAATTTTTTTTGTTTAATTTTATTTTTATAAACAATCTTCAACATGACTTCTTTAAAATTTTCAACTTGTCCTGCCTGCCATTTTGTATCCATGTGATATATTCATCTAAATTAATCTCACTAAAGAAAGTTTCCATTTCATATAGACCTTATTCTTCTCTACCACCAAAATCACAGATTTTAAAATGCCTCAGGGACATTTTTTTAAAATCCAGAACTACTCAGCATATTTATTTGACTGACCCCTAAGTTATTGTATATTTTCACATAAAAAGCAAAGTTCAACCTACTTGGGCCATTCTGAAAGCAGTCAGAGTACTTGGACTGAGTAGTCTAACAACCACATATTTTCCATTCTGGTTCAAATAAGAAGAGTTAAGCTTCTATGGGTGTGTTTAATAGAATTCAATAAATACTTTAAAGTGTACTTGTGCCCACAGGTGGTATGGTAAATGTCAGATGTCTTAAAATGAAAACTAGAGAGAACTCTAAATTTAAATGACACCAATGAAATTTGAGTATTAAGAAGTGATGATTCCTTAAAGTTTTGAAACAAAAGCATAAGAAACATTTACCGATAATTATCTAAATAATTTTATCTGGATAGAGAATGAATTTCATGGATAAGAAATATAAACAAGGCAAAACTATGGGGATGGAAACAGATAAGTGATCATCAGAGACTGGGAGCGGAAAGAGGGGTTGACTACAAAGGACATGGGGCAATTTGGAAGTAATGGAACTGTTTTGAAGTATGCTGTGAAGCAAAATATGAAGTTCTATGTATTTTTTTCAAAGCCCATAGAAGCAAACCCCACAAATTGTAAATTTTCATTTTTATAAATGAAATTTATAAAATTTATAAAAATTTATAAAAATTTTCATTTTTATAAATGAAAAAACAGAAATACTGATGAGAGTTTCCTAAAGTAGAAAATCTGATGTTCTTTTTCAGTATCAGATACTACCACAGGGTGTCAAATTGGTAATTCTATTTTTTGTGCTTTGTCCATATTTTTACTCATTGTCTCAGGATATAACACCTTAATTTCCAGTGAAGATAGAAAGGCCTCAATATGCATGTGAGTCTGACAAAACAACAACTACAACAACAACAACAAATATAAATCAACTCTCTTTAATCATTTTTTATGCACTATATTAAACTTTCTGAATATAATACAGCAAATAAGACATTGTAATAAATAAGCAATATAATACATGTTTATTTTGTTTTATAAAATGCCAAAGGTTAGCTCACCTTCATAATAAAATGTGACTAAATTTTTTATAAAAACAAAATTTTTTTTCCCATCTCATGTATTTTTGGTTGGAGTATAAAATGCCACAACCATATTGGAAAATATATGTAAAGTCCTTTAAAAGAGTTAAACAAATACTCTCCTATGATCCAGGAATTTCAGCCCTAAAAGTTATCCAAGAAAAATACAATTATATCTATAATAAGACCTGTATGCTAATATTTATAGTATCTTTATTTTTAATAAAGAGTAGTCTCAAGGCACACTGATAGGTATGTGAATAAGCAAACAGGAGACTGTTCCTGCAACAGAATATCACCCAAGAATTTTAAAAAGGTACTGATACATGCTTCTAATATGACAAATTCTAAAACCATTGAGCTGAGTGAATCTAGATGCAAAAGAACACATATTGTATGATTCTACTTATATGAAAGTCTAGAAAATGCAAACTAATCTACAGCAACAGAAAGCACAGAAACAGTTGTCTAAGGACTGGTGAAGAATAGGGAAGATGGTCTTAAAGTTGGAAGAAGTATGTTTGGAGAAAGTAATGGAAACGGTCTAAATATCAACTTGAGTAATGGCTAAAAACTATGAATATTTGTCAAAGCTCATTGAATAGCATATCTAAAATGGGCTCATCTTGTACATAAATTTAAAATTTTAAATTAGATTTTGCAACTAGATCTTAGATTCTAAATACCATTTTCCAATAAAAAGAGTCAGAGCTCATAAGGAATGTGTTGATTTTAGGTCCTAGAACATTTTATAGGACCAGAAAATCAGAAAGTTCTAAAATGAAAGAAAGGAAGGAATAAAGAAGCATAGAACCCATATGAAAGAACTCTGAAAGAACTCACCACAATGATCAAAGTTTCAACTTAAACAACAAAATAAGACTTTTTTTTTTTTTTTTTAAGGAATGAGCCCATACTGATATACACAAATAACAGACAAATAAAGGGAAGACAAGTGGCAACCCTTCCTTACAGAAGAATTCCAGTTAGTAAATATAGAAAAAATGAGGGAAATAGATATCCAAAAATATAGCAAAGAATAATTATCACTGATAAATGCTAAAATGAGTAGTCAAGAGTTTAGCCAGTAAAAGGGTATTTGTAGGGTTCCAAAATATCTCTCCTAATATATTTAGTAATTCCAAAGAGAAAATTAAGAAGTTTATGGCATAGACTCTTGGTAGGCACCACTTTAGTCAAAAATGAAATGTAACATCACAAACATGAAGATATTGTGACATCATATGCCTTCTGGCATAATATAATGAGACAAGCACCTTACCTCCATAATATCCTAATAATATAAATTCAGTATAACTATAAGAAAACATCAAACAACCCAAATTGATAAACATTCTATAAAATAACTTACAAGTATTTTTCAAAAGTGTCAAGGTCATGAAAGACAGAAAAAACTGAGGAACTATCATGAATTGGAAAAGACTGATGAGATATGGCAATTAAATTCAGTGTGAGATCCTGAACTGATCCTGATACAGAAAATATTCATCATCACTAGCCATCAGAGAAATTCAAATCAAAACCACATTGAGATACTACCTTACACTAGTCAGAATGGCAAAAATTATCAAGACAAGAAACAACAAATGTTGGAGAGGATGTGGAGAAAGGGGAGCCCTCTTAACACTGTTGGTGGGAAAGCAAGTTGGTGCAGACACTTTGGAAAACAGTGTCTAGTTTCCTCAAAAGAATTAAAAATAGAGCTACCCTATGACCTGGCAACTGCACTGCTGGTTATTTACCCCCAAAAAACATGTGTAGTGAAAAGAAGGGCCATATGTACCCCAATGTTCATAGCAGCAGTGTCCATAAGAGTCAAACTATAGACAGAGCCTACATGCCCTTCAACAGACAAATGGATAAAGAAGATGTGGTCCATATATATACAATGAAATATTACTCAGCCATCAGAAAGGATGAATATCCAACTTTTGTATCAACATGGATGGGACTGGAAGAGATTATGCTGAGTGAAATCAGTCAAGGAGAGTCAATTATCATATGGTTTCACTTACTTGTGAAACATAAGGAACAACATGGAGGACATTAGGAGAAGGAAAGGAAAAGTGAAAGAGGGAAAATTGAAGGGAGAGATAAACCATGAAAGACTGTGGATTCTAAGAAACAAACTGAGGGTTTTATATGGGAGGGAGGGTGGTGGGGGGATGGGTGAGCATTAAGGAGGGCAGGTATTGCATAGAGCACTCGGTTTTATACATGAACAATGAATCTTGGAACACTACATCAATAACTAATGATGTACTGTATGATGACTAATATAACATAATTTAAAAAAAAGAAAAAGGAAAAGGGACATTAGTAGAAAGATGAGTAAAATCTGAATAACTTCTATGTTTTAGTTAATAATAGTATGCCAGGGTTAATTTCCTAGTTTTGACAAATTTTCTATGGTTATAATAAGATGTTAACATGTGGTCAAGCTGGGTGAAAGTATATGAGAATTCTCTGTATTATTTTTGCAACTTTTCTGAAAGACTAAAATTACCTCAACATATTTATTGTTAAAAAGTTTCAAATATTACTGGTGATATTACATGTTTCCAAAAAAACATAGAAAATTAGATCCTTAGCAAATATTCAGTGAATTGGCTTTTCATGTTTGAATAAATTAATCAATTAAAATTATATACTGAATTCTTTTTTTTTTTTTTTTTTTTTTTTTTTTTTTATTTATTTTTTTATTTTTTTATAAACATATATTTTTATCCCCAGGGGTACAGGTCTGTGAATCACCAGGTTTACTGAATTCTTACTCCATGCTACAGAGAGAGCAAATTTCCCATGGAAAGGAAATAAAACATCCCAATTTAAAATAATATTCTACCATAGTCCCTTCATTCAAAAGTTATCTAGCATCTACTATTTAAGAAAAAATGTATAATATGTGAAAATATTCACAGAAAGCTAATTTAAAATACCAGCAAGTAAAATAGGAATTGATAGGTCTCAGGGGCCCTGGGTGGCTCAATTGGTTAAGAGTCTGCCATTGGCTCAGGTCATGATCCCAAGGTCCTAGGATGGAGTCACACATTGGGTTCCCTGATCCACAGGGAGTCTGCTTCTTTCTCTGCCCCTCCCCCTGACTCATTCTCTCATTGCTCACTCTCTCTCACATAAATAAATTCTTAAAAAAGAAAAGAAAGGAATTGATAGGTCTCATGGATGTCATTCAAAACTGGCCATATTTTTTTTTCCCTTGGGGCACTTGTGTAACTCAGTTGGTTAAGCACCCAACTCTTGATTTTAACTCAGGTCATGATCTCAGGGTCTAGAAATTGAGCCTTGTCTCAGGCTTGGCACTAGGCATGGATCCTGCTTAAAATTATCTCTTTTACTCTGCCTCTACCCCTGCTCCCTCACCCAGTAAAAATTTTTTTTAAAAAATTCTTAAATTTTTTTGCTGCTTTAAATGATTCTAAAATGTGTGTAAAATTGTGTTATAAAAAATTATTGTTTTACTCCATATAAATATATGGCCACATACATGGTAATAATACACAATCATTGTTTTCACCAATTTATATTACTTGAAAGTTTTCACTTGCTAGGAATTCATCTAGAAATACCTTGATATTGTACCTTGCTTTAGTTAGAAAACATCAAGTCAATGACAATAAAAATAACTACCACTGCAGAAGAAAAAAGTAGGACAAAACTTGTATATTATTAGCTTTTCTTTAATCAATAAACTTAAAAGCACACAGAAATTTGATTGCTTCTTTTAAGTGGTTTTTTGGTTGTTTTTTAAATTTTGTCTAATTGTATATCCTGTATGAAGTAAATAGGTGGGTTTTATTTTCCAACCCAATCTGTCAGCTTCTGCCTTTCAACAGAGGATTTCAGAACATTTGTATTTAATGATATAATTAATAAATTTCCTTCAAATAATAAACATTTTATAATTTCTCTATTGTTCCTTCTTTTTGCATTTTCCTTATAACTACTTTTTGAATGTCAAGTTCCTTGCCAATGAAGCATAAAGAAAATGAAGAGCTATTTTACATCAAGTGCATCAGATACTGTGAAGTCCCACATTAAACAGCCTAGAACTTCACCCCTTAATTTATCTGAGAACAAAGCATCCTCCTTTCAGTGTCCTATTACATTGCTTGTTCTATTATTAAACAAAAGAAATAACAGCGGATATTAATTTATGTATCCCAGGAAAGGTTGAGTTTGTTTGTGACTTTGAGCAAAGGAAAATAAAGAGCAGCTTATATAATATTGTTATCTACCTACATTATCTCTGAAGTTTCAATCCACAACATGGAAGCCAGTTGTCAAGGGATTTGGCAATTCTGCCACTCTGGGCAGTGGGCAAAAACTTGGAACTACTGATCTCTCTCCATCCAGCCACTTCTGGGTTTAGTGCCTTAAGTGTTGTGAATGACCTCACAAAAACCCTATTTTAGGAACTCTGTTCTGAAATTTCAAAGACTGTCAAACTTCTTTGAAATTATAATTTTTGTTTGTGTGTTTTAGCAGTCAAATTTGGTTGGGGGAAAAAAAAATCCCAGTTCCCTGTGAAGATAAAGTCCCTTCAACATCTGGCTTTTCTGAGTTGGTAAAGGAAGAAGATTCTTACTTCATTATTTCTCCATTTCATGCTTGTACCAAAGACTCTACCAGTATTCCTGAAAGAAATGTATCCACTGCTTCAAAAGGATTCAACTTTATCAGAAGCAGGGCCTACACAAAATCATCTTTTTAGGTTTTGTCTAGAAGTTGTAATATGAATTTTTTCCTCACCACACAGAACTGTATCATTTAACTTTGATCAGAAACGTTACTGTGAAGAGAGAAAGGAGAGTCTGCTCAAAACAACAGACAGGAACTGATTCAAAGACTCATTTTCTTAATAGTTATTTTATAAGATCTTCATTGCAAGGTAAATCATTGAATCAGATCTCATTAGAGACATTGAAAAATCATGAGGTTTTTGGCACATTGCTCCATTGTGTTAGTTAGATACTAGAAGTAGACAATTATGTGAACTTCCCCAAGCTTAAAATAAAGTTTCTGGCTAGCTGATACACAGAATGATAAAGCTGTGTCTATTTATCCCCAAGTAGAAATCTATAGAACTTGTAAATGCTGAAGAAATTTTTTATCTGTCCAGATAAAATTAAACTTGAAATGCGGATTTATGACCATTTACTTATTGCTCTAGATAAGACACTTCAGTGAGAGAAGACTTTCCAAACATGAGGTCACTGGCTTACAAAGAAAATTGTTCAACAGAAAGTCAGGGCTACGAGTTGAAGTCCAATGTTCTTTAACACAAGCCTTTCTTCATCTAGTAAAATTAGCAATGTGACATTTGGGAATGATTTGTTTTCCTCTGTGTGTAAAATTTTGCATTGATAGCTGTTATGATCGAAATGCAAAGCTAAAATTTGTATGATTTCAAAAAATATTACCTAACCGATTGGTCAATACTTTTCACCTGTATTTCACTATCCCCTATCCACAAGTGCCTCAGTCCTCCCTTGCACCTTTGAGGAATGAGAGCTTCCTACTCTTACCTAATAATTTGCAGTGATAATACAAGCTAAGTACTGCAAGCCCTGATTTATTTACTCTGAAATGTAAAGTAGCCAGTGGGAGAAACAATAGAACTATAGTAATCTGGAAATTCTCAAATCTACTAATTTGGATTTGCATATTTCCATAATTAAAAAAAAAAAGAAAGAAAGAAAGAAAGAAAACCTCTCTCTTTTGACTTAGATATGCCCCAGCAGTAAAAACCTCTTTCTCTTCATTTATTATTTCCTTAGAATGGTACATCTTTCTTGCCACCCATCTTCCCCATGTTGTCTTATGCTGTGAAAGGCCACGTAAACAAATGATATTTGTAAATCTATATCCTTGTCACCATAAGGTTAAAGAAATGAAGCAGTCTTCTGTTTAACACCTGCATCATCCCTAATAATAGTAACCTTAAAGCTACTTGATTTTCTTCCCTAAAACTCTTAGATTTTCTTCCAAGTGTATAACAGCATATTTCTTCAAAAAATATTCAAGTTAAAAAGTTATCTAAATTAAAGATAAATAAAAAGTATGCTTTGAGACAGACATTTTATCTAAAAGGCATCAATTAGTGTTAAACTGAGCTACTCATTTCTTCACTGTTTTACACGTTTTAGTCTGTTATTTTGTGCAGTCCATCTACTTTTTTGGGACGTATTATATGAACCTTACATGCAATGTATTATGCTGCTCAGCTATACTCCTCATCATTTCACCAACCCAAAATTTCAAATACTTTTTGTGCTAAATAAAAGCATCTTTATTACAGTCATTTACTTCTGAGCAGAATTAAAGTTTAGGTTTGGGCTTATTTTCACAGCTTGAATATCATTTTATTTAAGAAATTACAGTTGCATTTTGCTTAAAAAATGGAGAAAAAAATTAATCCTTTATAAAGATTGTTTTTACATCCTACCTATATAAAATATTTTATAGTTTTTAAGAAAACTTTCTATCAAATTTTTTAACTTTACATTTACTGTGACAGGTATGTTACTGTTTTTTAAATGTATCATTTTAATTGAAATAAGTATCTTATTCCTCTTAGATAATGTTGACCTGCTGTCATAGTGCATATTTCAAAAATAATTTCATGTGCATTATTTCATTTGATATTGATAAAAACTTTCAACGGAATGGACCAACCCTTCACTGGCCAACCTTCCAGCTGCCTCCCCCAATTAACCAATTTTATAATTGATGACATAAAATCATCAAGAATAATGGGCTCTTTTATAGCTATGTAGTAACTAAAAGAGGATTTAAGACTAATGTTTATCCCTCTAGAACAGAATGTTCACTTCCCCACACCTCTTTTTTTATTATGTGAGAGAAGGGAAGAAATGTGATTCATTATTCATCAATTGTCCCAGCATATTAAATATCTCTCCCGAGTAAATAATTTAATTATTTTTGATATTTACTTAAAATCTTCCAATATTACAAGTGCAGAGACTAGAGGAGTCATCAGATCCATCTTACAATTTTGTGTAACTCCTAAAGTATTTCATACATGAAACAAAATCAAAACCATCTACTTTCTTCTTATTCTCCCTAAAGATAAAAACTGTTTTGCATATAAATTATCAAAATTCTATCAAAATCTTTATTTCCCCAGTCTACATATTTGAGTCAGTTGAGATGTTTCAGCCAGAAACATGCCATCATCTAGACAATTTATCATCTGATTTAAAGCATGTTACTGATTCTTAAACTGTACAAAACCATTGGAGACCAACCCAGATCATTCCAAAAAGGTTTCTAAATTTCCGTTATTAAGTTGTATTCACATTTTGCTTTTTTGATATTTAACAATACTTTGCGTCAATAGGCAGTTCATTTTCAGAGGTCATTTGGTTCTTTAAGTGTTAGAGAAGAATCATTGTTTTATTGGTTTGCTTAGTTTTGGAGGTGGGATGGATAGTCGGAAGACCTTTACCTTTCTTTGTTACATTCTCTCAGAAAGGCCCACCAGAGGTTAGCAAACTTTTTCTGTAAAGGTCAGTAATAAATATTTTAGGCTTTGAAGGTGGGAAGGGAAAATAAAAAATATCACATAGGTACCTATGTGACCATTTAAATGTAACCATTTACAAATGCAAACACCATTCTTAGCTGTCAGGTAAAAAAGTCCACTGGGGAGCTCTCTCTTTGCAGGCTGCCCGTGCAGGATTGTTTCAACCAACCCACAAGATTCAAACACAGGAACAGACTACTAGTACATAAACTGAGGTCTTCTAAAACATCTCTAATCCAGCACTGGCAGTAATAACAAATAGGTCTGAATCAGAGGGGCTGTTTGCACAACCCCTGATAGGTCTGGGTGTAGAAAAAGTACCCATACCATTCTCCAGAGCACCCTCTGCTCCTAAACATTCCCACCAAAGAAATCACCTCTGGTCTCTTCAATACAGGCTACACAGGGGGTTATGGTGATTCGGGATCAACATTGTTATCTTTTGTTGAATTATCTTTTACTAAATTCCAGGAAGATCCATGATATTTGGGACTTTGTGTCCCCTTCTTAAAGACAGAGGGTAAGAATATCTTCATTTGCAAGAGGATAGCTCCATCTTGAAAGGCAGGACCGAGGGTTATCACTACGGTGATACTAAAATTTGGCTATCTATAGGAAGATATATATGGATGCTCAGTAAGCAGTATTTGACCATACTATTCATTAATCCATCATCTCTCAGCCCTAAATAATCAACCAATCTAGATTATGATTTGCTGGGCTGGGAATGGGACTCTGACAATCATACTTCTCTTCAGTCAGGTTCCAACAGTAAAGGGCACCAGAGGGAAATGAAGTCAATAGCAACACTTGACTTCATCCTCCAGCTTCTTGCAGGCTCAGATCAGCCTAATTGGATATCCTCCAACAGAGCAGCAGGGGTAGCGTCCTTCCTCAGAAGGTCTGAATTCCAGCTTCTTCGGGCCCTTTCCCTAAGACTCCAGGTTTTGAGCAATCCAATAGGTTCTCCGGGATGACAACTGCTCCCTGTTCTTCTTACCGCAAAGTTCCCTCTTGACTCTTTTAGAACCTCTATACCTATGTTCCTATAGTTCTATCAAAGTCCTTTGTTAAAATGTCCAGTGTACTTTTAATTTTCCTATCAGAATCCTAGCTAACGTAAAGGAGAGGATAGATTTCAAATTCAGGTTAAAACTGATTTTTTAAATTAATCTTTTTATTGTTTTGACAAATTGTTAAATTGAGATTGGAAAGAGATCATTAATGGAAAAGATCAAAATAGGAGATTTTTTGGAAGAGCAGAAGGCAAAGACTAATAATCATAATTTCAAAAACAGGAGCTACACTATTGAGTGTCTACTAGTAGCCAATATTGTACAAAGAGCTTATGTTTACTAAATCCTCACGAAAGCACTGCAAGGCAGAATCATTATCTCCACATCACAGGTGAGGAAACAGGATCAGAAAGTTAAATGACTTGCACAAAATCACAAAGCAAGAAAGTGGCAGGGTCAATACTGAAGTCCTGTTCTATCTGATTCTAAATTATGTCATTCTACCTCCTAAGGAAGGAACCAGTCTGAAAGGCTGTGAGTGTTCCTAGTAAATGAAGTCACATAGCTAAGTAGGGATGAAAGAACAGAAGATATTGATTAAAGGCTCACTTATTTGGCAGTAAATATATGTACAATAAGTTTAGAGAAAGCAAAAAATGTACCACTTGCAGTGAGAATAAAAGTCTGAAAATGCAAGGAACACACTTGAGATCGAAGGCACATGCCCCTATTGGAGACACTTATTTGAGTCAATTTAAAGAAGTAATTTTGATTTTAATACTGACTACCTGAGGCAAATTTGCTTTAAATTCATGTTGTTACAAAAGACTATAGAGTAGAAAAAAAGTAATTTTTAGGGGATTCTCTCCAATTATTTAGATGCCAGATTCTCTGCAATTGGTCAAAAAAGTTTGATTAATCACGTGAGGGATATAATTCCAAATCCGAGATCAAGGACTTGGAACGGAAGGGCAGAATTTGGGCATTAGTTGTGTTGGCAATAGTAGAACAGCCAGTTTGGACATAGGTTGAGAACAATAATGGCTGTGGAAAAGCTATTGCAGGACCCCTGGAAAGAAATGGATTAGGCATTTTCCGTAACAGCATTGAATGGCAGCATTTGTGACATTTAAACATTTGGCTATTCCACTGGCTGGTGTGAATTACAAGATATGATACATGTAAATTATTTTAGAGTCTAGATAAAGTCTATTCTACTGCCATACACCCTACATTCTGGGCATATTTGTCCTCTCCCCTAAGAATTCATTGCACCATGGGCTTACCTTTGAACACTCTGACCAGAATGCTGTAACCAAACCCTCCATCTGACAAACTTTTACTCATCTTCAATGTCAAATCATATTTTATCTATTCAATAAAACTATCTTAGGTGCTGTCAGGAAAAGTTCATTGTTTCTCTGTGATTCCCTAGTGCTTTGTCAAAATCCCCTTAATTATATGTACAATGTTGTACCTACTTAATTCCTATTTTCCCTTCAACTCTCCAGCTATGAATAGGAAATTTGTCCTCTTCATTTTCTAAACCCATCTAAAATGGTGTCTTATAAAAGATAGTTACAAAATGAGCTAGAATTCTTGCCTCACCAATAAATATTTATTGAACAAAAGAATGAGTTAATAAATTAATCAAATACAAAAATGTCAGTTGGTTATCTATTACAAAGAACAAACTATTCTGTCAATTAAATTTAAAGTCAAAGACACAGGGAGATGAAAAATCACAAAAACCCAGAAATAATGACTCTAAATGCCATAGTTTTATAATTTTAAAATATAAGCAATTAAAGCAGTGCCATACATTAATGATTTCTAGTAAATTAAGCAACTTGGGTATTCAACCATGCTGTTTAATTACCTGTGTCCTTAAGTGTTACCAATTATGTCTCCCCTTTATATGAAAAAATATGGCTATAAGTCAGTAGAGCATCACTCCTTCTGGACAAGGAAAGTGAGTAGTTAATTAGTGAAGGAGATCAAACTGCTTCCTTTGGGATGAGAAAAGTGGCATTCAGCAATACCTGGAGCATGGACTGAGAAATAAGTAATTTTAGGTAAGAGGTTCTTGAGCTAGTGACTTCTACCAATTAACACCAAAAATTTAGGGTAACATATATTTTGGCAGGACATGGACAATGCAAGAAACTGAAAAATCCTCAACTAGATAGAATTTAGTTGTAGGACTGCTGCGACAACCGAATTTCCTTTCTCCCAACTTTTCAACAATACTATAATTATGATCAAATAGGAATACAGGTGTTCTGGTTACTCCAGGTGACTAACGAATCTACACCATGGACTTAGTTCACTGATGCTTACTCAGTTAATCCTACTTCAATTTTGAGTTCTTTGGTCCTCTTCACCTGTCTTGCAAGATTTTCTCTCTTTCTTAAAGTTCCAAATGCACAGTTGATCACAGAAAGGAGACATAAAAAATAACCTTTTTTGTTAAAGCTTATAAGTTTTATACTACCAATCCTTTCTTCCTTGTCATCCTCCTGTATCTGAAATCTTTTGGTTTCTGACTTGGCAGTTGAGACAAACACACTCTTTTCATGATAATGATGTATGAATGAAGAAATAAATATCCCTGAAAGCTAGTTATTTCCTGATGCTCAACTAGAACTTTGAGATTCTCAGATAGAATTCAACTTTCTGCCCCTCATCCTTGACAAATGATTCATCTGGCCATGGAGCTTTTGTTGAGCATCTAAAAAGTTGAAGAGAAAGTCCTTTCCAGAAAGGACCACCATGGTACCACATGAGCAGGCATAAAGCAGCAAAAGCACCAAATACGGGCTGAGAACAAGAAAGTTGTAGAATTATATAACCTCTCAAAGAATGTTTGTTTCATTATCTCAAAATAAGCATATTTAGGTAAACTTTATAGGATGTGTTGTGAGAGTTAAATATGATAATTTCTGTAAAACATTTGGTTTGGCAGAGATTGCAATTTATGATAGCATTCCATTATCGCCTGGGCAAACTACATTCCCCAGACTTCTACGGAGGAAGCTGTGGCCACATGCCTATGTTCTGGCCAAAAAATGCAACCAGACATATTATGTATGATTTATGGAAAATATCCTTCCAAGGACTATACTCATTTTTTCTTTTTCAATTCCTATTGGCTTGAATGTACTAATCATACAGCTGAAGCAGACATCTTAATCATGAGGTAGATCATGAAAGATAGGTGAGCAGCAATATAGAATGAAACTAGTTCTCTGCGATGTTTTACTCCCTACTTCTGGACTCCTTCTATTTGCAAGTCATAAAAACTATCTTTATTTTGTATACTCATTTTTTTGTTTCTTTGTTCCTATACATTCAGCACAACCTAAAACTTAAAACTTATACAACTTCTTACAACTTCTATAATGTCAGGATGATTTTAAAAGAACAGAAATAGAAGAAAAGGGGACCAGATAAGAGATTCTTACCTAAATGAAAAAATACTGCAGAGACTAGATAGGCAAGACACTGGTCTTTAAAGGGGTCAAGATGATGATTTGGAATGATATATTACTGAGACTTTACACAGAGTGGCCGGAAATATACATGGTAATATTAATCGGAATAGGGAATCCACAGCAATAAAGCTATTATGGAAGAAAAGAATAGGTTGGATTTTAGACATACTGAGTTGGGTATGCTGGCATAGTATCTTGATGAAAATGTGAAGAAAAAAAAAAAGAAGAAAGAAAGAAAAAAGTAAAGAAAAAATTTGAAGCAAATATCACAGTCATATTTCTGCCTGGTATAAACTTAGATTGTACTCAATTTATTGTAATTATTAATTCATTCAGAAGTTTTTATTAAGCATCTGTTTTGTACCAGACACCATTTGGGGCCTTTGCAATACACCAGGATTTTTGTCCTCCAGAAGGCTCACTGTCATAAAAAGCACATTTAATTTTCTTCTAGGGCATGAAGAAGGTAAATTCATTTTACAGAATCCATCATTGTTATGGTAATACAGTAATTGCGCTGATATCTTACTATTATCCAATATCTTAACCAAAACTTTACTTTTAAATGTAATTTCATTTTTATTGTGTGATACCATGAAGGAGCCAGTTGCTTAACCTTGAAATTTTCAAAATAAAGAGTAATAGAAAGTTTCAGGACGGAAACTAAAGGAAACAGCCTTACACATTCCACTGATTTTAAGCAATAATTTCCTGAGTAAAATCTGGAGCAGCACTTTGAAATTGTAGACATTAATAAAGCCTATTCCTTCCCCTTGCTAGCAATTTGGAGAGTGTACCTGTATTATTGCAAGCATAAATTCAGCTACAGAACCATGTAAACAGCTCTGTTAATATTTATTACCCCCTTTCTTTGTTTCATGAGGTTTCAGCAAAGGTCTTTATTTTGGTCTGGGAAAAAAATACTTAAATCCATTTAATTTTGAGATTTCTGAAAAGTAAGTGATTATTCTTCAGTACAATGTATATGTTTATGTTGATTTTATTGACTAATGTTGGTTTTATTAATCACTTCCAACAATTTTTACATTCCTTAACTATTTTAGTTACACAGAACTCTTCAAATTTAGAATCAGTAATACTTCGTTGCTGCAATTGTGTAACAGAAATATTAAGCTATACTTTAGGACTAGCTTCTGACTAGATAAATGGTTTTGAACCAAGTCATAAACTTCAGATGACTGAGCAGCTCAGTTCACTAAAATATTTATGTCTCGCTTTAAACATTCCATAAAAATACCAACTTTGGTTCCCTGAACTCTTCTAACATTTTAAAGGCTTACATACCAGTTGCTTTGAGAGGCTTTCAGTAAACTTTTTTATAACTACCTAAGGGGCTTATTTTACACACAAACTATAGGTCACATATCCACATGTATTGACATAACACTGCCAAAGCACTACTAAGTTGCCTATTGTGGATTTAAATAATTAGGAGGAAAGCATTAGTTTAAACGTTAAGATCAGTAGGCTAGGGCACCTGGGTGGTTCAGACTGTTAAGCATCTGCCTTTGGCTCAGATCATGATCCCAGGGTCCTGGGATTGAGACCCACACTGGGGTCCCAGCTCAGCAGGAAGACTGCTTCTCCCCCTTTCACTCCCCCTGCTCGTGTTCCCTCTCTCGCTGTGTCTCTATCAAACAAAATCTTTTTAAAAATTATGCCATATTCACTGAGTCTAATTGGCTGCCAATTTCATCATTTTTTTGAAGGATATCACACAAGCTTGAGTGTGAGTATTAATTTTAAATCACAATACCTGCCATTTATGGGGCAAACATATGCTTTTCAAAGTGCTTTATCCTTTTCAGCTCTACAACATTGTGTGAGGCAACATTTAAAGAAAGCAAACAGTCATCGATATTACTGAAAAGTTCTTTTTTTTTTAATGTAAAAGTCCTACTTACCATATTTTACATTACTTATGGAAATAGGTGTGTGGGACCTGCTATTTTGTTTTTAAAATATGTTTTCCTGTGTATATTATTTATGTTATAATGTTTAGCTACGCCTACCTGATATGCCCCTTCAGCAGTTAGTGGCTGCGAAACACATATATAAAATATGCATAGGTGATATTAATTAAAAAAAAAAAAACTTCAAGAAACAGGATCACAAGTTACAAATCATTAATTCATGTATATATGTGTGTAAGATTGATTTGTTTTTTAATAATTTACTGAATTTGAGGAGGCTTGGTTATGATAAACTAGATTCCTCACTTTATGAATCCCAAAACAGATCAGCAGCCTGAGTCAGGCCTAGTTCAAGGTGGCAAATACCAGGGACAGCATGAGATGAAGGGCTTAGACACTGGTCCAAGTCCCAGCTTTGCTCAAGGTCATTCAGCTACTAACTGGCACTCTTTCCATAGTTGAGTATCAATTTCCTTCTTTGAAAATATATCCCTGCTGGTATCACTGGGAAAAAAAAAGGACTCAGATATGATGTTTTATATCAAAGCACTCCATATTTCAAGCACATGAAAAAATGTAAGTTATTAATACTACTGTGCTGTTGTTGTCACATTTTTATGGATCACTGAAGAGTAATCATATGCCATATGCTCCAGAAAGGACATTCAAGCTCATCTCTACTCATTACCTTGTGAACTTAATTTCCTCATCCATGACATCTGATTCTATTTATCTTTTGTCCACACATTGCTAGTATCTCCTTACAGTAGTACTTGCCTGGAAGATGGTGAGTTGATTCTGATGGCTCAAATAGTGATTCTAACCCAAAACTTCAGTTCTCATAATCTGGCCTGAGCTGAACCCTGCAATACATTCTCTAGCAGCCCATTAAAGAAATAACAAGTACACTTAAAAACAGAGATGGAATTGACAACCCAGTTGTGATTCCCCATCTCCACTTGTTTTTTTACTACCTCCCTCTTCTATGACTGGTAGAAACTACACTTCTACTGCCACACTTTATTTATTTATTTATTTATTTAAATTTACTTGACAGACAAGAGATCACAAGTAGGCAGGGAGGCAGGCTCCCTGCTGAGCAGAGAGCCCAATAAGGGGCTCAGTCCCTGGAGGCCCCAGACCCCGGGATCATGACTGGAGCCAAAGGCAGAGGCTTTAACCCACTGAACCACCCAGGCACCCCCTATTGCCAGACTTTTTAACGTAGGTGCTTGAGTTAAAACTTGAAGTTAAGACATTCATAAATTCTGAAGACATTCCACATTATTTGTCTCACTACTTCTGTTTTTTTTTTTAAAGATTTTATTTATTCATTTGACGGAGAGAGAGTTCACAAATAGTCAGAGAGGCAGGCAGAGAGAGAGGGGGAAGCAGACTCCCTGCTGAGCAGAGAACCTGATGCAGGGCTGGATCTCAGGAACCTGACTGAGAATTAGGACCTGAGCCGAAGGCAGAGGCTTTAACCCACTGAGCCACCCAGGTGTACCTGTTTTTATTTTTTTAAAGATTTTTATTTATTCATGCCCAAAAGAGATAGCGAGAGAGGAAACACAAGCAGGGGGGAGCTAGAGAGGGAGAAGCAACCTCCCCGCCAAGCAGGGAGCCCTATATGGGGTTGGATTCCAGGACACTGGGTTCATGACCTGAGCCAAGGCAGCTGCTTAACGACTGAGTCACCTAGGCACCCCACTGCTTCTGTTTTTTTAAAAAAAAAATAATTACTATTCCAGGGAATTAATCAACATTTTTAAAGGACATTTGAATACCTTTATATTATATTTATTAGGAATGTGGCTTTGCCCAACTTTCTTTTTCCTTATTTTTGTGGTTGATAAAATATCAATTTGAGGTCCCACTCAAACTTTGAGATCTTATGTTTTTCAAGATGCCCTTTTCAGGCTCCCTCTGAAGGATGGGTTCATCAGTTAATTTTTTAAGAAGTTGATAAACATTGATATAACCAATCAAATAATATTTTCAGTTACATCTTATTGTTCTCTAGCAGTGTATCTTTTTTAATGTCATTTTTCTCTTCCTCAATTTTTTTTCCTACTCTTTTTCCAAATCAAGAATCTTTTCAAATTCATTCCAGTGCTTCTATTATTATCATTTTCCTTAGGCCTCGTATTCAAGATGGCAATAACTATTTAAAAAGTAATTGAAATGTACAGTACATAAACATTTTTCCTTATTAGTACTAAAAGGCTGATCTGCAAATTATCAGACATTTCTATGATCACATTCTTTACATAAGCATACCGTTTGCTATAAATCTATTTCAAGAGAGCTAAAAACTACTCATTCAGTCTTTTTATAACACAGTTATGGAACACTTGTGGGTTTTACAGAGCTGTACTTCATTGGAAAAAATTATAAAATATTATCTTGGCCACTGAAGAATGTACAATACACAAATACACTCACTCATGTTGACTACAGTAACTATGACTTTTTGTCCACTACTTCTTCACAAAGAGCCTGATGCATAGTAAATACTCAGCAAGTACTTTGAATCCATAAACTCACAAATGGTGTAACCAAAAGAGCCGGTTACATCATGTGGATATTCCACAAAGAAAGAAAAAGAAGATGGTTATGTGATTGGAACCAAGAAATACTACATGGAGAAGATGAGACACAGAATATTTGTGGCAAAAATGCATTTCTAGTGGAAATTACTTCAAATGTTGGAAGATGGCAAAGTGTTTCTATGGCTATTTATGTCAGCCAATGAAGTTTTACCTAGACCCCTACCCCAACAAAATTCTGAAAATCTTCTCTTATACCCATTCACCCTCACTTCTCACCTACTGGACTTCCCACTGAACTGTCTGGAATTCACAGTCGAATCCCTTCGATCCCTAACAGCTTCCCCAAATATTCCCTTCACATTGTTGCTGTAACTTAACTGGATTTCTCATGAACATATTGTTACCTGAAACCTCCTCAAGTGATCCCTGATTTTCTTCTCTCACCACGCATACCACGGAGCTTAGAGGCAAGACAAAAACCAACCTTGTTCCACATGCTACTTCTAGATCTTCTTCGATGATTAAAAAAGAAAAGAAAAATCCTTTAATCTAATGTCTTTATATCATTAGATTACAACCTCTCCTTGTTTCTTTTTTTTTTTAATTTTTTATTTTTTATAAACATATATTTTTATCCCCAGGGGTACAGGTCTGTGAATCACCAGATTCACAAGCACTCACCTTGTTTCAATCACCTACAGACAACTTGGGTGTCTATGGTGTCTAAAAATCTATGAAGATTTTTGGCCGCAATGTCACAGTTGCTTTATTTGGAAAAGTTCTCAAAATCAGTGATCCTAATATTCACACTGATTATATATCCAGTATGTTGGGTTTTGAGATCACTAAATGTCTTCTAATAAAATAGTTCTTTACTTTTTCTTATCTCCTCACTCTCATTATTATACCCTATTTTATCTTAAGAACAAAGTTAATACCTTCATAGTCTCAATTGCTATTATTCTATGTACTCACTGTCTAATCCTTCCCAGTGTTTTTTCTGATTGATTCTCATATTTTTGACCTCTAGATGCCAAAATGCCCACCTAGAGCTTGTTCTCATATATATTACCTGTCTCTGTTTGCTGACTCTTCTGGTCATTTCATCCAATCTCAATTTTTTAATAGTGGCCCAAATGCTACAATCATCTATCCAAAGTCTTGACACTTTCACATGAACATCTGATATTTCAGTATCAACATGTCCACAAGATTCCTGATTTGTTTTTTCATTTAGACCTTCCCCCCTTCCAATGTTTCCTATCGAAATCAACTGAATCTTCCCAGTTGCTTAGCCACAAACAGTGCAGTTATACTTGATTCTTCTTTCTCTTGAAATTTTAATTCAGATATTAAACTTCATGTTCAAACTATATTGCTTATTTACATATTTATATATGTTATATATAAACAATTATATCTAAATAGTAGTTACATAATTTTATCTATCTATACATATATATATTCCAAAAACTGTTCCTCTGTTGCTATTGTCTGATCTAAGACATCTTTCACCTAGACTATTCAAATAGCTCCTAGGTGGTATCTCTGTTCCTGCCTTCATTGCTCTGCTCTGTAAATTAGTATCCAGAATGATCCTTTCAAAACTTAAACCAGATCCTGTTATTAATCTGCTTTGGAAGAAATCTAATTTTTCCCCTATTTCACTCAGAATAAAAACCAAATTCCTTACAAAAACCTATAGGACCCTGAATTTTTCTGCCTTTCCTTTTATTTATATGACTTCGTCAACTAATAGACCCCTGCCCACTTCATTCCAACTCAAGTGAATTTGTGGCTGTTCCTCAACCATGCCAGGCCCATTTCTACCTTAGGACCTTTGGAGTTGCTTTTTTTTTTTTTTTTTTTTTTTTTTTTTTTTTTTTGAGAGGTGGGTGGGGGCCAGTTACACTACTTTCCTAGATATCCACATGTCTCACTCTAACAAGTTTTGCCAGGCTTCAGGCATATGCTCAAGTCTCCTGAAAGTATCTCATCTTCTCCATGAGACCTTGCTTACCAAATATCCAAAACTCTACTCTCCTAGCATTTCCTAATCCTGTTCCCTATTTATTTCTTCATAGAATTGATCACCTTTGATATAATATCTATATCATTTATTACATCTATTGTCTTTTTCTTCCCAGTTGAAATGTAAGCATTTTGATGGAAGGAATTTTTACCTATTCTTTCTCCTGCTGTATCCCTCATACCTAATACAGAATCTGGTATATGGTAGATGCTCTTTGTTGAATGAATGAATGAATGTGTGAGTGAACAGAAGAATAATGAATAATGAATCGTTAAAGACTAGGATTGCAGCAAAGTAGAGACAATTTTTCTTACCAGATTAAAGAACTAAGATTTTATATCTTATAAAACTATCTCCATTCCCCTACATTTCTAGTGCTTTCATAATTTCTGATTTGTACAATTGTCTCCAGGCTTTTTTTTTTTTTCCCAAATACCACAAACTACCAAAGCCGTTTTATTTCTAAAATAGAATGTTTTCATGCCACTCACATTCTTAAAGCCTTTCATTGGTTTCTTATTTCCCAGTGGATTCAACCCAAATTCATTTTGGCACTTCAGGACAGAAATAAGACTGTTTAAGATAGTACCCCTGGGGATAAAAATATATGTTTATAAAAAATAAAAAATTAAAAAAAAAAAAGATAGCATCCCAAAAACGTATTTTTACCAACACTGTCAACAGTACATACCAGAATAGCAACTGTATTGGTCTGGTCTAGCTAATCCATAATGCTGCCCTAAACCGTTCTTTAACTCAATTGTTCATGTTATATACAATAAAAATTTTATGTGAGGTTAATATTATGGAATTAAAGTTCTATATAACTTCCCATAGCTAACTACATAATTTTAAACAACCATTTGTAGAATACAGCACAGTTCTGATATTAAATATAAGAATTAATGCAATTGCTTCTCAGCCTTTTGGCTAAATCAAGTGTAGAAAGTAATGCAAGTGTATAAGTTCAGTGTGGCTATGGGAAACTTCCATTCTGCTCCCAGGCAGATTTTCTTCTTTTCCTTCCTTCCTTGCCTGCCTGCCTGTCCAACCAGCCTGCCTGCTGCCTTTCTTCTTCTTCTTTCTTTTCCTTCTTTTTCTTTTATTTTTTATTTTTGCCATTCTTCTTCAGTGTATCCCCTTCTATTGCTCCTTCTGGCCCTGCTATACTCTGTATTCTTATATCAGCCTTCTTATATCTATTTGCAGAATAATCTCAAATCTTTACTGTAAGACATAATCTTTCACAATTGTTTTGCTGAGGAGGATATACTTTCTTCCAATGATAACTATAAAAATTTTGCCACAAATTTTATTAATCACCTAGAATAGCTCTTATAACTGCATGATGCTTTGGTATTCGTTTTTTGGGGTTTTTTAAATTTATTATTTATTTGACAGACATCACAAGTAGGCAGAGAGGCAGGCAGAGAAAGAGGAAGGGAAGCAAGCTCACTGCGGAGCAGAGAGCCTGATGCGGGGCTCAATCCCAAGACCCTGGGATCATGACCTGAGCTGAAGGCAGAGGCTTTAACCCACTGAGCCACCCAGGCGCCCCTGGCGTTAGTTTTTCTATTTAATTTGAATTTGTATTTCCTCATACATATTTCCTTATCATCATTGATAGAACCATTGTCTCAGAGACACTACTCATCTTTTCTAAGACACTAACAATACCACATGTTATTATAATCACAGGTGAGTTTGTTTGTTTGCTTTTAACTTATAATGTACTTAATTCTTTATGGCTCAGTTCCACTGGAAAAATATAATGCTAAATACCTAGTAGGCACCATTCTTTCATTTACCAGCATTTTGCATTTACCAGCATTATTCAGTAACTGTACATTGATACTTTTAAGGCGTATATATATTAGCCTCTAGTATTTAGCACCAGACACACAATAAGCACCTCAAAAATATTTGTTAAACTATCCTGTGGATAAGAAATGTGGAGTTTCTGTTACCACTAATGGTTGACTATGTAATTGAGGTCAGCATTCCCTCCAAGGACAATCAGAAAAGATGCGCAAAAAAGAAAGCAGGATTAAATGCATGAGAGTACCGAGTAGCAGGGAACTGAACCAGAGGGCTAGAGCCTTATTTTTCTATGAGGTCATATGCTAAGTCAGGAGGATGAAGTTGACAGATCAAGAAGTTTAGCAATTTCTTGCCTAATCATGGGACAAAGCCCACAGAAAAAGGTGTATAAAGCCTGTCAAGGTGGGCAGAGATACCACAGGGCACAGACTAGACTGGCCATATCACAAAAGCAATTATTCATGTTGCCTTTTCATCATAAGGAGTAAATTATTTTTCCTTTTTTCTTATGTTCTTTTTTTAGTGTATCTATATGAAAAGATGGATATTAGTTGGGCCTATTGTGGCAATCATTTCATAATATACGTAAATCAAACCATCATGCTGTATATCTTAAACTTATACAAGAAAATATTTGTTATTTCTCAATAAAATGGGGGGGGGGAAGCCACCAAATAACACATTTTATATCATCCTATTTATTGAATTTTCAAACATCAGGCAAAACTAAATTATAGTGTTTAGGAATGCAATATAAAAAAAACCCAATTATAAAAATCAATATTGTGTTACCTTCATGGGTAGGAATTGGAGAGAGATGCCAAGGTAGCATGAGAGAGATTTCTGACATGCAAATAAACTTTCCGTTTCTGAATTAATGATGGCTACAACAGTGTTTGCCTTGTAACATTTTTGTTTTGTGAACTCTTTTATATGTGTTTTATATATTGCCTCAAATAATTATTTATAAAAAAAGAAAATGAAGAGCCATTGGAATATGTTAATAAATGCAATTATATATTTCACCAAGAACAGCAAACTATTTAAAAGACCATTTAAAGGGTGCCAGGGTGGCTCAGGGGGTTAAAGCCTCTGCCTTCAACTCAGGTCATGATCCCAGGGTCCTGGGATCGAGACCCGCATCTCTGCTAGGCAGGGAGCCTGCTTCCTCCTCTCTCTCTGCCTGCCTCTCTGCCTACTTGTGACCTCTCTCTCTGTGTCAAATAAATAAAATCTTTGAAAAAAAAAAAAGACCATTTAAAAAGCCCCGATTATCTTTGAGAGTATGATCCCTGTTTTCTGGACTTTATTCTTTACATGAAGAAAGAAGGAAGCAAGCAAGCAAGCAAGCAAGAAAAACATATTCCTGTGTCTAGTGAAGTTAGTCGCCAAGTGTGGCATGAGAATGGGGAAATATGCTATATTCAGCAATGTGTTAAAACTGTCAAAAAAGATATGAGCTACATTGTGAAACAGATGTTATAATTCTGTGTTTTGTTATGGTGATGAAATTACTTTCTCCCTTAAAAATAGAATATTTCAAAGAATTGATTTGTGTGTGAGAGAGGGGAGATTGCGGTGGGCCATCTTGTAGAGAAACCAACACAGTTGTTTGTGTTTGCACCCCCACACTGACCCACACATACCTTGCAACCTATTTTTTTTAATAATGTCTTTGCCTCCAGGGACCTCTGAGTGGTATAGTCAGTTAAGCATCTGACTCTTGGTTTGGGTTCAGGTCATGATCTTGGAGTAATGAGGTTGAGTCATGCTCTGCCTAGAGTTTGCTTAAAACTGTCTCTGCCTCACTCTTTGTCCTCCCTCTACTTATAAAATAAATAAATAAATCTTTAAAAAATAAAATAAATGCTGTGCCTATATTTTAAACCTAAAAAGTTTTCCCGAAATGACCTGCATGACATTTTGGTGTTATCCAAATTATGTATTCCACAGAAAAGGCCATCAGAACTAAGCAAAAGTCACAAATTTTGTTAGAGGAAAGCAGGAAGTATGGCTGACACAATAGGCTATAATCCATATATTTATTCCTCTGAAGATCACATGTTCACCATAGCTAGAACATAAAAGTATGAAGAAAAGTATGCAGATATTACTTAATTGGTCCTTCCCTTGATTCAAACTACCAAGTATTACTGCTTAAAAATAATTTTATGTGTATTTAAAGTTGGTATCATTATAGAGTAAAATATAGTGGCCATAAAAACACACTGATTATTCTTTTTTTTTTTTTTAAGATTTATTTATTTATTTATTTGACAGAGATTACAAGTAGGCAGAGAGGCAGGCAGAGAGAGAAGGGGAAGCAGACTCCCTGCTGAGCAGAGAGCCCGATGCGGGACTCGATCCCAGGACCCGGGGATCATGACCTGAGCCGAAGGCAAAGGCTTTAACCCACTGAGCCACCCAGTCACCCCTCACTGATTATTTTTATCTCAGTTTCCTTCTGCAGTTGTGGAAAATAATATTGCTTTAAGGGAATTCATGTCACAATCACAGCAAGGTATCTAAGTCCTTAATTATCACTTTTTCTGTCATAGCAGAACTTTAATAATATGAGATAAATAATAATCTTTAAATGTTGTTATGCCTCTAATGTAAGTCATATATAGATGAAACTTATTCTCTTCCCATTCATAACAAAAGCACGGCAAATATCCCATGCAGAAAATTTACAAATGATTTATGCAGATAATGCATTCTTAAAAAGGGGAACATAAATCCCTAAGTGTGCTATATAGAAGGCACATTTTATAGTAGAGAAACTGGTAAATGCTAGCCCAGCCAGTTGATTATGGTTAATATCAACAGTCATATTGACATATGCACCCTTGATTTGATGTAATGAGAATGGCACTTCATCTTTGTGGTCTTCCTTCCAAAAACATGCACTCTAGTCTAACCATAAGAAAAACATTTAGAAAATTCCATCGAGAGATATTCTACAAAATCCCTGGCCAGTCATCCTTAAAAATTGTCAAGGTTATCAGAAACAAAGAACACCTGAAAAACCATCACAACCACGATAAGCCTAAGGAGACACGATTAGTAAATGAAATGTGGTATCCTAAATAGAATCCTCAAATAGAAAAAGGAGATTAGGGAAAAACTGAGGAAATTTGAAGAAAATATAAGATTAATAATAAAATACTAACAATAATAAGAATGTATCAATATTTGTCCATTAAATGTGACAAGGATACTATATTAATATCTGATGTCCATAACAGGAAAAACTCAGTTTAGGGTAATCAAGAATTCTCTGAACTACTTATAGAATAATTCTGAAAGCCAAATACTGTTCTAAAGTATAGGTATGGTTTATCCTAAGCCCAGACTAATTATGACAAAAGGTCTAGAGACAGGCATATGAAGGATATGTTCTTTGAATATCTGACAATATGATTATTTTGGGATGTGTTATGTTTGAGGAATCATCAGTGTATCCAAAGGAGAGTTCCAGGATAAAACTAATAAATTAGGGGGACGCCTGGGTGGCTCAGTTGGTTGAGCAGCTGCCTTCGGCTCAGGTCATGATCCCAGCGTCCTGGGATGGAGTCCCATATTGGGCTCCTTGCTCCGCAGGGAGCCTGCTTCTCCGTCTGACTCTGCCTTCCACTCTGTCTGCCTGTACTCGCTCTCGCTCCCTCTCTCTGACAAATAAATAAAATCTTTAAAAAAAAAAAAAACTAATAAATTAGGAGTAACATTTAAAATAGAGGTCATTAGTTGAGATACAGAACTTGAAATTCAGAATAGGGAAGAACTGGGGTTAAGTGAGAAAACAAAGGAGCGTAGTGAGCAAAGAAAAGAAAGAGACTGACAAATCTTAGAAATAGCTTTTATTGGGCCAGTAGAAGGAAGAAGAGAGACTCTGGGTGGGTCCACAAAAGGAAGGAAATAAAAGGTGCAACTAGAATGATGCAGGGACACAGAAGGCAAGAGAGAAGAGAGGTTTAAGAACAAGAGAATGCTGGTCTCAGTCATGAAATGAATAAGCAAATAGTCATAAGAATTAGAAACAGCTGGTAATACAAAGACCATTGTATGGTCAGTAGATTGGCAGAGTGGAAGCTTGAGGCAAGGAATGGAGGAGTGTAAAGAAAATAGGAGAAATTGGACAGTGATTTAGTGAAATGGTGTCTTAGTTGATGCTGCTATAACAAAATACCATGGATTAAGTGGCCTAAGCAACAGACATTTATTTCTCACAGTTCTGGAAACTGGGAGATCAAAGCTTGAGAAGCCAGCAGATCTCCTGTCTGGCTGAATCTTCTTGCTGCATATTCACATGGAGGAGCAATCTTGTGTCTCCTCTTCTTTTTATAAAAACAATAATCCCAAATTAGAGCCTATTCTCTGGACTTATTCTAACCCTAGTGACCTCCCAAAGTTGCCTTACCTCCAAAAGCCATCACCTTGAAGATTAGAACTTCAACATATAAACCTCAGAAAGACAAAAACTTCAGTTCATAGCAATTGTTTTGTCAAATATAATTTGAATTTTTCCTATTCAAGAGTATTGTGGACCAGCAGCATCATCACCACCTGGGACCCTGGTAGAAATGTGAGAATTCAGGCCCATCCCAGACATACTTAATCAGGATGTGCATTTTAGTAAGATACTCTGGTGCCCTTTACAGTTTGAGAAACACTAGGTTATACTATTATGTCAAGATGTTTAACAACATCAAAATAGAAAAAATAGTTTAAGTGAAAAATGAATTATAGAAGTTTTGTTTTTGTTTTTGTTTTTTTGTTTTTTTTTAGAATAGAAGACCCGTGAGAATATTTGTAGATGAGAGGAAGAAACAAGTGGGGAGAAAAAGACATAAAGGAAATAAACACGAGGGGGAAAAAGTACTGCCCACAATATTATTCATTATAACTGTTCTTTCCGATTTTTATTCAATTATCTCATGCTTGCTTCTTCTCCCTGAGGCTGTGTCATTTACAGTTAGTGAAAGTGGAGATGCTGGGGGAAAGGGAGGGGGTCAACAAATCTTTTGGCCAAGGGTCATCCAAGGTCTTTTGTAAATTCTCTGAAACTTTGACTTCTCTTTCACTGTCCTGAAAATAAGGACCCTGAGCAACTGCCTGTATAAGGTATTAAAAGTTCAATTTTAAAAAGTTTTCTAACTTTGAAGACACTTAGTTAGCATTAAGTAGGTATTAAAAAGACAGTTATTCCATTTGAACTTCCCTCACAGAATGTACTTTACAATCTGACTTTCCCAATTAATTTTAATTTTTTTATGAATCCCCAGAGAGACTGACAGACCTGTCCTAATCTGCTAATTAGGAGGCCAGCAATGTGCCACTAGGTTTTTTTGGAGTACCTCCTTAAGGAAGCATTTAGTACCAAGTATTTCTCTTTGAATGATCTGTAAATAAATTTTAATGAACAAGACATTATTCATAATGCTCCTATGGAGACCCAAGGAGCACTAAGACAGCTTAAGAAAAAGCACTATTTCATTGATATCCATGACAATGTAGAGAAAGGTACAAGGGTCTCAGCACTGAGGCCTTGGAAATCAAAGTTATAAGAATAATTCAATGGCTTTGGCCTTTTTATTTCTTCTCTTCTAGTCAGTGTTTTTGTCCTAAAATGGGGAGATTGAGCTAAATATGATTTAACAAACTGAGAGTCCCAAGATCAGACGTGCCTCACACGAGTATTTTAACTTGGAGTCTTTTACATTAGACTAAAGATTTAATGTAGGTAGATTTAACTCAATGATCTGAATTACAGGATTTTTTTTGAAATGTTGGAAAATATGATGTTATCTGCTTCATTTTTCCACATGACAATTATCAGCCGAAACTGATTAGCACCATGGAGGAGATCTGATGATGCGTGCTCAGATACTTTCTCCAGAGCCAACATATCTCTCTCTACACCACCACATCCATTCACCCTGCGCCCAAATTCTCCTGGGACTATCAACTGCTGACAGCTCATAATTGTGTTCATTGTTGAGAATTACCCTTGACCAGATGCAAGAAACTATCTAAATCAAGATGGAGTTAGACCAACAGAGGCCTGACTCCTTTTCTTCAACTAAGGACAACTCTGAAGGGTTATCCAGCTCTGGAGCTCTGCTTGGGCTCAGATAATGTCTTTACTCAAACTTGCCTTCCTTACTTTCTAGAAATGCATCTCCTAAGAGCACATCCTAGTAAGCCTACATGTCATTCTCCTCCTCAAAGTCTATTTCCAGGGACACAATGTAAAGCACTTGTCTCCAATTTGCCCAAATGGCCACCACTCACTAATTTTTTCCTGGGGGGCATAATCTAAAGTTTCATTCCATTATTTATCAACACTATCCCACTGTTGTTTACCTCATAGTAAAGAACAATTTACCTATACTCATATTTCTGTCATAGTTAGGAAAACTAAAGACAAGATGGCCAAAGGACTCAATATTCATCCTTTATTCATGCCTCTCTAGAAATTAGAATTTATGAACTCAGGACTGGATGTTTTTCTAAGATCCTTTCCAGGGCCAATACTCTGTGGTATAAGAACCCATGTAATTTTTCTATTGCAAGGAAGAGCAATTTTAGTACAAAGAAGTTACTGTAACTGTGAAATTTCAAGACTCAGAAAGAGGCCACTGTTCACTCTAGCAAAGAGCAGCATCAAAGCTTAGCAGTAGCACCATAAAGAATAAACACAGGGAATAGTCCACATGACAGTTGTTTCAGGACTAATTATGCAGTGCAGCTGGAACATGTTTTTGCCCTTTCTTCTAGATTATATAATGACCAGTGAAAAAGAATAAATGACCTAGCAATATATTCCCAGGATAGAGACCCTTGCTATTTCCAGTAAGTAGGTCTGTAGCCCATTAGCACTTACCAACATCTTTACAAATAACTTTTAAATATGAATGCTCATTTCGACAACAGCCCTGTCAAGAATATATTTTTAGCCTCATTTACAGATGAAAAAATCAGAAGTTGGGAGAAATCAAATCTTTTGCGCAGTCGGGAAATACAGAGCAGGGGCTGTGTACGCAAATTCCAAACTTAGACTATTTGACTTCTTTTCAATCATGGAAAATATAATCCATGAGATGTTAGTGTTTATCAGAATCTCTCCAGAGTTGGCAGAATTTTTCACACTGAGTAGCAATATTTAGATGACCGTACTGACATAATGGCAAATTTTGTACTTTATGCTTTCATTTCTCCTCTACATATCCAGTCTAGTACACAGAGAAGTTTGGTTGGCTATATAAGATTTGCTTTTTAAACTTTACTGTACTGTTCCAATATAAGGTATTAACATTACCACTATTTCTAATCAGTTCAAAATAGATAAATAAAAGTCAGCTCCAAGAATAATTTATTCTAGGAGTGAACTCATTGCCTGGAAACAGTACTATCTTCCCTGTATCTTCAGCAAGATTTACAGGAAAAAAAAAAAATTGGACCAAAAAAGCAAGTAAGAAGAATCTCTCTGGACAATAAAACATATATAATTATTTTGGGTATTTCCAATTGAACATCTATGTATGTATTATAGACACATATATATGATGCAATATAAATGTATTTGGATTCACAAACCATATTACTCAGTGTTACCCTCAAAAATGTTTATCACAGTTTTATTCAGAGCAGTGAAAAACATAAAATGATCCAAATGTTCAACATAAGAGAATCAGTTTGGTAGATTACGTCACACCCACAAAATGGATTGTCATGTAGCCCTTAAAATTATAATTATGAATAAAACTTCATGACACAAGCAAAGAGAAAATGGTAGGAGAAAAAAAGCAGGATGCAATTTATGCAAACTATGTGATTTTAACTTGTTTAAAGAACAATTCATATAAAGCTGGAAAGAAATGTACTTATATAATGTACTCTTATAACCTCAGTATCCTTCCCTTTAAAGTATTATAATAACCTATTTCATAGGGCTGCTGAGCGAACCAAATGAAACAGGGAAGCAATATAGCACAGTGGATATATCTTCAGAGTCCTAATGGAAACAGATGGCACTCTCAAATTGGGTAACTGGAGATAATTTGATGAACGACTTACCAAAATGCGGCAAGGGTATAAGACAACACCAAGGAAAAGTGGAGTAATATAGGACTTGTAAAAATCAGGGTACAAGAATCTCTCCTGACTATGAGGGGGCAGATTCCGAATCCCAGAAGAAAAGATATCCATATGAAAAGAATTGGTCCACAGAAGCTTTGTCCTCCTGTTGGGGATGGCAGCCAGCCTCTTGTAAACCAACAGAAAAAAAAGCCAGGATATTTAAGTACCCCAACAGGCTTTTCTTCCTTCCCTCTATAAAGCCATATAGCTCTGCCTTGAGGTACAAAATAGGATGGAGAAGAGGAAGGGAACCTGGGAGGAAGAATGGAAGTTATTTACAGAGCTGGCTTTCTTTCTTTTCTTTCTTTCCCCTTTTGCATCCATTTTTATCCTACTACCAGTGAAAACGTGTATTCCCAAAACAGAGATCATACAAAATCTTATCAACGACTTCATCCATGTGAGATCTGTTGTTTGAGATCCAAGGTGAAGGATAAATCACTCTGAAAGCTCATTGATGCTTATACTGTAAGAAACCCTATGGACAGAAAGGTAATTTTGTGTCCGTAGGAAGGGTTCCTGTATAGTCAGTGGACCACCAGTTCTTAAAATTAAGGTGGGGAAAAAAGTGATGATGGGTGTAAGGGAAGAAGAGGAGGGAGCCGCTCTGACAGGATTGGTGTGGGATGGCTCATTCCTTGATCTGAGGCCTCAGGTCCTGTCAGACAACCCTACCTACTCAACTATCTTAGTTTCCAGGTTCCAACAACCATTCTCTCTTCTTATCTCTTCAGCCCTAGTGATGGCATGCATTATCTCTTATGAGTTTCCAAACATCCTGCTCAGAGGACAGTAAAGAGACATTAAACTCTCCTCAAACTACCCAGTTGGACCTTAACATCTATTTTCTAGCACTGACTGATAGAATAATTGGAACTGAGCCATGGCCTCAGGAAAGATATTGTCAAAATAAAACTCTGGGACTGAGTTACTTATATAATTGAGGAGTAGAGGGATAATCCCTTTGGCAGAAGGAAATGAGTAATGGGTAATCCATGGCAGGTGTTAGTTTTACAATAATTCATATAATTTAAATTACTACTGCTGGTGGCTTACTATCTTAGCCAGTTCAGCTGCCACCACAACATACTACAGGCTGGATGTTAAATTTCTCTTCTCACAGTTCTGGAAACTGGAAGTTCAGGATCAAAGTATCCACATGGTTGGTTTCTAGTGACAACTCTCTTCCTGCCTTATAGATAGCCACTTCTTGTTATGTACTCACACAGCTCTTCTTTGGTGTGTACATGTGGAAAGACAATGAGTTCTGGTCACTTTTCTTTTTCTTACAAGGGCATCAGCTCTATTGGATTAAGGTTTATCTCATTTAACCTTTATCACTTCCTCACAGGCCTCATATCCAAGTATAGTCACATTAGGTGTTAGAGCTCCAACATAAGAATTTGGGGAGGATACAAGCTGAGATAACAAAATATATACACAGGTCTCTGCCCCCAAAGCTAAAATGTTTATAATTTCCTAAGTGATCAGTACACTGGGAGCATCTCTTGTTCTATTTGTCTTTGACCCCATCCCTGACATAGGGTTCCTAAAACCCACATATATTCATAAGTGATAAAAAGGATTAGAAGCATCTTTTTTTCTGTTAAGGTGACTCTGGGTGGGCTCCTGGATGGAAGCTGGTCAGCAGAAAGACAAACTATGATTAAAACCATGGAATTTTTGCCCCTTCCCCATCCTCCAGAAAAGGGAAAAGGGCTGGAAATGGAGTTCATAAGTGATCATACTTAGGTGAGGAAGCCTACATAAAAGCCCAAAAATACAAGGCCTGGAGAGCTTTCAGGTTGGCAAACAAGCATATCCATACCAGAAGGGTGACACACTTCAATTCCACTGGGACAGGAGCTTCTGAGCTTACAACCCTCCCAGACCTACTGTATCTCTTCATCTGGTTGTTCATCTGTGTCATTTATCATTTCCATTAATAAACTGGTGAACATAGGTAAGTGTTCCCCAGAGTTCTTAGAGTTACTTTAGCAAAATAATCAAACCCAAGGTAGGTAATTGTTGGAACCTCTGACCTGTGGTCAGAATCACAAGTGATCACCTGGGCTTGTAATTGGCATCTTAAGTGGGTTGTGGGGTGGAGGGTAGGAGATAATGTTGCAGACCCCTTAATTGGTGGGATCTGACATTATCTCTGTGTGGACAGTGTCAGAATTGAGTTAAATTTTAGCTGGTGTCAGAGAGAATTGTTTGATGTGGAGAAGAACCTCCGTACATTTGGTGACCCAAGTGAAGTGTTTTATGTGAGTAGTTAAGGAGACTCAGAGGGAAGAAACACACAGTAGAGAAGAACTGGGTTTTTCCCCCACAGAAGGAAGAAAATTGAGGTTTTCCCCTTTTTATACATATTCAGTCCATAACACTTAGGATTAAGTACACAAGGCAGGAAGAGATCATATAGCTGTGACACTGATATGACTACAGTAATAATAACCAAATATTGATTAAAAATTGGTGCCAGGATCTAACTTTTGAAGTCCTGGAACATGTAGCAAGAAAGGAAGGAGAAACTAAGACATGTGACTGCCCAACAAAGAATGCAAGTGGACAATAAGAAAACCTCTTTGGGAGTTCATCTCTTACAGCTGTTAGCAGACATGGCTGGGAATCAGACCCAAGACCTGATCATAATAACAAGAATTGCAGTGTCAATTAAGTGCCCAATCCAGCCAACTAAAGGCACTGGTAGGGAATGAATGAGATTCTGAGACATGGAGAGAAATGTGAGCAATCACAGACAAGACTGAAAACTTTGAAATTATAAATCATCTTGAGGCCCCTTTTGCCAGCTGAGGTACAACCAATTACCCTCCCTTTGTAATAGAAGCAGGATTTTCTGAAATAAAAAGCTTTCAGTGTTTGTAATTGGGACAGTTAACTCATTGCCTCCAGACCCCAAATGGGACTCAAGATTCCTGAATATCCCAGGCAGCCAAGTCCAAAACTTGACCCAAGAAGAAACAGCTTCTATTAAGAAAAAACTGTAGGAATTCATCCATCGGTATGGGCAGTACTTAAATAGAGTATGTGTGGAAAGGGTAGATGAAGCAAGATGAAATAAAACTCTTGAGTGGTACAACTTAATTGACAACAGTGGGCATATCCAAGGTTCAACATATTAATGGGTTGATTTAAGTATTAAAAGTCTACGAGGTTGGCTTATTGAAGCTTGGACTCAATAAGTTTCAAACAATAAGATTTTTTTTTTTAAGATTTATTTATTTATTTATTTGACAGAGAGATCACAAGTAGGCAGATAGGCAGGCAGAGGAAGATGGGGAAGCAGGTTCCCAGCTAAGCAGGGAGCTCGACAGGGGGTCCGATACCAGGACCCTGAGATCATGACCTGAGCTGAAGGCAGAGGCTCAACCCACCAAGCCACCCAGACGTCCCAAACACTAAACTTTTGTTTAAAGTGTTGTACACACACCAGTAGCATAAACATCACTGAAGAGCTTGCTAAAAGTGCACCTTGGCCCCAAACTACATCTATTCATCAGAATCTGTTTTCTGACAAGAGTCCCATGTGACTTGTATGCACCTTAAAATTCAAGCAGCACTTCAGGTAAAGAAAATAATCCAAAGGAGCTCAATCTGAGAAAATTTCTCAGCTAACTGTAACCTCAATAAGAGAGACAATTTTCTATCATTCTCTTGCATTTCTGCATGTCTTATGGGCAGAGATACAGGCTGCCTTTTTTTTCTGAAATATTTTCCCAGTGATATTCATATAGTGAAAGGCTTTGAAAGATAGAGATAGTGTTCCTTCTGGAAGCTTCGGAAACTTCAGAAAAATCAGAAAGGCTTAGTATTTAGTATAATAAAATTAATGTCTCCTGCTATAGCAAAAGGCAGGCAGGTTTGCTGCCAAAAATTATTTGTGTTCCCCAAACTCAGATATTCTTCTCCCATTATCTCGAACGATTGCAGAAGCACATATCATTTGTGCCTCTTCCCATCACCAAGGGACTAGAACAAGAAAATGCTAATGTTCTGGTTAATGCAATTTTTGTATGTAATAAAGCCTTTTGTGTCTGCTATAGGATGCTCACATCTGCCAGCATCTATGAGCATTCTAGCCTGTTAGCTTGCAGTTAGGGTAAAATATCAGACTCTTCCTAGTTCTGGACAGTTTTATCAACAAAGATGAGATGCTGGTAGAGGCATGATTTTCTAGAAAAGGAAAAATGAGGCCCTTTCAAGTCAATAAATGAGATCTGAACAAGCCCATGGGAATTGGTAGTAGATATGTTGATGGAATCACACAACTAGACAATAAAATGGTCTTCCAACTTATTGCTTGTTAATGAGAAAGAACTGGGAAGATTATTGTAAGTCAAGTGCAGTTGACTCTTGAACAATGCAGGAGCGGGGTATGTCAAAAATCCACATATACCTTTGGACTTCTCCCCAAATTTAACAACTAATAGCCTACCATTGACACGAAGCCTTACCTTTAACGTAGTCAATAAGCACATATTTTGTATGTGTATTATATACTGTATTCTTACAATCAAATAAGCTAGAGAAAAGAAAATGGTATTAAGAATATTTTGAGAGAAAATATATTTAAAGTATTGTATTGTATTAATCCCCAAAAAATCAGCATGTAAGTGAAACCCTGCCATTCAAACCCCTGTCATTCAAGGGTCAGCTACAAGTAAATGGGTTCAGACAGCTGACCTCATTGTTTTAACTCTCCTCCATGTGGCAGTATTTCCTCTCCAATTTGGTGATCCATCTCAGAACTACTCCATTGTCACAATTAGTACTAAGATTTGTCCTGAGTGACAACCTGGAGAAAACAGTTACAGGGAAACCCACTTCAACCAAGAGTGCAAGGAGGGAAATCTATGACCATGGTTGGCTGAAACCAGGTAAATCATTAGAATTTCGGTGGTTAACTTGGGAGATGTGGGGTTGGAATATGCAATGCTTGGTAAGAAAGAAGGCAACTCCTAGATGATCCTAGGATTCAACCCTTCCTAGGGTTTATCATGTTAAACTTCAATCCACTTAAAGACAATAAAATTTCTACAAGACTTTCGCAGTAGGTATTGACAGTTTCAAGGAAGCTTTGGGCCTCACATTTCCCTGGAACAAATCTGATGGTACACCATAGATGAGGCACTGGATAGTATTCAAGCCCTTACTGTTAACTGCAGATGAAGATGACCCACTAGAGAATGAGAAATTGATTCAACGAAATCTAGATAAATGTTTGCTGTCAGTCTCGCCACCCTAAAAAAGTTCCCTAGCCCTTATGTTAAAATGATAGAGTAATTTAAGAGATGTTCTCATGACAACAGGAAAAAAAATGCTTCAGAGTTTAAGGAGGACTGCTTTTAAAAAATAACCATTGTGCAAATCAAGCACCACAGCCAACTAAAAAAGCCCCAGAGCTCCAGCCAGAAAGCAATGTGACTTTGGATGCTGAGTCAAAGTGTCCCCAACGTAATCATGATGCTGCTGCCCCATATGGAGCTGTGAGCAGACAGAAAATATTAGTAGTTTGGTTGAGCTACAAGCAGCAGCAACACTACTGGAAATCAAAGGTAAATGTACCTTGCTTACTGGCAAGAGCCCCCCTCTCTCTTTCCGTCTCTCTCTCTCTCTCTCTCTCTCTCTCTCTCTCGTTCAGTTAAATTAAAAACAAAGATTATTAAGCCCTTAGGCTGAAGTCTCTGGTCCCAAGAAGAACCAAAGGCTGTAAGCACCTATTTAAATATGCATAGGAACTTTAGTGAAGGAAGGAATGGAAACTTAACTTTCCACCACAATACAGTTTGGAGAAACCATGATTTTCTAAACATTTAACATAATATTTAAGTTTGTGCTTTAGAGTCAATCAGATCCTTCGTTTTTAGACCTTGTATAAGATGTTAAACAGTTCTGTGTTTCATTTTTCCTCATTTTAAAATGAAGACCTTTAGAGTACCTACTTAATAGGATTATCTGTTCCCAATCATTATTAGCCCTCATTGTCATCTATATAAAATGTATTATGCATACAGCACCATAATAATGTTGCCATTGATGTTATGACAGCCAAAGTGTTCTTCTAGCACTGCTACAGTAAAAATATGGTTTGTACTAATTATAAAATTAGTATGAATATAAACTCCAGAGATTGAGTGCAGACATTTTTTTTGTACTGAAGCTTACAAATGAATATAAATTTAAAATACCTAGGAATTAAAATTTATGACATAGATCAATGTATATTGACATGAAAAGAGAAATACAAAATATTGCTTAGGAACAGAAAAGCAAGCTGTAAAAGTATGCAATAATAATTGATCATATTTATACATATATAGAGAAGTATATAGAGAAAGTGAGAAATTGTGTGTGTCTGTATATGATAGAAACTAGACTAAAAAGACATACTGTAGATTTTAACTATGGCTATCTCTGGAGATGAAATTAAGAAATATTTGTACTGTCTTTTATTCTTCTGTTTAAATACTTTAAAAACAAGTATGATTTATACATACATATCCATGTAACACTTTATTCACATAGAGAAATTAAATTTTTATTTAACACACATCTCTGAAAATCAAACAGTGAGATATGTTCATAATATATAATCCTTCCATACTTTCTATTATTTTTCACATATCTGTCATATATAACTCCCCAAATCCTTCTGAATACCCAGAACAAACAAAATCTCAATTTAACAGATTTTAAAAATGACTCTTACTCAGCTATTATGCCAGGGATGTGGCATGCCCACCTAGATCCAATTCTCAACTAGTTACCACTGCCTCTTTCAACCCTTTCCATGAGTTGAATTCAAGAACCAGTTTTCTAGTTCAGAATCCTATGTGAAATCACAAATGTATTAGAAAGTCATACTTTCTAGGTTTTACAGCCCTGCCTTTATCCCTTTCAAAGCTTCATATGTCCAACTACTAACTTCATCACCTTAGATGGCCACTTCTAGTTTCCAAGACTCGGGAAGGTGAAATGATTCTTCATCTAATAAAATTTCCCTTGTTGGTACTCAGCACCTACTTTTGAAAAAGTCACTTTTAATTACACTTTGACATTTATTTTACTTTACATATAAACAAACAAGCAAACAAACCAACCTCATGACTTTTAATGAAACGGACATGGATTTGGCCCTGGTAGTAGGCCAAAACTGAAAGAGGTTATCTATAAAGCTTTTGAAAGAGTTTGAATGAAATTACATCATGTTTCTTCATCTAAAAATAAAGTGATTCTTCTGTGCTCCATAGGTAGAAATTTTTCTTCTTTTTTGACATATGATCCAGGGGGATTTATAACACTTCTGTAGAAAAATGAATTCTAGAGAGGCTAAGATGATGAATAATTACAAGTACCAGAGTTCTCTTCTTTTGATGTTATTCCCAGTTACCCCTAATTCTGAATAAATAAGCATTTCTGGGAACAGAAGGGCAGTTGAGAAGTAGGTGCAGGTAGGAGTATTCTATGTTATACAACTCCGGAATTCATTGGCAAGTAGGCATTATGCCATGAAGCAGAAATCCACAGGTGCACAGGTGGCATCAATCCATATGCAAGGTCATCTGGGCCACATTTTTAAATAACTCTTAAAATATACAACTTAAAATATATAACTCACTTAACTCAGTGGATTGGGATAACTGAAAAAGATGTAGGCTATGAAATCTATAACTCCTAGGGAAAAAAGGATAATTAAAATATATAACTTATAGGAAAAAAAGAGTTCTTTTGTGGTCCATGATTTTCAGTATTTTCCAGCATTCACAAAACGTATTTGTGAATAGGTTTACATTTAAGAAAAAAAGAAAACCACATGTCAACATATCACAAATGACAGAAAATCTAAAGCAGAGGTGATCAAAATATGTAACTTCTGCATAATCTGGCCTAGGTCTTTTTAGAAGAAATGCTAATGTAACAAAATTTTCTTTTTGCTGCTATTTCTGGTTTTGCATAAATTATTAGTGATGTGCTAGTTTTTGTATCCAAAACAAGCTCATTTGATTATTGGTATGATTCTTCTGGTATGAAAATTGGTAAGAGGAAGTTCCTGGACCCACAGGTTTTTGCTCTAATGAAGGTATACATTCACATGTTGACAATTCTTTTTTTTTTTTTAAGATTTTATTTATTTGACAGAGATCACAAGTAGGCAGAGAGGCAGGTAGAGAGAGAGAGGAGGAAGTAGACTCCCCGCTGAGCAGAGAGCCCAATGCGGGGCTCGATCCCAGGACCCTAAGATCATGACCTGAGCTGAAGGCAGAGGCTTTAATCCACTGAGCCACCCAGGCACCCCACATGTTGACAATTCTTTTACAAACATCCAAGTAATTGACTCAATTCATTATCATGGCATGTATGACTTGCTTTTATTAACTGAGGAAGAATGTCTGAGGTCCAGAATTTGAGAGGAGCTCTGAGTTATGACAGATATACAAGTATCTGCTTAAAGTAATTCAGCTTTTATGGCTTTTTTTCCTTGTACAGACCATTAAAATGTGAAAGTTTGCCCCAAAATAATTTTCTTGCAATAAATTCTAAGTACTTATATGCCAAGTTACAAAATGATGGGAGAATGATACATTGCCTATATTTGCCAAATAGATAGATGTGAAGTGAGGAGATGTGTATAATACATACCTATATCTATCTATCTATATTATATATGTATGATTCAAAAGGAAAACAAGCTGAAAACCTTCATAGTTCTAACATACTACTCAAAGTAGACTCACCACTCTCATCCAAAAATCACCTCATTAGCTCTAAGTACTTTTTTATGAAATTCAGCTAGTCTAATACCAATTTATATTTTCTCATAGTCTACACCTTCTCCAGTTATTCTAATCCAATGAAAGACTTAACCATTTACTCAGCCACCAGATTCTAAAATCTCTACTCTTTCTCTGATTGCTTTCTCTTCCTCACACACAACATCCAATCACTAACAAAATCCAGCAAGGTTCTTTTTTTTTTTTTTTTAGGATTTTATTTATTTATTGGACAGACAGAGATCACAAATAGGCAGAGAGAGAGGAGGAAGCAGGCTCCCCGCAGAGCAGAGAGCCCGATGTGGGGCTCCAACCCAGGACCCTGGGATTATGACCTGAGTTGAAGGCAGAGGCTTTAACACACTGAGCCACCCAGGCGCTCCTCCAGCATGGCTTTTTTATATTTCCCTCTCCAATCCCCACTGCATCAATTGTCTTTTAACCTTTATGATTTCTCAACTGAACAAAAGCAGCTTCTGAACGGGTACCTCTCTCTTTAATCCTTTTCACCCTTGGTTGCCAGAATGTTTTTTGGGTTTATTTTTGTTTTTTGTTTTGTTTTGTTTTGTTTTCAAAAATCATACTCTGTTACTCCCTGTTTAAAATAATTTAGAGGTATTGGGGCATTATTTACCTAAAATGCAGGTGTCTTATATGATATACATTAGCTTCTGGGCTCTGCCTACTTCCATAGGCTCCATTGCTTGGAGACTTGGACCTATAGGTCTTAACTGTCTTATCTTTCTAACAAATGAACATTATTAAAAAAAAAAAGTTGGCTCAATATAGGTGAACATTATCTCTCTATCACAGTTCATATGGAACAGATTTTGGTATTCTCAGATTTTCATGCAGGAGGTATCAGGGGTGGGGAAACACTATCTGTGAAGGATGAGCTAGCTGAACAGAAGGGAAGCTGCTGCCACTGAGGTTTGGCCAATCCTACAGTGAGTTTTGGGGATGGTATTCATTTCTTCAAAGTTTTCAATAATGGGGGCAAGGGGCCAAGTTTTGATGACCCTGTCCCCTAAGTACCAATAATGAATACTGGATGCTCTGGGAGAGAGGCAAGACCTGAGTGAACCAGCTTCCCCTCCAGTGAGGATGATTCCTGGAAAAGAATTTAGCTTTGAGTCAACACCTGTCAATACTAACAGCAGCTAGAAGAATGACTACCTAGGTCCCAAAGAGGTTCCTAGGTAGAGCATCCCAGTGTCCGCTATCACTTACCAGAACTGCTTTATTTCAACAGTTATGATGATTTAAAATTGTCCCTAGCATGATATTAATAAGAGCCAAATTCTAAATTTAAAATGAGGATAAATGCTAATGATGATCATCCTAAAACCCTAAATAGCTTGACCATGATTTCCAATACAAACATTAAGAAAGTAAAAGTGAGGGGCACCTGGGTGGCCTAGTTGGGTGAGTGGCCAACTCTTGATTTCAGGTCAGGGTCATGATCTCAGGGTCGTGAGATGGAGCTCCTGCATTGGCTCTACTCTCACCACAGGAGTCTGCTTGAGATTCTCTCTCCCTCTCCCCATCGCTCACATGCTCTCTCTCTCTCACTCTAAAATAGACAGATAGATGATAGATAGATAGATAGATAGATAGATAGATAGATAGATGATAGATAAATCTTAAGAAAAAGAAAAGTGAAAATTGAAGAAACCAGCTATATTGACTGAAGCAGGTAAATTGTTAACAGGGTAGAATTTCAGATTTCCTGCTTTCCTAGGATTTCTATAAATAAAGAAGGAGAATTTGGGATTACAAAGAGCACTGGAGAAACTGACACATCCTTGTACTTTGGTCAATCCCATTAATATTACATACCTGCCTTATGGTTCTACAAGAGATTTCCTAACATAGGATTTACATTGTAATTATAGACATCAATAAAAATATTGAACTTTATTTTGGACTTATTTTCTGTGCTGAAATACTGGCTGAAAATATGCAAATAAATGTTGACTATTTTGAATAACTTAATTTTAATTAAATATTATTGTAATAATTTAATTCAATGTAATATTTAGTATTATAATAACTTCTCTTCTATTTAATAAAATGCAAATAGGATTTAGATAGATATTTACTATTCACATGTCTTAAGCCAAGCATAGGTACATCGAATGCAGAGAACTGTCTCTAAATGATCTTGTGAGAAACATAATGAATGAGGGAAGTTGCCCTCCCAACAAACACACACACACACATTCCCCTATAAAAAGAAAATAGTCAGTTGTGCTGTACTGTAAGAGCAATAGGAGAAACAGACATTCTAAGCTTAGAGTCTTCATGTAAAGATACCCACTAATGAAAATGAGCACAATAGAACTGCAGCAAGGGAATTTCAGAAAGCAAAATGAGTATGCAGATGTTTTGAAGTACTGAGATCAGAGCTGACATGGTATTCTCAAATTTTTAAATAATGACAAGAAAATACTTCTTGTATTTTTCAACTCTAAGAATAACACAGTAAAACTCACATTTTCTTAGCAATGTATAGGTTCTATCCCTTGGTCTCATGTTTGTTCAGACAAAGATCACCACTGATTATCTAACTTGCAAATCCAATAAACTTTTCTCCAACCTCATCTTATTTTATCTTTCTACAGAATTCAGCACTGAGTGTATATGGAAACACACATATGTACATATATACATATATACATGTATTTTTAGTTTGGGGGGTTTGTTTTTTAGTTGAAGCATTTTTTTTAATTATACATGGTAAAAATGACTGAAAGTAACATAATTAAAATCAATTACATTACCATATATATGGATTTTTGGAAAAATATAAAACAATAAGACTTTTAAATTTAATTGTAAAGCTTGAACACATTTTACCTCTGTAATTTAAAAAAATTAAAAGAAATCAAATAGATGTCAAACACTGGAAAAATGTGATAAACTCATGGTCTCCACTGAGGGCTGAGCTGGTTTATTACTCTATTTAGTTTGAGCTGACCCCCCATCTTTCATGATTGGATCAAACTTTCAAAGAATCCTACATCACAGTCAGTAATGACAAAAGAGAAAGCCACTAGATTTGATGTTACACACCCAGAAGTTCTTTTTCACTCTGTGGATCACTGACCAAAGGCCACAAAATTTCCAAATTGAAACCATGAATGAGAAGAAAAGTTAGCTGCTGACTGAGGCACCTTTGTCCTGATTCACAGCAGCCCATGCCTCTCCAGTTTGATGTGCCTCAGCAATGTTATTTTGGGTTAGTTACTAGGCAACTCTATCTATGAGTCATGGGAGAGCACTTGGCAACACCATCACCCATGTCATCTTTCAATAGACTTAACACAATAGCTAAACACTAGTCACCTTTTTTCCACAAAGGGCCATGTCAGAAATCAGGAAGCTGGGTTGTGTAAGATGGTTTTATATTATAGGATTCATAATTGGCTTTCATGTAACTTCAGAAATAAATATCATTTAGACTATTAGGGAAATAAATGGCTTACCAAAATGGAGTCAACAACGATTATGAAATAAAAATAAATAGAAATCCCTAAGGTGGGATGGCCCTTAAGACACCTTTAGAAGATTATTATCCCTTTTAAATCTCCATTATCCTGGAGATTTAAGCTTGGGAAATCAGCTATTGTCTTCTATGCACTGAAACAGTCAACCTGATTCTTCCCTTCCTGGTGTTTATAGGACAACATACCCTGTAATCTCAGTATAGACAAAAGCCTTCTGTTCCTTTTAAACAGATTCAATTATTCTGTAGGCTTAAAAATCTGTCTCATCCTAAAATATAAAAGTTACTAGGGATTGTGGACTTGGGGCCTAAGAGGGAACAGATGGGTAATGAAGAAAATAAAAGCAGATTTTTTCACAGGCAGCTCTTCAACTGCCCAGTGGACACCTGATCAATGTGCCACAAGGGACTTTCAACATTCCACCGCATTCCTCTCTCTAGATCAGTTTTTTCCCCTGTAGGTACCTACCACCATCTAAAATAATGCTCATGCTGAAAATAATGCTTCTCTCCTCCCCTTCATTCAGCAGGCCCTCTTCCTGTGCACGTGAGCTGTGCAGGTGCATGGCAGCCTGCTCACAAAAGGGTCCCACACTTGGTCAAACATTCCCATGTCACCATTTGAAATTCTTAATCATTTATAAACAATGTGCCCTGCATTTTCATTTTTCCCTGGGCCTCACAAATTATTTAGCTGGCCCTGCCCTTCATTCCTCATTTGAAATGTGCTACCAATCCTATCCATTCTAGTGATGAAACTAACCTAAAAACATATCAGCTCTTTATCCCACTTTCATGGTTCAGGCCTTCTGCATCTGACGGTCTTGATTCAGGAATCTGACAGTCACAAGGATTTCGGGGGAAGTGTCTCCTCGAAAGTGAACAGTTAGGAGTTGAAGGTAGCAAAGAAGAATAGGGGAAAGAACGTGACGGGTGGTCGATTCAGCAAAAGACGGGAGGTAGGAAAGAAGATGGCAGCTAGATGGAAAAAGGCTTAGAAACCTGGGGGCTTTCACTCTATTTCTTCTCTTCTTCGCTCAGTCTCCTTCTGCATATTTTCTAAAGCTTGGATATTTAGTTAGAATCCTACTCTCTGGATCTGCCAAGAGATTTTACTGTAACTACTTTTTTAGTCTGTGGCACTGTGGTTTATAAGTACTTACCCCTGGAATCTCTATACATCAAAATACTCCACTGTTCGGTCTCTCCCAGTCCCTAAAGTAAGAGGTTGAGGGTAGATAGAGCCTCATCTCTTAGCATTTTTATATGCATGACCCAGGTATAAAGTACTGTTATCATTATCCAGCCAGGACTATGCATCTCTATGTTGCACAAGCTGTTCTCCTGACCCATCACTCTCTATCTACACAACCCTCCAAAGAGTTTATTTCGATCTAATTGCTATCCATCTTGGAAAGTCTGAACTTCACGTAGAGTCACCCCTTTCTCCCTCTACATTCATGTAGCCAGCTTGCATAATTTCTACTTCAGAACCAGCCACATTTGTTGAATGGTTTAGAGGCAGGAAGGAAGAGAAAGAGAATGAAACAGAGTTCTAGACTCCTAAGGAGAAGGTCTGAATGCAAATCAGCAGCTGAAGTCATTTGAAACAGAAACACTATAGCCATCAAAGACAGATCACCTACATCTATACCGTTCCCCCATACCTTTACCCTACCAGAAATTGCCAGCATTTCCCTAAATGAATGAGTGCCAGTCTGAACTGGGCCAACATTTCTCAGGAGAAAAGCCTGAGTACTCTCCTTGCAGCCCTGAAAGAAAATTAACCAGAAGTCAGCAAGATGAGCCTCCCCAGCCTTCTGTGTGCCTATTTGCTCCCTGCATGTATAAAGGAAGATCTCAGTTATCCCCTCCTTTCCCACTGGAATCAACATATTGGCATTTATGCTGGTTCACCGATTCTAAAAGGTCAGGATGGGAGAACCACAACTCTCTCCAATTACCAAAATAGCTGAAATCAGCAGACACTGGAAGAGTCCCTCCACAGAATCTTTTATAACCATCAGTTTTAATCCAGTCATCTATGTATGTACAGACTAAAAAACTAAGTCATTCTCAAAAATAAAAAATAGATCACACAGGAAAGATTTCTCACCTACCTCCTCCTCTCCAGGTAAAGTAATTCCAACTAGATAAGCTGTTCTAGAATTAGAAATTTGAATATGTAATTACCACCTCAAAATAAGATGTTACAAATCCACTCAACAAAAGGCAATGCATTCGTGTTTTCAACTGTACTCAAATTAGAATATGAAAGAAAAATCATTTTGTGGTATTTTTGTCTTTTAATTCTTAGCTTAATATAATGAGAATGTTCCTAATATCCCTAGGACCAAGGTGGGGAAGAAATAAAGGGAATCACCCCTCTCCAATACCCATGTAACCTTTGCTCTGAATTCAAAAATATGTAATGTTAATAAATTTGGCAAATTAGCATTTAATGCCAGTAATAACATTACTTGATTTCTATTATTTTGCATTTGCCTTTTGTCTTTATTACATTTGCAAGTTTTCCTAATTTTTTTTTTGAGTTTAAATTTCTGAGTCTCATTTCCTACTTATAATTTGCTTCATTTGTGAAACTTCTTTTCAATTTATACACCATGATGTTCTGTATAGGAGTGTACAACCAGAAGCCAATTATATCTTTCAGGCATGAAATAATATGCTTATCAACACACACACACACACACACACACACACACACACACACACACACACATTATCCTTTGTTTTTATGATCACACTACCTTTGACAATACAAAGTGCATTAAAATGCAATTGCATTATGCTACACCATTAATTACTTAACATTAGAAATGTATTTCAAAGAAATAGGAATGCCTTACTCAAGTGTCAGTGCTATTGAAATTCCCTCACATTGAACATGTACTAGTAATATTTGTAGAGAAAATGTGTGCGCTATATGGAACAGCATCACTTACTCAGGATGATTGAAATAAACTCCCCTGTGTCATTCCGTGCTCAGCGCCTAATGGTGTGTGCCTTGTACTACTTCCCACTTTATCCATGTAGGAGAGCATAATATCTATATTTTCTAAATTCTCCTCAAATGAATGTTAGTTATAGCTTAAAATTCTTATAGAAACCTAGTTCTCATATAATGTGTAACATCAGATTTAAAGAACTGAGATGTAAATTTTCTATTTTTATTTTCTACTTTACACTACACCATGCAGAAAAATGACTTTGTATCACATCTTAACACAAATGTCCTTATTATTAGTGCTCACTCAAGCCCATCCACAGTGCCCTAAACCCCAAAGCCTATTAATTTTGCCTTCGTTTTTCTTAGGATGCTAAACTTAATTCTAAGTATAAAGAAATAAGATGATGATGATGTTAGTGGATATAAAACAATAACAACAGTACCAATAACATAGCAACTAACATTTAAATAGTGTTTGCTATGTCAGGCATCTATACAAGCCTTTGACATATGTTAACTCACCCACTCCTATCAAGTTGGTACTACAGAACTTTATAGTCTCTGGTTCAAATTTCATTCTTTGTGAAACCGTTGAAAGCTCACGACAACATAAGCTTTGCTATTTCTTCCATGATCTCACTGCTTATAGCAATGCCTACAACAGAGGCTTCAAAGGGCTCTGCAGTTCTAAGAAGGTATCACTGTATCTATGGCCTCAGTAGTGCTATTTCCTACCGGCTCACAGCTAATTGCACTGGACCTGCTCTCACATCCTATGTGGTACTCTCCAGGCAAATATTACTTCAAATGCATATGGTTACTTGGATTAGGACTACCATCTCTGCCAGGTATCAGTGTCCCTGTGTTGGCATTGCTGGCTCCATTAGAACATTAGCAGGGGTATCTTACATGCAGCTACATGAGCTGCTGGAATTCATATGGTGAATGTGTCTAATTATATATGCACATATATTATTGTGGACATTGTGTTTTATTATTTTTACCAAAGGTTAAGGATAACTACAGAGTAAATGGCAAGGTGGGTAGAATTCTCTTCCCCTGTTCTGCATTATGCTCCCTTAGCAGGAATCCAAAGCACTGTAGCTTGTGCCCTACTATTTTATAGGGTGTAAAGAAAAAAAGCTTTAGTGATTTCTCTTTATACTTCCTCCTTTAAACAAATCATAAATATGAGTTCAGCCAAAACAGAGATGAAAGTCATATCTGAGGAGCAAACCCTCATTCTTCTCCTGGAAGCTCCTCTTTTAGAATCAAAGATTTATTTTTTTGGCCAAATTTGTAGAATTGCTCCCACTTCTCTTAGGATAAATTCTTTCTCACCAGGCTCCCAGGTCCTTTAAAAAATATCATCACTTGACTTATTTCGCTGTGAAGTGTGTAAACCTGGTGATTCACAGACCTGTACCCCTGGGGATAAAAATATATGTTTATAAAAAATAAAAAATTAAAATAAATAAATAAATAAATAAATAAATAAATAAAACAACAACAAAAAAATATCATCACAATGAACCTATCTCATTAGTTCAGAGTATATGACCAGCCATCTTCATGCAGGAAGTAACTATAACTTAGATCTTGGGTTATTTCACTGCATCAAGATAATCACTACTGATTATTGGCAAAATGGTTTTCTCAAAAGCAATACAATCTGTAACTAAGAATGAAGGGTTAGTTAATTCAACATTTAACAACCATCCATGGCATAAACTATGGCGCTCACCAAACAGACCTTCTGCCTATCACTCCCATGCTCTCTTACATTTAAGCTCACACATTTAATTAATGCTAAACAAGGGCTATGAGTGGAAGCTAGCACGTAAGAGTAACACAACCTCCCAGCTACCTTTTCTCTGCCATAACTGAAGAACTATGGTGCACATATAAGATGGTAGAATTTCTATCAGCCTAGAATCTTGATTTGTACCATTTGCTGATTTCTATGATGTGAATATTTCCAACGAATTTCAAACTATTAACATGAAGTTACTTAATGAGGACTCAGGAAGATATAAGCATAACTGGCTCTCAATCATTTTAACCAAATCTAATACACTACCATGAGCACCAGAAAAAAAGAAGACATACCCATAATTTAGAGAGAGAAGCAGAAAACATCACCCTGTGAAATAAACTAGTAAATAATATTCAACATAGGTTTGGTTGAGCTTAGACATCGACATAGGTAACACAAGGAACTGAGAATGTATGAAATTGTGTTGCATTTGAGAGTCAATTTATTTCGGAGAAAAGATTTCACAGATATGTTAGAGAAATTGGGAAGTCTCCCACAGCCTGTAAAGGTGGTCAATGTGAACTCAAATTCAATCAATATTTTAGTAAATGCACATTTATTTGCCAGGAGTAATGCTAGTGGATTTTACATATGTTATCCCATTTTGCCACAAACCCCTTTATTTCATCTCTATTTTGCAGACAAGAAAAAATGAAGGTGTTGGACAATTAGCAAGAAATGCAAAAGAAATTTGAATCCAAGCCCTCTGCCTCCAACCTCAGTATGCTGCTTCTGGAATAACACTATCTCTATGGTTTCAAACAACAACAACAACAAAATGGTCACTAGAATGTAACTGAGTATATAAAGTTTTATTCTGCTCAAGCATATCATAACATGCTTCAACAACTGGGTAATCACAACCAAAGAAGTCAAACACCCAAAAAATACAGAAAAGATTTGGAGTTTTTCATTTCTCTCCCTTACTGCCATACAATCAATAAACATTTAAGAAGCTCCTACATGTTATTTTCTCCATGTAAACAAGGGAGTGGATTCTGAAAAACCAATATGTATTAATAATCATAAATGTCTCTGGCATAAAGAATGATTTTTCCAGCTACTGTGGGGTTTTGCTTCCCCAAATTTTTATTTAAATCCAATTAGACAACATACAATTTAATATTAGTTTCAGATGTAGAATTTAGTGATTCATCACTTACATACAATACACAGTGCCCTCCTTAATGCCCATCACCCATTTAGCCCATCCTCCACTCTGCTCCCTGCCAGTAACCCTCAGTCTGTAGTTTGAACCAACATCCTTTTTAAATTTTTTTAAGATTCTATTCATTTATTTGTCAGAGATAGAGCATGTATGCAAGCAGGGTGAGAAGCAGGCAGAGGGAGAAGCAGGCTTCCCACTTCTCCCACTGAGAAGAGAGCCAGACATAGGGCTCAAACCCAGGACTTGCGATCATGACCTGCGTCAAAGTCAGACATTTAATGGACTGAGTCACCCAGTTATCTCAACGATATCCCTTTTATAAAATGTCCATTTGCTCTTTGTCCACGCTTTGCTCATGTGTTCTTAAGACAGAAGGGAGGTTTCCTTAGCAAGGGTCCAGTATTGGTAATCTTGCAAAATGTATCTCCCATTATAGTCCAGTAACTTGACACTCTATAAATCAGTCTCTGTAGGATATTTTTACTGTGTAAATCCTTCAGAAACTGACACCATCTAGAATACTTAAATAGATTCTCTGATGCTGCACATTTAGGACCCAGTTTCTAAAACCACATCTTATTCTAGTTTAACCACATTTAACTATAAAGATGCTAAAAATTCATTAATTTTTTATATTTAAGTTAAACATAGCTAAAGAATTAAAAACTGAATTAAATTTTCTGAAAGAATTGTAGGTCTTATTCTCACATGGTATTAGAGACTTTTATAATGTCTACCAAGAGCATCATTTAACAATTTGCAGAAGTGCCCTGAATTAGTTTCATTTTCAAATGCAAAGAGAGTAAATTTTCTTACTCCCAAAACTCTTTCCAACTTCAGCACACAAAATAGCAAATTAGTCTCACCTATGGGTAAAAAGACAAGATGAACAGTGGAAAGTTCATTAAACCATTCTTTTTGAAGTTCTAATCAGGGTAATGTTTACATAAGGCTGCCTAAAGATGATATGACTTGGCATAAGGTTGAAAACACATTTAACAAATGAGTATAGAAATCCCTCTTCTGTCTCTTTAGAATTTATATCAGTTGTTGTTTCTCTGAATTCCCTGTCCCATTTTTTTTTTTTTTCAGGCTTTAAGCATGCCTATCTCCAATGCCTTTCAGAAAGTTATTGTGCTAACTAAATATTTAATTTTGGGATAGTTACTTATGCTCTGTCTATCCATTTCCTTCTGGGACTTCTCAGACCAATAAACGATGGGTGTAGAACAAGACCAACATTCAGCCTCTCAGATTCTTAGCCAAATACATTTTAACATCTCCTTGTCTTGAACAGAAGAGAAATAGCTTTAATAGCCTTTAAATAGTTTAAATAGCTTTTGATAATGCCCAGTGCCATCAGAACAACAATCCTGCTATTGTCAAGCTGTCCTAAAAGGTTATACATAAATGAGAACACAATATACTTTCCAAATGGAGGAGTCTTGAAATTATTGGAAATATTGGTATTTACGATCAGTAGTTCTTTATTTTTAGACTTAGCTTTTCACCATTTGTTCTCTGAGCTTATGTAATTCATTCATCTAAGACTCAGTTTCCTGTCATGGAAAATAAGACTGAACTGAAATTTTGCTCATATTTGAAATGACAGCAGTTAAAAAATGATAAAGCAAGAACAGACAATATGTCTACAAGTAAATGAGACCAAAGAATTTGACAACTGAGAAAGTTCACCAACTACCTATCTGCTCCTCACCCTTCAGAAAATCTTCCTATTGGCATTCTCTATTCACTCACACCAAGACCACAGTCACCTCATAGTCAGTGGAATGGTCCAATACAGAAACCATTGATGCTGAACAGGAAAATCTCACATATACTAGTCAACCTAGTTCATCATCATCATAAATACAATGGACAAAAAGAAAAGAAAAGATCAGATCACAGGACATTTGACGAAAATCATATCATGTTAGTGAAAGACCAAGATGAACAAACACAATTCATGACACTGAAGGAAACGATACTAATTTAGGGAAATTTTTACAAATTTTAGGACAATGCCCTTAAAGAAATTAGAGATAATATTCTATTTACAAAACCATAACATTTTTAAAATGGTATCATATCAAAGAAACAATTCATTTGAAGAGAGAATTACTTTCTCCCTCTCTTCCACCCCCTCTCCTTCCCCCAATATACTTTTTTTTCAACTACTTTTGGATATTTGATAAATACATATTAAATCTTTACTGGATATCAGTTTCTAGGAATGTTTTCCTAGATACTTTCTCACCTCAGTTTCAATCTCTAACCTTAGCAAAGAGCAAAAATTTAATCTATAATGGAAAATAAATATTCAAATAATGATAATTAAACCATTTAAGAAAAATGTTTAGAGCCAAAAAAGACACATTCAGATTGATTAAGCCCACCTAGTACGAGATAGAATAACTGAGGAGAAAAAAAACAAAAACAAAAATATGTCAAAATATTCTGGTAAAATTTCATAATTAAAAGAATAAAATTTTTATTAAATAACTAACTGACCTTACCAGATATCCCATAAACAACATGCAAACTGATAAATAAAATCAATTTTGCCACCAGAATTCTATACCAGGGAAACTATCACATATACATGGGGACATATTCAAGTATGCAAAATAATCTTAAAATTCCCTGTAACAATAAATTGCTCAGAGCTGTTTCAGAATAAAGAACAAGGAATCCAAGATTAGGCATGACGTGAGACACAGGAATCAGTGGCAACAGGACACTGAATAAATAAATGTAGAGTTTCATTTATTTGAAATTTTTTATCTGGTCAACAGAATCTGTTAGAACAATACTTAAAATATTTTGAAGAAAAAAAAGTAGAATTCATTTTCTTATATATATATCAAATTTTTCCCTTAGAGTGAATAATATATATATATATATAATCATAACATTACAAATGATGTGTTGGGGTTTCCTATTTTTAGAATCTACCTATTGACAAAGGACAGGGAAAGAGCAGAAAGAAAAAGAAATATGGTAATTTCCTTGTGTTTCAGAACAGGAGTCAATAAAGACTATCTAAATTTGATAAATCAAGAAACAGATTTATGAAAGGTCAGTTCAACTACTACAAAAGCCCTAGAACTAAAAAAAAAAAAAATGTTCATCATCACTAGTCATCAGGGAGATTAAAATTAAAACCACATTGAGATATCACCTTACACCAGTTAGAATAGCCAAAATTAGCAAGACAGGAAACAACATGTGTTGGAGGGAATGTGGAGAAAGGGGAACCCTCTTACATTGTTGGTGGGAATGCAAGTTGATGCAGCCTCTTTGGAGAACAGTGTGGAGATTCCTCAAGAAATTAAAAATAGAACTTCCCTATGACCCTGCAATTGCACTACTGGGTATTTATCCCAAAGATACAGATGTAGTGAAAAGAAGGGCCATCTATACCCCAATGTTTATAGTAGCAATGGCTACGGTCACCAAACTGTGGAAAAAACCAAGATGCCCTTCAACAGACGAATGGATAATGAAGATGTGGTCCATATACACTATGGAGGATTATGCCTCCATCAGAAAGGATGAATACCCAACTTTTGTATCTACATGGACAGGACTGGAAGAGATTATGCTGAGTGAAATAAGTCAAGCAGAGAGAGTCAATTATCATATGGTTTCACTTATTTGTGGAGCATAATGAATAGCATGGAGGGCATGAGGAGATAGAGAGGAGAAGGGAGTTGGGGGAATTTGGAAGGGGAGGTGAACCATGAGAGACTGTGGACTCTGAAAAACAATCTGAGGGTTTTGAAGTGGGGGGGGAGTGGGAGGTCAGGGTACCAGGTAGTGGATATTACAGAGGGCATGGATTGCATGGAGCACTGGGTATGGTACAAAAACAATGAATACTGTTATGCTGAAAATAAATTTAAAAATTTTAAAAAAACCACAATTATCAAAATCATGTAGTGAGAAGTGTAAGATACAATATGAAGAGACCAAATTGTTCATACTTAATGATGAGGAGTCAATAGATATGATCAAAGTTGATCAATCTAGGAGTAGGTATAATATCAAATTAATGATAATTCACTAGAAGAATCAAATTCAGAAATTCTTAGGAATTGCCTCTAGGAACTGGGGAAGAGGAATTACGAGTGGGAGAGTGGTGAGTGAGATCATTTTAATTTACGAACTTTTATGCCATTTGGTATTTCTTTAATATACCTAATTCCATAGTATTTTTAAATTTTTAAATGAATACCTGTGATAGGAGAGTAAGTCCAAAATGATACAAATAATAATAATTGCTTATATTGGTAAGTTACTTAGTTATAAAAATACATTCACATGAACTGTCTTATGCCTAACAATTATTAAGAAAGTAAAACTCTGATCACCAGTTTCAGCCTGTGGGGGTTTTCCCCACACCACAACTGTCTAACACCTGCTGGTTGCGCTGAAATTCAACTGAATTCTGACACTATCTACACAGTGGTAACATCGGATCCCCTGAGCTAAGGGCTCAGTCCTACAAGACTGCCTCCCCCTAACCGGACTTCAACAGCCCATTACAAACCCAAGGTATCACTTCTGCTTCTGTCCAACCAACTAGAGACTGGAGGTTCCAACCCTCCTTGGGTGCAATTAATTTAGAAGAGTGCCTCAGAAATCGGGAAACCAGTTTATTCACCAGATTACCAGTTTACTACAAAGAATATCAAAGGATATGAATCAACAGCCAGATGAAGAGATAACATAGGGTGAGGTCCAGAATGAGGGAGTTTCTGTCCTCACCTGACATTTGGGGACCAGCATGCTAGCACCAGTGTGCTACCTGTGTGTGGTTCACCAACCTGGAAGCTCTCTGAACTCCCTCCTTTTAGTTTCTTTATAAAGCCTTCATTACATAGGATGGCTTAAATCATTGACTTTTGGTGGCTGATGGAACATCCAGTCCCTCTTCCCTTCCCAGAAATTAAGAAATGGGACTGAAAGTTCCAACCATTGTTCCCTTAGTTCCCTTGGCAACCAGCTCCCACCCTTAGGTGCTCTCCTAGTTGCTCATTAACATAAGAAAAGACATCTTTATTGCTCTTAGCACAGGAAATTCCTAGGGTTTTAGGACATCTGAGCCAGAAACAGGGACAAAGATAAATTGTGACAGTAACTATATATACACACACATATATAGATACACAGATATAGATAGATCTATATATCTATATCTGTGTATACATATAGTTACTACAAATCACAATATCATAGAAAGATTGTATTATTCTTGTAAAGAACTGAAGAAGAATAAAAGATTAGAAATGCTAGTGAAAACATGGAGAAATTCTAAAACTTGTACCTTCTTGTTAGGCATGTAAAAGAACTCAGCTGCCATAAAAATAGAATTACCATATGATCCAGCAATCCCAGTTCTGGGTATATGTCCAAAGGAGGTGAAATCAGGATCTCAAAGAGATATCTACTCACTCATATTCACTGCAACTTTATTCACAACAGTCAAGGCATGGAAACAACCCAAGTATCCATCAACAGATGAATGAATAAAAAGGTAATATATATGTATGATGGAATATTACTCTCAAAAGAGAAGGAGAACCTGCTATATACAACAACATGGATGGATCTGCTAAGTGAATCTGCTAAGGACAGTATGCTAGTGAAATAAGTTAGATACAGAAGAACACACACTGCATGATTCCACTTATATGAAGTATCTAAAATAGTCAAATTCATAGAAACAGATAGCAGAATGGTGGTTACCAGGGGCTGAAGGAAGAGGGAAGCAAGGAGTTTGTTGCTGTTCCAAGGATACAAAGTTTCAGATATGCAAGATGAATAAATTGTAGAGATCTGTTCAACACCATACCTACAGTAAACATTACTATATTGTATACTTAAAAATTAATCAAGAGGGTAAACCTCATCTTGTGTGTTTTTTTTTTTTTTTTAAAGATATATGGAAACAAAAAAGTTTAGAGGGGAAAAAAAAACTGACTTGCCATAAGTCATACAGCTAATTAAATGACAATGCCAAGGCACAAACTCAGGTATGCTATTGTCAAATTTTGTTGTAGTTTGCAATAAAAAACAAAATAAACAAACAAACAAAAAAACTAAGCACCACTTATATGAGTTGTTTCATTGTGTTGGTTGGTTTTTTTTCCAAGTTCACAACATAATTTGTAATAACTTCATCTTAACTGATTCTCTCAGTACCAGATTTGGAGACAAATTCAAGTAATAGTTTCTTAGGGAGAAGAGTACAGAAAACAGGAATATCGAGTAGCAATGCTGAGAAAGGGAAAAGCAGCAAGAAAATAGAAGTTCTGTTAGAAAGCAAGTTACCAGTGCAGAAAACTGGAGTGGATTCTTTGGGGGACCCAGGGAAGAGCACAAAATATATACCTCAGTTACTCCACCAACTGGTAAAGAAGCTTGAATATTTATCTACTAAATACTACTGATGAGGGGAGATTACGTTGGGGATGTTTGTTACTTGGCATTTCCTACCAGTCCAGCAAACAGGACAAGCTTTAGTGGTACCAAGTGGAAATTGGGCCTGATATACACATGTGTTATGCAAAGGACATATGGGTAGGAATCTGCTACAAACTCCCAACTAAAATGTATCATTCCTTGCGAGTGGAATACAGATCTTTCTCTTTATTTCTACGCATGGGGCTAAGATTAAATAAATATGTTATAATTCATTGGATTAGAAAACCCAAGCATTGGGGCGCCTGGGTGGCTCAGTGGGTTAATCCTCTGCCTTCGGCTCAGGTCATGATCTCAGGGTCCTGGGATTAAGCCCCACATCCGGCTCTCTGCTCGGCAGGGAGCCTGCTTCCTCCTCTCTCTCTGCCTGCTTCTCTGCCTACTTGTGATCTCTGTCTGTCAAATAAATAAATAAAATCTTAAAAAAAAAAAAGAAAAAAAAAAGAAAACCCAAGCATTCTGAACTCATCATTGATTTAGCTGACAGTTTTATTTTACCAAAAGTAAAAAGAGTTTTGTTTTTATTCTGTCACCAAATGCAAAGATTTTCCTTATGACATTGATTCCCAGATGCTGTTTTACAACCAGTGCTGGTCTAGAAATAAATTTTTACCAATCTGTGGTAAAATAAGAAAAAACATTTAATACTTTCACAATTTTGTGAAATTCACAAAAGTGGATTAAAGAATGTAATCAGAAATTAACTTTGTCCAGTATTTTTGGTATTAAGATATCCCTTTTTTTATGAAATTACACTGAGAGTAAATGATATTCTTTCAATGTTTGTATGTTCTTTTTTATTCTCCCTTTAGATCCCTGGGAAAATTTTTTTGAAGTGTGATCATACATTGTGTAAATCAATTTTTAATTAAAATCATAATACTGTATAATATAAAAATATCTAGAAATCACTGATATATAGGCTATTCCTTAATAAGATTTTGTGAACTCATATTATTACCTTATGAGTTACTTTCTAAACCTAAAACAGCTTTAAAATCACTGATGTGACCTCATAAGGTAAATAAGGTTATTAGCATCTTTAAAAATAATATAAAATTTGTTTACTCATAAACAAAAATGTGAACATCTGTTTGGCTATTTTAAGATTATATATGGGTAAAAATTAATGCTGTGTTTATCATGTCATTATTATTACTTCTATAGTATATAAATAAACTGTTTTATTTTAAACATGAACATATGGATTTATTGAGCAGTTGATTTACAAAGTAAAATATACATTACTTTGAGGAAAATAATCATAGTCACACAGACTTCTTTAAAACCCTGGTGTAGGGACCCCTGGGTGGCTCAGTCAGTTAAGCGTCTGACTCTTTATTTCAGCTCAGGTCTTGATCTCGGAATTGTGAGTTCAACCCTATGCTGGGCTCCATGCTGGGCATGAAGCATACTTAAAAAACAGAAAACAAAAATGCTTGGATATGTACAAGATTGAAATAATCGTATTTTCTAAGTATAAGAAGATATTCAACAACCATGAATATGATTCTGAGATCACATACTCCCTGACTCTTTAAAACAGTAACTCTTTATAGCCAAAAATGTAGTTTTGTCTATTTTATTGATCTTCCTGTATGTAAAGTTGAGTCCTATCTAGTTCCTTTTTATGAATGGAATGTTGCTTATGATCCAAATAATTTGGTTGAAAGATTTGGAAAAATGATTACCAACAATCCATGATATTTGGGATATCAGGCAGGGCTCTCCGTAAGTAACTGATGGAGTCAGGACCACCTGGAGACATAGGTAGATCATACTGTGAGACTTTAGCTAAATATATGGAGGCAGAAAAAGGTTAAAATGAGCACATATACACAAACTTTAAGGACTAAGAAAGTCATCGCAGTCATCGCAATTTATAGCTTGGGAATAGGTCTCAAAATCTCTTCCAACTTTGTGTTTTTAAAGGGACATACTCAAAACCCCCTTTCTATTCATGGGTATTATTCTTGATTCAGTACTCAGCATAAATCCTAGGTTTTCTTGCCTTTCAGCAGCTCTGTTTCGGAACTGACTGGATATTCCTTTATTCAATTTCTTCTATGTCTCTATAAGTTAACTCACCCATGCAGCAGTGAGCAAAGACTCTTTATCAGGCAAGGTATTAAGAGTGTTTCATCATGTGGCATCACCCGTTTATATTTCTCAAATATATGACACTCCTTTTTCCTCATAGCTAGATTCCTATGCACCCACTGGAGTAAGTCAGAGGCTAAGAAAAAGGCCTCTAAATCTTGCCTCTAAACCACTTCCACATAATAATGTAAGTTTGTAAATCTGTGTATGGCCTTGTTTGTGTGTGGGGGTGTAGAGATCACTATTACTATTAATCCCATATAATTGGCAAAGTCATCTAAAAGGTTTCATTATCTTCCTAATTTATAACTTAGCACCAAAAATTAAGAATTTAGAGCTCATTTAGTTTTGAAATAATGAATTTTTAAACCCACAAAAGGTACTTGAATAAATAGATATTTCTTATGAATATTCTAATAAGAAATTATGCTAATAGCAATTGCTAAAGCTAAAAATGGTTGAGAAGGAGACTAATTACTTATAATATGCCATGAGCAACATGGGACAAAAATAGATGATTCTTCAATCCTTAATGCTCAAATATTTTATTGATATATTCTTGATGAGAAAGAAAACAGAGATTAACCTACAGAGTTTAGAAAAATATTTCAAGAAGCAAAAAAATTTTTAGTCTCTGCATAAATGTTATTGTTTTTCCTTAAAGAGGTTTATACAACCGATGAGATGCTTTCATGAAAAATAATAACTTGGTTTTAAGCCACTAACATTAAGAAGAAATAGAGGACTTACTCCACCAGATACCAAGACTTATTACAAAACTAAAGTAATATGTAATTGTATTGCAAAGATAGATAAACCAATAGAACAAAAAAGAGGGTCCAGAAATAGCTCACACCTGTATGGATTCTTGATGACAAAGACAATTGAAAAAGCAAAGGCAAAAAAATGACCTTTTCAAAATATGGTTTTTGGTCAATTGTATATCCACATGTAAAAGAAAAAAATAAAATTGACCCTTTTTTCAAACACACTTGAAGATTAATTCCAGATAGACTGTCATTCTAAATGTAGTATATGAACATTAACTCTACCAGGAGTTAGCATAAAAGAATATTCTCATGAACTTGGAGTAGGTAATAATCTCCTTCCTCATTAACACTAGCCACATTAGAAAAGATTACCAACCAGATTACACTGCCAGAACTTCTGTTTATCTAAAAGCATCATTAAGAAAGAGAAAATTTAAAACACAGAGTGACAGGAAACATTAACAATACATATAAATAATAAAGGGCTTGTATATAATATATATATTAGGAAAAATATGTAAGTCAGTAAGGCAAATAATCCAATAAAATGAATAAAAGACTTGAACAGGCATTTCACAAAAGAAGATATTCAAATGGCTAATCATAAAACATGTGACTAACATCACTACCCATTAGGGGTATGCAAATTAAAATCACAGCTATATACCATTACATGTATACCAAAATAGCTGAAATTTAAAATTGCAATAACACCTAAGTGTTGGAACAGCTGAAACCAGAACTGTGATACAATGCTTGTGAATGGAGGAGGAAGAAGACAAATTCTTGAAACCACCATATAGAATTTTTTGGTAATATTGGCTAAAATTTAACAAATACAAATCCTAGGAACCAAAGATTCATTTCAAATTAAATGTCCCAAATTGTGTGTGTGCATGCATATGTAGCAAAAGTCACCAAAAAAATGTTCACAGCATCATTATTTGTATTAGTCAAAAGCTAGAAATGATTCACAGACCTGTACCCCTGGGGATAAAAATATATGTTTATAAAAAATAAAAAATTTAAAAAAATAAAAAATAAAAAAATAAAAAGCTAGAAATAACCCAATTATACTTCAATTGAAAAATAAATTATAACAATTTCATACAATGAAATACAATAAAACAGTAGAAACACCTGAAGTGCTATATGGAATGACACGGATTCACTTAACAATAGAGTTAATTTTTTTCTTTTTTTTTTTTTTTTTGAGTTAATTTTTTTTCTTAATTCAAGACTTTGACTTTTGTCTCCGGTAAAAATACAGCAACAGGAATGGTATTTACCCTTCCACCTGAAGCAAAAAACAGAAACAAAAATGATTAAATAAGTGAAACAACAATTTTCAAAACACTGCAATGAAGGACAATTTTCTCTGAAAGACAGAAAACAAATGAGGTGGGCACTGCAATTGCCACAGGCTTACTGACTAAAACAAGTTTCCAAGAAAAGGAGACACAGCAGATGCTCTGAGTTGAAGAGACAAAGCTGAGAGTATGGGGTAGGTAAAATGGCTAGAATTTGTATCTAGAATACCAGAGAGGAGAAAACATAGAGAAATAAAACCACAGAGATCTGCAGAGTAACTCCCACTAGAGTACACAACAGAGTGTGGACTGATACAAGTTCCTAAAGAAACCATACAAAGCCAGAAAAAGAACTACCTCTAAAGATTAGAGTTCACAGTGTCTGGAGATCACAAAGAGGCAGGGATAGTACTTGATCCAACCAGTCAGAATGGAAAATGTCATAATTCATTAAATATTACAGAATATTCAAAAAGGTCTTGCCTCAGTAGTGGGGAATAATTATCCCTACAGCAAATATTATTTTGAACCTGCCCAACACATCTTAAAAGTAAAATCCAAGAGGATCAAATCATTTCCAAGTAATTTAACGATCCCAGAATAAATCTCGAGAAAATGTAGAAAACTATAATAACAGTAGGAAGCTAGGTAAAATGTAAAATGTCTGGCATTCAATCAAAGGTTACCATCCATACAAAGAAGTAGTCGTGCAAGTCATTATGGGGAGAAGAATTAAATCAACTGAAACCATTCAGAGCTGAATTAGATGTTACACCTAGAAGAGAAGGACATTAGAATAGTCATTGCATTCTTTATATTCAATCAGGTAAGCATAGACATGGAAAACAAATAATAGACCCAAACTGAACTTCAGTATATGAAAACTAGAATGTCTGAGATAAAAAATACACTGGCCAGTACTGGATTAAGAAAAGATTAGACTGGGACGCCTGGGTGGCTCAGTTGGTTAAGCAGCTGCCTTCGGCTCAGGTCATGATCCCAGCGTCCTGGGATCAGGTCCCACATCGAGCCCCTTGCTCCGCAGGGAGCCTGCTTCTCCCTCTGACTCTGCCTTCCACTCTGTCTGCCTGTGCTCGCTCTCGCTCGCTCTCTGACAAATAAATAAATAAAATCTTAAAAAAATAAAAAAAGAAAGAAAAGATTAGACAGGAGAATAAAGTATTAGTAAACCTGAGGACATAGCAACAGAAACTATCCAAAATGAAACACAGAGATAAATTAATGGTAAAAGAAAGAGGGGAATGGAGTGGGGAGATGGACAAAATGGTTGAAGGAGAGTGGGAGATACAGGTTTCCAGTTAAGGAATGAATAAGTCACAGGAGATAAAAGGCACAGTGTAGGGAATATAGTTTACAGTACTGTAACAGCATTATATGGAGACAATGGTAGCTACAGTTGTGGTAAGAGTAGCATCATTTATAGATTTGTCAAATCACCATGTTGTACAGCTGAAACTAATGTACATTGTGAGTCAACTATACTCAATTTAAAAAGAAAGAAAGAAAGAAAGAAAGAAAGAAATAAAGAAAGAAAGAAAGAAAGAAAGAAAGAAAGAAAGAAAGAAAGAAAGAAAGAAAAGAAAGGAAGGGTGGGTGCCTGGATGCCTCAGTCAGTTAAGTGTCTCCCTTCACCACAGATCATGATCCCAGGGTCCTGGGATCAAGTACCCATTGGGCTCCCTGTTCAGCAGGAAGTCTGCTTCTTCCTCTCTCTCCTCCTCTGCCTACTTGCTCTCTTTCTCTCTCTGTCAGATAAATAAATAAATAAAATCCTAAATAAAGTAGGAAGGAAGGAGGGAGGGAGGGAGGAAGGGAAGAAGTTCTTATAAAAATGTATAACTGTGAGTAGCCAAAGGAGGCAGTTACAGAAAACTATGCATATAGAAATAAGCACCAACGTTTCTCCAAATTTCACAAAAATTATAAATCCACAGAGGCCAGAGGCTCAATAGTCCTCTCGAACGAGAAATATGAAGAAAACTGCAATAAACTATATCACACTGAAATTGTTCAAAGCTAGGAATAAAGAAAATAACCTAAAAATAATCATAAAAAATAAGACATGCATATACAGAGGAACAAAGATAAGAATGACAACATATTTCTTGTCAGAAATAATGCAAGCAAAAAGATAGTGGAGCAGCATCTTCAAAATACTTAGGGGAAAAAAATGTTCAACTTAGCATTATATAACTGACAAAAATATTTTTCAGAAAAGAGGGCAAAATAAAGACATTCAGACCAACAAAATCTGGGATAATTAACCTTGAGCAGACATACACTACAAGAAACATCAAAGAAAGATTTTCCAGCAGAAGGAAAGTGGAATAAGAAGGAAATATAGATCTATACAAAGGAATTATAAAAAATGGAAATGCTAAGTAAAGACATGGGTTAATGTGTGGATTTCATTTCCTTATTAAAATATAGAATATAAGTTCTTTCTTACTGCTTGCAACTCTTTAAAAGACCACTTATACCCCCAGAGAACTGAAAGAATACATCCACACAAAACTTTCACAAAGGTGTTCCTGTAATAATGAAAAAGTGAAAGCCCAAATTTCCATCAACTGATGAATAAAAAAAAAATGTAGTAGTCCCATACAATGGACTATTTTACAGCCATAATAAGGGATAATATTCATACTACAACATGGTGAAATCTTGAAAATATTATGCTAAGCAGAAGAAGATAAATGCAAAAGACCATATATCATATGATCTGGCATATCCAAAATAGGCAAATCCATAGAGATAGTAAATAGGGCTTGTGAGGGGCCAGGCTTTGGAAGAATAATAAATGATTGCTAAAGGATACAGGGTTTCTTTCTAAGGTTCTGAATTAGATAATGTGAATGTTTGCACATTTGGTGACTATTGGAAGTCACTGAATTCCACACTTTAAAAGGGTGAATTTTGTAGTCTATAAATTGCAGTGGTCAATAGTGGCCTCCCAAAATTATATTCAAGTCCCAACCCCTAGTACCTGTGAATATGACTTCATTTGGAAATAGGGTCTTTGCCAATGTAATTCAGTTAAGGTTCTCAAGATAAGATCACCCTAGATTTGTTTTGGGTGGGCCCTAAATTCAATGATGAGTGTCTTTACATAAAAAAGGAGTGGAGGATGGGAGACCCTCATACACACAGAGGAGAAGGCCATGGGAAGATGCAGGCAGAGACTGGAGTTATGGCACCACAAGCCAAGGAATGCCAACGAGTATCAGCAGCCCCTAGAGACTAAAGAGAAGTATGAAACACGTGCTCCCTAAGAGCTTACAGAAGGAAACAACACTGTTGACAAATTATTATGAATTTCTGGCTTCCAGAACTATGAGAGAATATAATTCTATTGTGGTTTTTTTTAATATTTTATTTATTTATTTGACAGACAGAGATCACAAGTAGGAAGAGAGGCAGGCAGAGAGAGAGGGGGAAGCAGGCTCCCTGCTGAGCAGAGAGCCTGATGTGGGGCTCAATCCCAGGACCCTGAGATCATGACCTGAGCTGAAGGTAGAGGCTTAACCCACTGAGCCACCCAGGCGCCCTGATTTCCATTGTTTTAAGCAACCAATTTGTGTTAAAATGTTACAGCAGTGCCAGAAAACTAAAGCCTAAACTGTGTATCAAATTAAAATACTATGTTTGGAAAAAAGATGGCTTATATAAAAACAATATAGTACAGTTGGATAGCATATATGAAAGTAAATGTATGAAAACAATAGTGCAAACTTCTATAGGATACCCAAAGGAGTGTACTATTGCAAGGTTCTTTTTATGAGCTTGGGTAGTGTTCCCCAAAATTTCATGTCCTTCTTAGGACTTCAGAATATGGCCTTATTTGAAACAAGTTTGTTACAGATTGAATTAATTAACATAAAATGAGATTATACTGGGGTAGGGTAGGTCCTTAATCTAGTAAAACTGCTGTCCTAAGAAGGAAAGAGGAGAGACACAGAGACAGACACATTGGGAAAGTGCCATGTGACAACAGAGGCAGAAACTGGAATGATGCACGATAAGCAAGTAACATCAAGGATTACCAGCCACAAGCAGAAGTTAAGCAGAGGCAAGGAAGGTTTCTAACCAGAGCATTAGGGGGAATGTGGCCCTACTGACACTGTGGTTTAGACTTCTGCCCTCCAGAACTATGACAGAAGAAATTTCTCTTGTTCTAAGTCACACAGTCACACAGTTTGTGGTATTCTATTACAACAGTCCTAGGAAACTAAATACAGTTTACACAAGATGCAAAATTCTGTACGACTTGAGGGTGTAGATGTGATAAGTTGAAGATGCATTTTATAAATCCTAAAGATACCAATGGAAAAAGTATTTGAAAAATCCAATACCTGCTTTTGTTAAAAACCCTCATAGGGGGGGGGCACCTGGGTGGCTCAGTGGGTTAGAGCCTCTGCTTTCGGCTGAGGTCGTGATCCCAGTGTCCTAGGATCGGGCCCCACTCGGGCTCTCTGCTCATCAGGGAGCCTGCTTCCACCTCTCTTTCTGCCTGCCTCTCTGCCTACTTGTGATCTCTGTCAAATAAATAAATAAAATCTTTTAACAAACAAACAAACAAACAAACAAATACCCTCATAAGGGTTGCCTGGGTGGCTCAGTCCTTAAGCATCTGCCTTTGGCTCAAGTCATTATCCCAGTCCTGGGATCAAGCCCCGCATCAGGCTCTCTGCTTGGCAGGAAGCTTCTTTCTCTCCCACTCCCCCTGCTTCTGTTCCCCCTCTTGTTGTCTCTCTCTCTCTCTCTGTCAAATAAAAAAAAACTTTAAAGAAAACCCTCATAAAAGTAGAAATAAAATGAAAATTCCTCAATCTAATAAAGGGCATCCATGATAAACGTATTGCTAACCATACACTTAATGGTAAAAGACTAAAAACTTTCCCCTGATGAGTAGAGTAGTAACAAGATCTAAATACCTGCTATCACCACTTCTAATTAACATATTCTAGGGTATGGGGCCAGCAAAATAGGCTACAAAATAGTAATAAAAGACTTTATTTATATAATAAGGGGAGGATTAAAAATGTCCTTATTCACACACATGATCATGTGTGTGGAAAAATGGATAAAAACTACCCCCAAAAAGCTACTCAAACTAAAAACTGAGTTAGCAGTATTTCTTTAGCCTGGTTTGTGGAGCTTCCTACTTCCGTAGGATCAATATATAAAAATCATCTGTATTTCTACATAATAATAATAATAAACAATTTAAATTGAAGTTAAAAAAAATTAACACCATTTAAAATAGCACCAAAAGCATGAAACACTTAGGGACAAATTGAACAAAATATATTAAAGGTTTATACACTAAAAACTATAAAATATTGGTGTGGGAAATTAAAAATGTAAATAAGAAATTAAAAGTGAAAGTAAAATGTAGAGAAATATACCTTTTAATGGGGTATATCCTAATACTAATTTCAATAGTAATTCCACTAATATACTCAATATTAAAGGTAGTTCCTCCTAAATGGACTATAAATTATAATTCCAATCAAAGAAGTACTGTACTTGCATCAAGACAGATGCGTTTATGCATGATGAACAAACCTTTTTAGAATCCCTAAACGTGGAATGCCTGGGTGGCTCAGTTGGTTAAGCATCTGCCTTTGGCTCAGGTCATAATACTGGGGTCCTGGGATCAAGCCCCACATTGGGCTCCCTGCTCAGTGAGGAGCCTGCTTCTCCCTCTGCCTGCTACTCCCCCTGTTTGTGCTCTATCAAATAAATAAATAAAATCCAAATCTAAATCTAAATTTATCTATCTACCTACCTATCTATCTATAGTACCTAAAAGTTAGGAAGAAGAGGTTTATTGGAGTCGCAGCTAGTAAAGTTCCTGGGGAAACATGGTCTTCACGGAGAATAAAGTGCTCTGGAGAATGAATAGTTTTTATAGAGTTATATACTTCTCACATCTTACAAAAGCTCCAAAAAGTATAGATTAGCATATAGGTAGGAATCATGAGTTTTCTCACAAAGGAATGCAGGGAGTAGGAGCACTGATGGATATAGCAAGGACAAGATGGTTTTCCTTGAGGCTACTCATTCACAAAATGGATCTACAATGCATGTGTGGTGGTCCATAAATCAGGCTTTTAGTTTGAACAAAGTTTATATATAGTCTTGTTGACTTAGAAATCTAAAATGGCCTCTCAAGTATATCATGTCTTTGAAGAGCTTTTCTCTCACCATGTGTTTGATCTCCAACAAATCAAGGAAACAAAATAGAGTGTCTAGAAGTAGAACTATGCATTTATGGACAACAAATTTCTGACCAAAAAAATGCAATTCAGCAGAAAAAGAACACTTTTTCAACAAAAGGAGCTGGAATAATTTATATGAATATGCAAAAAAAAAAAACCTTTGATCCTTAAATTAACTCAAAATTGACCATAGTCTTCAATAAAAAATAAACCACAAAGTTTCTAAAAGAAAATATAAGAAAATTTTTGTGAGTTTAAGTTGGACACTACAAGCACAATCCATAAAGGAAAATAATAGATAAATAGTACTGCACCATTTTTAAGAGACTGAAATGGCAAACCACAGTGAGGAGCAAACATTTTAAAAGCATATTTCTTAAAAAATGACTGGTTTCTAGAGCCTATAAAAAAGTTTGGAGTATATTAAGAACTTTAAGACATCAATCCTAAAACAAGACCACCCATTTTTTTAAGAAGACAAAAAAAATTTGAATGGATATTTTACCAAAGAAGTTATACTTAAGACCAATAAGTACATGGAAAGATGCTCAAAATCATTAGTCATTAGGGAAATGCAAATTAGAACTAGAATGGGATTTTATCACCTACCTAATAGGTGATGAACTATATATACAGATCTATAATGTTAGAATGACTAACATTACAAACACTGGCAAGCATGTGAGACAACTGAAACTACTCATGGGACTGAATGTACATGGACCTAACTGCCTTGGAAAATGATTTGGCAGTTTCTTAAAAAGTCAAACATATACCTACTTCATGATCTTTTCTCTCCTAGGCATTTCTTTACATAAGAAAAATGAAATCATATGTCTATGATATTACCCAAGAGAAATGAAATCATATGTAGACAAAGATATCTACATGAATGTCCATATAAGCTTTATTAGTAAAAATCCCAAACTGGAAACAACCCAAATGTCCACAAACAAGTGAATGAATAACCTGGTGTATCCATACCATGAAATGCTCATCAGCGAGAAAAAGTGAACTACAACATAGAGGACTCTCAAATAATTACACAGATTTTTTAAAAAGCAGAAAAGAGTACATAGTCTCTTATTCCATTTATATGATCTCCTAGAAATGCAAACTTCTTTTTAGTGAAAGAAAGTAGATCGGTAGTTACCTAGCCCGGGAGGGAAGAAGAGCAAGGAATGATAAAGATGCTTGATGAAACTTTTGGTAGTGTTCACTATGTTTACTATCCTTATTGTGACAATGTTTTTATGGGTGTACACATAAGTCAAAACATATTAAATTGTGTAATCTAAACATTTATCATTTTGTGTCAATTCTGCCTCGATTTTAAAAAGCCTTTCTACTTCTCTGTGTTAGGTCTATGCAATATCTGCATATATAACTTCCAAGGTTGGTTTGTTTGCTAGGATCACATCTTCTGGCCCTGTTCAGTTGCAGAAGATGAGATTCTTACTTGTAGTTACATTCTTCCTCAATCAGGAATAAGTAGTTTCTTCTCCAAACAGAGCTACTGTTCAAATTATGCTCCTACCAATGCATGTAATTTAAATATCTGGATTGGGAATGTTATTATTCAGCCTGTCAATCTCTGTTCTCAACATTTATACATGCTACCTAGTCTGGCCTCTCAGTGGGAATAAACTATTCCCACTGAGAGGCAGTCCAGGTAACAGAATGGACATCACATCCAGCAGCCAAGACTCCCCATTTCCTCACTCACCATCATTTATTAGGTGACCATGGACAGTCCCTAAACCTCTCTGAGCCTTAGTCACCTACTAGAAATATCAGGACATGAATTCCTGTCAGAACTATTGCTAAAGCAGATGATTTGTCAGCAACCCCTCCAGTTCAAACAGCCATGCCACTACGCTACAAAAATTTGAAACCAGACTTCAAAGTCACACAATGATTTGTAGAATGATGTACAATAGCCATCATAATTATATAAAGATTCATAGGAAATACTTTATTTATTTTTTCAGTGTTCCAGAATTCATTGTTTATACACCACACCCAGTTCTCCATGCAATACATGCCCTCCTTAAACCCACCACCAGGCTCACACAACCCCCCAACCCCTCTCCCCTCCAAAACCCTCAGTTTGTTTCTCAGAGAGACTGTGAACTCTAGGAAATATTTCCTATTTAGAAAAATCTCTTTCTCTGAAAGCCTGCCGTTTCTACTAATGTATGTCTTCAGACATCTTTCAATAAAGTTATATGGAGAAAATATACATTTTCTTCAGTAATATTTCTAAAAATTGCCATCACCATTCTAACCAGAAAATACACACATACACACACACACACATGCACGTGTGCATTTAGCAAACACTTTCAGTGGATATTCACAGTTTTTATAGTATTTGAGGCAGTAAAGGACTTTAGAGATCATGCTGTTTTAGCCTTATTTTAAAGCAGAAAAAGCTAAATTCCAGACAGGCTAAATGACAAATCAGAGACATTCTGGCGTGCAGAAGTTGGTGTGATGTTCTAATCTACAAAGACTTCAAAGAGCAATGAAAAAAAAAAACATTATTTGTCATGAGGAAATGTTCAGATAAAGATGTTCAATTCTCACTGCCTCTAAAATAAAGAATTGTCTTACAGAAATTATCAAAATAGACTTTTTTTCCTTTGGCCATATTTTTCCATTCAAGAGAGATTCACATTTGGAATACATGATTTGGTGTTGTATCTGACCAAACATAGGTGTTTTTCTAAAGGCACTTTTACACTTTTGCCATTGTGCTTAGTTTAAGTACTACCCTTTGCTATCTATGAGAACAGAAAGATAGCACCCATATCGATCCTTTAGAGGCAGATAATCTTTTAAACTAATATTCTACTTTTTTATATAATACTATTTCATATGTTTCCTGGAAGCTTTAATAATTACAGTATTTTGTCACACTGGGAAAAGCATTTAGTACAAACACTAAATGTATTAGTGTGCAGAAAAATACTAGGATTGATAATTAGTTCAATTTTTCTAAGAATATACTTGTATTTCTGATTAATGACTCTAACCTGACTAGTATTTAATGCCTTAGTGGGATGAACAGAGATGAAGTAATCATGTATAACCATTCATTGTTCTTTTGTTTTCAAGAAATAGAAAAATCAAGTTCCTTGAATCACTGCTTCTCATAAATTTAAGTCATCCAAAAAAAAAAAAATCTAGCAAAAGTCCAGCAAATAATGCAAGATCAATTTTTTAATATAAATGTTACTTATTTCCTAATTCCATAGAAATATTTGTGTCTATCAAATGTTGGATAATCTAAGAGATAGTCTTTTCATTATTCTGTGCAAACCTAAGTACTATAAAGATCTTTATATATAACTTTCTGAGGGCACTGGAGTGGCTCAGTTGGTTAAGTGTCCAACTCTTGGTTTTGGCTCAGGTTTCGAGCTCTCAGCTGAGGTCTCGATCTCAGGGTCATGGGTTCAAGCTCTATATTGGGCTCCATGCTGGGTATGGAACCTACATATATATAGATGTACATATATGTAGATGTATATATGTAGACACACACACATACACACCACACACACACACAGAGACAGACCGACAGACGTATATGACTTCCTGGTACCTATCTATTTCTTTCTGCCCTAACTCAGTAAGAGGAAAGCCTCTGATAAGGAGGGGAAATGGTCTCTTCTTGGTCTCCTCATAAGTGCCTTGAAGATCATCTGCTCCATCAGGCCTGATATAATTTGATTTATTTGATTCACTTTGAAGTCTGCAATGAAACAATGTGCATCACCAACTATGTGGCATTGGTAGGCAAACATCCCACATGACAACTATAATCTAAGCCTATAGAAAGCCTAGATCTCAAAATCAAATCGAACTTAAAGACAATGAACATAATAATATGCACTGACATTTCCAGAAAGATTAAATATATTTAATACTGGTATAGTTTTATCAGTGTACAAAAGGAATTTCTGAGGCCAACTGGACAATTGTTCTTAGTCATATTATTCTTTTCTGACAATAATCTATCCTACTTTGAAGTAATATAAAAGCCAAACTATTCATAATTTCTCTCTTGCCTTAGTTTATTTTTCAGTATTTACATGTCAAACTAAAACAAATTTCTCTAATGAAAGGTTTTTTTTTTAATTCTTCTATCTACTCAAAGATGGATGCACAAGATCACAGTTTTTAAAATACATATGCTTCTATTTCTAAGATCTAGGATACACTCTCAGGCTGAGTTTCCTCAGGCTCTATCACATTTTTGCTTCTACTGTTTTGTACTTATGAGGTCTTTGGTAAATACATTCATCTCTTTCCTACTCCCATATACTTTGCAAACAAACCAATATTAGTTTTCTTGGTATCTGTAAATGCCTAGGTCCTTATTGAGGGATGAAAAAGAAAGAGGAGCTTAGAGGGAGGAAGGAGTGACCCCATCCAGATACACTGATTTGGAAAGAGAAAGGAAAAAACCTGACAATTGGAGGAAGATAGGAACCTTTCTGGTTAAAAAAAAAAAAAAATCTACTTTGTGTCTCAAGTACTAGGATCATGAGTTAGTGAAAGCACACAACAGCTCCCAGTAAAAGACTTCTATCCACCTAGACAAAGATACATACTCTTAGAAATAACGCCTCTTAGAAAATTATAGATTCTATGGAAGAAATCATATAGGAATGCTAGAGAAAAAGGGTAGGGGTGAAGTTAAAAAACAAACTATTTATAACTTAGTAATACCACTCAGCTCTTAGCCAAGACTAGAGTATACAACAGGTCTTTAATAGAATAGAACCTAACTAGGTGCTGTTCTAATGTGTTTTACTTAAAATTTTCAATGCGTATATTTGCCTTTGACAAAATGTATATCATAGGGCTGTAGGTTCAGGCATGCTCAAATAATTCTTTTGTGTCTTATATTCTCTAAATCCTTGATATGTGGACATTGGTAGATATCAGGCCTGAATGCGTATCACCTAAAAATATTAGATTCTGGCACTCAGAGCAGGCAAAGACAGGAAAAGGAAACCCCAAACTAAGAAGCAAAGGAAAATTATATTTAAAGGTGTTTTTTATTTCGTGAATTATACAAATTGGAAACTTAAAAGTTATTCATGCATGGACTTCATGTGCTCGCGCGTGTTTGTGAGACTGTGTGAGAATGTACATGAAGAGACTGTATGGTAACTCTGTTCTTCCCTGGAGCAGGGGCTGGGCCTGGGTGTGCTGCTGGATGCCTGTCCTGAGTAGCCGTCCATCCTTTGCAAATCCTTCAGTATGAGGAATTATTTTTGAGATGTTTGGAATCTGAACCAAAAATCTCAGGAAAAGAGGGAAGATCCACTGTTAATCTTTGTGTTTTACCAAGGGCTGGGGGGAGGAGTCAAGATGGCGGAGAAGTAGCAGGCCGAGACTACTTCAGCTAGCTGGAGATCAGCTAGATAGCTTATCTAAAGATTGCAAACACCTGAAAATCCATCGGCAGATCGAAGAGAAGAAGAACAGCAATTCTGGAAACAGAAAAC
>NC_081558.1:128077450-128126925 GCF_022355385.1 Mustela nigripes | reverse complement strand
GGGGAGGGTATGTGTTTTGGTGAGTGCTGTGAAGTGTGTAAACCTGGTGATTCACAGACCTGTACCCCTGGGGATAAAAATATATGTTTATAAAAAATAAAAAATTATATTAAATTTAAAAAAAAAAGTTATTCATGCAAAGGTTCTAATCAGCTCTGCTATATCCTGCCTCAATTACTCAGAAGGTCGCAGAGTTGTAGGAAGAAAAAAAATCACCAGCAGTAATGAACCGATGACAATTTCAAGCAAGTCTTTTTTCAAACTTTGGCCTATGGACTACTTGTATAAGAATCTGCAAATGCTTTATTTATTTTGAACAAAAAATGAAGAGTCCTAGGCCTCATTTCCAGAGATCTGAAGTTTACCCAGGAAGATACTCAGGAATATGTTATTTTAACCAGCTCATTAGATGATTTTTTTCAGTACTTTCAAGCTTAAGACTCTGTGCCCACCTGGTTCAACGATCTTCCTATGAAAATACAGACACCATCTTCTATTTAAGACTGTATAACGTCAATGACATTTCTTTTTAAAAGCTATCTATATCCATCTTCCAACTCTATGCCCACTCCCAGCTCTCAAAACTAGTATTGTTTTTCTTCTTCCACAGCAGTTTCTTATTAAATCGTCTCTAACCAAAAGCTATGGTCCACGAGAGCAGAGACATGCCTGTTTTAGTCACCTATATCCCTGGTACCCAGTAGTGTAGGTACTCAAATTTAGCTCTTGACTGAAGAAATGAATACATTAACAAAAAAGACAAAAGGATCCACTGAGCATAACTAAAATGCCACTCTCCTAACATGCCTTTTATTATAGAGTTAATCTAGACGTGTGTGTGCATGTGCGCGTGCATGCATGCATAAATGATGTCTTCACATTGTGGATGAGGAAACTGAAATACAAAAGCCCCATGTGATTAATTCTAATTAATTCTGTGAAGACAGTGGACTTCTAGGTACCCTTTCCGTTGAGGATCTAGCATGCAATCAACTCCCTCTCCATTCAAAACCCCAGGAAGAAGGCAGGCCTTGGCACTCCCTTTCCCTGATTCAGAAACAGAAGGAAGTTTGATAACTTAGAAGAGAAATAGAATCAGCAAACAACAAAGAAAGAAGGAACACACATTTTCCATGGGGATCAAATGGTACTCATTCCCAAACACTTGCATAGCTCCTCACTGATTCATGGCACCATTCTGCAGAGCTCCAGCACTGCTGTGAAATCCCATTACACTTTTGAAATTTCTGCTGCACCAATATGACAATAGTACACTTTCTGCAACATAGTGTTTTTTTAGTATATGGTGTTCTCCATAAATAAACTGTAAGCCGCTTCAGGGGAGGAGCAATGTATTTTACTCACCTGGAATGTTACTTTTCCTACCTCCCAGAAGTTAAAACAAAGTTCAGTTAATAGATGGCTTTCAAGAAATATTTGTTGAAAAAAATAATTAAAAAATGGACTACTCGGGGCTGAGCCAGGCAAAAAGAAACAGAGCAGACCAACCAAAAAAAGAGTCATTAAAAATGAGAAAGAGCTATATTTTCTTGCTGTTAAATTATTCAGCTAAATCAAACTAATTAATTATAGACAGAAAAGACCGTATCTACTCAAAACTATATTTTACTTTCCACTTTAATTTTTCCACATTAATGCTGTATAAATAAAAGCTCTCCTTCTTGAATGCAACAAATTTATGAGGACAACACATAAAAAGTCATATTCATATGTCTTGGTAATAATAATAATAAATTATCTCCATGTTTCTATAATTAACACTTGTATGATTTCCCCAGAATTTTTTATCACCCCTGGGAGTTAATGGATTTTACTATAAGGCATTGGAATTTATTTTTTTGTAGTCATGAGTGTTCATAAAGATCCATTGAAAATTACAGATTTCTCTGTGACAAACTACCTCTACACACAAGTTCTTACACAATCTGGGGACATTTTCTGATCTCTTTGATATCTGAGTAAAGACTCCCACTCTGCCTTAGAAAAACTTTACATTCCTAAGTGACAAATAAGGGTGGTTCACCATGTTCTTTGGAAAGACAAGTGGGCCCCTGTTTTGAAATTTCTCTTTTCCCTGCTTCCCTACCTGGTTCCCACCTGGACAGACTGTTTTATCAGACTGCACAGCTGCCCACTCAACATTGACCAGAACCTCATTCATTATATTTATAGATATGTTTTGGTTCCCACTCACCAAAATTCTCTTTTTCTTCCATCATTGCCCATGATCCCACATGACCCAGATGCATGACATTTTTGTTCACTATGACAAATTATTTGCCTTCAAAATTTCAATCTCATAATAACTTTCAGTTTTAAAACTAAGATTGTGTTTCAGTGACTGGTGAATGGACATAAGCCAATTACCAAGGTTTCCTGGGTGCAAAGTTCTAATATATCCATGTAGCACAACCAGAATAGGAATTCATCTAAATTCTACTTCATCTAAAAACAATTGTCCTGGGGCACCTGGGTGGCTCAGTCAGTTAATTGGCTGCCTTTAGCACAGGGCATGATCTCAGGGTCCTAGGATTGGGCCCTGCATCATCAGGTTCCCTGCTCAGCAGAGAGCCTGCTTCTCCCTCTCCTTCTGCCTGTCACTCTGCCTACTTGTGCTCTCTCTCTCTCTCTGTCAAATAAATAAATATATTCTTTAAAACTTTTTTTAGATAAAAAAAATAAGAAATAAAAACTGTCCCATTGACCAAGCATAACATTCTAAAGGGGATACATATTGAATAGCATGGGTATGAGAGGATATTGGCCTAGCCACAGCAAAAAGTACTAAAAATAGAAGAAGATATCAACAGCAGTTTCTCTTCAGTCCAGAACTTTTTTTGTTTTCAAAATGGCAGGGTTTTCTTTAAGTGACACCAAGAACAACATTCATGCCTTTAAATTACTGTTTTTTTTTCCCTGCCAACAAAATGAATCATCAAAGAAAATTAACTGCTGCACCATCAATGTCTTATCCCATCTGCTTTATTGAACTTATTATATTATTGGGAAGCTCATATTAAAAGAAAAAGCTCATATTAAAACATAACAATGAATTCCTGGTGTTAAAATATTGCTGCCTTTGCTAACAAGTAGTTTGTGATTACTTGAATATAAATTTGCTTATTTTTCCCCAAATTCTGCCTCTCACACTAAAGTAAAATGACAGCTTTGAGCTTGAAAAATATTATATTTTAATTTTCTTCTGTGTCAATTTTAATGATGAATAAACATGGGAACATTCATAAAGAGGAAAGACTCTTAAACCACTTACACAGTGAAGAATAAAAGGAACAGATTCCAACCACAAGAAAGTTGGCATCCATCTATCTTTTCATGCAACTGCATAGAAAACTGTGTATCTTTTCTAGCTTTGGAATACTTAAGTTCTAGGTTGATTTAGTAATAAATTGGAAAAAAGCATTTAGTACATCTATGCAGCACTCTAGACCTCAGCTTCTTCACCTGCATGGTAGAATGTTCTAGTCTTGCTACACAATGTGTGGTCTGCAAATCAGCACTAAGAACATTACCTGAGAGCTTGTTAGAAACCAGAACTGTCAGGCCCCAGACCTTCCTAAGAACTTCCAAATCAGAATATACCTTGTAACAAGATCCCCAAGGAACTGGTATATATACTCAAGTTTGACAAGCATTGATCAAGATGGTTTCACCAAGGCCAAAAGAAAATCATACTGGAAAAGAAAAAAATAAAAAATAAAATAAAATGAAAAGAGGAAACTTCTGCATTTAAGTCTTCTACTCATTTCTCAGAAGTAATGAGTGACCCAGGTTGTCTATTTACGGAAGAACACAGGTGACCACTTGTAAGTTCATCTCAGAGATAAAGGACATGGTTTTACCAACAAAATTTTTATATAAAAATGATAAACAAGAACAAGAAAGGACTAGACCAAAAAAAGGTTTTTTGAAAATTTGCCCATTTGTTTTCTGTAACAGGAGGAGATGAAATTAGATGAACTTCTCCAGAAAGATAATAGGGAAAATTTGCCTAAGAGCATGCTATTGAAAATAAGATATAGAAACAATGAAGTAGAACATCAACAGGTAACAAGAAAACAAGCCCAATACAGGAAGGGTGTTTATTGTAATGCCTGGCTATAGGTTAGCATTGTCATGAATCTCAAAAGTGATTTTTCCTTCTTCTGAGGAAACGGTGACTTGAATAAAAGTAAAAAGGAAGAAAACACCCATAGTCTTAAGTTGGACTAAGATGAAGAAGCAGCACTACTTGGCAACTGTGTTGTAAGCATAATAATATTACGACAATGTCATTTGAAGGGAGAAATATTTCCCCTCTACTTGCTGACTCTGAATTGTCTATAAGGGTATAAAAGATGTTAGTAATAATGGAGCAGATACAACTGAATTGGACAGAGAAAATTCCCTATAACATATAGCCGAGAAAATTACAGCTGTATTTTTGTCAAATGTTTCAAATTGGAAAATCCAGTTGAATGCTGTGGTTTGCTTAGTAATTTTTCAATACAAGTACTTTTTTCTTGATTCTTCAGCTATGCCCAACCTATGAGTTTTTGAAAGAAATAATATTTCCAGAAGAAACCAAAGAAAGTGAGGGAAAAAAAAAAAAAGCATCCTTGGCAAAGCAAAGAAAAAGCAGATACTTTTTATAGGCAGTAATGATTTTCTCCATCAACAAATAAGTCTGTGGTAAATGGACACAAAATACCTTGTCCCGGGACTGCATGGCAGGTTTCTGCTTCCCCTGACTAAACTGAGGAGTTTGGCATATCATTTTCTATTTTTTCACACCATCAACAATTCAGCAAATCAAAAGTCCTGGAGAAAGTTCTAATAAAAGAAAACAGGGCGGGTGGGGGAGGAGGATACTTGTTCTGTTACATTCAGGTCAGGCTTTTCCCAAGTAGAGATGTAAGCAACTCAAAAATAGCAGTGAAAATGTTTAAACTACACAAAGATGTTTGGGAAATATGGACTGTGAATGTCTAACAAGTCTCTAACATCCCCAGGGCAACTGTATAAAAAAAAATCAATTCTTCATTTTTTAATATGTTCAGTCACTTTTCGGAAGTCTTAAGAACCAGCGGCACAGGCCATTTGCATGTGTAGAAAATTCTAAGGATGTGTATGAATTCTGTCTATAGAATGAGCACCAGGGTTTGATGAGTTCATTCTGGAGGGTTCTTTAAAGGGGACATAGTGAGGGACACATGCATCAACCTCTCTGAAGAGTAAATTTGGAAGAACTTGAGCAAATCATGGTATAGACTCCGGAAACCAATTATTGAAAATATATAAACATGAAACAACAATGTTTCCTTGTAAGCAGCAAATCTTCATTAAGTCTTTTGGCATTGATTACATTCATATGATTCATTTTGAACTCTTCTTAGTAATGTGAATTTAATGCATAATTTCTGTGTAATGACTTTTTTTAATTACCACATAATCACGGTAGAAAAAAGTGTCTTCCATTTGGTCCATTTTATGAGGCTAAGCAAATAAATCTATAAAATAATTTATTCTGCTAGTTGCTTGGAAACCTTATTGTTGATATGACAACCCTAGCATAATAAATCAAATCACTGCTTTTTTTCATTTGCATCTAGAAGTCCTATATTTTCAAAAGAAAAGAAGTCCCCTTTCTTTTTGCTATGCTACAGTGACATCTACAGAAAGGAATGAAGAAGAATAAAAAGGAAAGAGTTTTCTTGCTTGCTTTTTTTAACAAAATACTTCAAAATACACTTAAACTCCCAACTTTAAGAAGTAAGTTTAATATTTCCAATATGGAATCTTTTATAAGTACTCTAATAATCTCAGAGGGCCTAATTTACAGAAGCTTATAACTTGTGCCTCCTGAAAATCTAGCTAATAGCAATTTTTCAAGCAAAGTTAGTCATGATAATTCCAAAAAGAAGTAATTATTTCCTTCATGAAGATCAGTAATACTTGAATTTTTAGAAGATCAGCATTTGTAGTCAAGAATAATCACTTAATCTTTGAAGCTTCTTTTAAAAATGCTTCATCAGACATTTTGCAATCTATTACTACAAACTACTATAGATTTTTTTTTAAAGTCCTACCGATTTTTAAATAATTTGAACAAGCAAGCCTTTGTGCTTTAAGGGGTGGGGGGAACGAGGAACAATAGAAGTACCAAGCTCTATACCAAATAAAATATAAATGAGATTTTTTTATTGTTAATTCGCCAAATATCTATCTCCTCCAACTACAAAGATTGATCTGAGAGGAAAATGATCTTAATTCCTGTGTTCTCGTGTCTATAAGTTATTCCACCTGCACCTCATTAAAAAGAATAAGAATAGAAATAATCTCCCTTGGGCGCCTGGGTGGCTTAGTGAGTTAAAGCCTCTGCCTTTGGCTCAGGTCATGATCCTGGGATCGAGCCCCATATCGGGCTCTCCACTCAGCAGGGACCCTGCTTCCTCCTCTTTCTCTCTACCTGCCTCTCTGCCTACTTGTGATCTGTCTGTCAAATAAATAAATAAAATCTTAAAAAAAAAAAAAAAAGAAATAATCTCCCTTTTCTGTCAGTATCACCACCACAATAGAGATGTCCAAGAGAAAAATGTCACTTTGAGTAGAACCCACTGAAACAGCTCCCTCTTTTACAATATGTCCTGCAATGACAGATCTCAATGTGATTTCTAAGAGATAGTGAAGTTATGCAAAGCAGTATTGCAAAGACTTTTGTATATAGAAAGGAATTTTCCCAAATGCCTATGTAATCAATACTTTCTCATTGATTGTATTTCTTTTGCAAATTAAATCAAAGGGAAAGGATGATAACACTGTTGTTGTCATCATCACATGTGATGTATGGGAGAGAATTCAACTGCATGCGATGTTCTTGATTTGCAGGGTAGTGAGAGGAGGCTGGCAAGTGTGGAGGAAGTCAGCTGAGAGAGGAAAGAATTTCAGTTCAAGAAAACAAACTAAATTAATTCAACTGACACTTAACAAAACACTTGCCATGTACCAGGCTCTATGTTCACTGGCAAAGGTACAAGGAAAGTAGAAATGAGATGTTTAAAAACATGGAAATGATTCCCTGGAACGGTGATATCCTATAGGACTCAGTACAGATGTATATGCATATGGATAGATTAGATAGCTAGAAAGAAATTTTTTCCTCCACCAAAAAGCTTTATTTTGGGGTTTTGTATTTTGTGTTTGGCTTTGCAGAAACAGATTTAATTCTTGGAAAAAGGTTTAATTCATATTGTCTTATTATTTTAAATGCACAGAATTGCTATTTATTAGGAAGAATACCGTCTCACCAAAAACAACATTGTTTTCTACCCCTGGCACCACACATTTCAAAAGCACATGATTAAAAATGTCAGAAGCTCTTTCTTTTGAAGAAAATCCCTTAATCCTGCCTTCATCTAAGAGGCAATGTCCTCATTCCAGTAAACCCTCTGGAGTATTCTGCACAATATAGAAAGAAGTCCCCCATTCACATGGCCTCTCCACTCATCTTTAGCACTGGTCATAAGAAAGATCTCAATACAATCCCAAAGAAAACGCTAATGAAAATATCAGATGAAGTCAGAATGACGTAATTCTGATGAGTGTTGAAGTCAGGGATGGATACAGGAGGGGTCCATTATATTACAAAATACATAAAAATATATTAAAAGTTTTTTAAAGGAACATTGATGTCACAAAATTGCCTGAGATTCTAACTTTCTGTTAATCAATCTATTTCATTTTCACTACAAAATTTAAAACCTGTTCACTATGAATTTATACCATTTCTTTCTCACAGATCACTATATAGTAAATCAAATCTGAGATTCTATGTTGGGTTTATACCTATGAGAGAGGAGCTGGTAAATCATGAAGTAGTAAATAAGGAATTATCTATGTTCTTTAACATTTCTTTTTTAAAGACTTTATTCATTTTTCAGAGAGAGAGAGAGGGAAAGAAAGAACACAAGTAGAGGGAGGAGCAGGCAGAGGGAGAAGCAGGCTCCCTACTGAGCAAGGAGCCTGCTGCAGGACTCCATCTCAAGACCCCAGGATCATGACCTGAGCCAAAGGTAGATGCTTAAATAACTGAGCCACCCAGGCATCCCAAAGGTCTCTTTTTTTCCCAATGGCTATCTGACATAACCCACAAAATGGACTCTAGCATATCGCTGAGATCCTTGGAGCCTGAGCTTGACACAGGTATGTAGCAGACCAAGACCTTGGATAAACCTAGGAAACAAATGAAACCAAAAATTTAAAAAACCTTCCAAAACCTAACCATGCCTAACTTTTCCTACTGACTGTATTTAGACCCCTATTTCCTTATGTCTTCACTTCTATCTCTTCTGGTAGCTCAGCTGATCAGTTTTTCTGACTCTTGAACCTTTAATGCCATTTCTGGTTTATGGATTGACCCTTTATCCTTGTCTCATGCTTGGATTTTTGCTACCTCAAGGGATTCCTGGGGGCCCCTTCTCTGAACTGCCTTCTCTTGCGTTTCTCTGGAGTGAGGCCCTATTTTCTGGGCTCTACTCCAACACTGGCTCAGGCCACAGTGGTAGGGCTCTGAGAGGCAGTATTCTCTCTACTGGGGGTTGCATAAATCAACAATGCACACCGGGGGATCTGAGTTGTCCTCCCATCTCTGCTCTTGTATGTTGTTGGTTTATCTGGCACAAAGCTTTCTGGCTACAGACCTAAAGCTGTGATCCCAAAAATCCATTTTACTGATATTTCATAGATATTCAAGGCCCAAGAAAAGAGTTTAGAAAAAAATCACAAAAGCAATTCCAACTTACTGCAATAGACATTGCACAGAAAGCCACTGTTGATCTCCTAAAGAGTTCCCATTTGTTTTGTGGAATGGTTATGGCCTCTGACTTCACTTATTCTTCAATTCAAGGACTGAAAAACCCAAGTACTATGTAATAGTGTGCAGTTATACTATTACACTAATAATAGTGTGCAGTTATACTATTATACTAAAACACTAGTATATTAAGGCTTTCAGATACCATAATTAATTTGGATTCTGGAATTCATTCTTACAGTTCTTCAACAAATACGTATTCAGTGCCAATTATCTATTGGACCCTGTGTGCTAGTCATCTCTAGATAAAAAGTAAGCAAGACAGACAGGGCCCCTGCCTTAATGAGCTTTCTGCCTTATACAGGAGAGTGGAAAATAGACAGTGATAAAAGGACCATCTGGTATATACTTTAAAAAAAAAAGAATTACTGTGAAAGAAAGTGATAAGGAGCCAAAAGCCCAAGGTAAGGAGATCCTATAAGGTCCTATGAAAAGACTCTCTAGGAAATGTAATATTTTTGCCGAGATCTGAAAGGTGAGCAGGATCTAATGAGGTAGGGAGAACAATAGTGAATAGGAGAGAGATTTTCCTGGCAGTGAAGATTAGCATGTGGAAAAACACCAAAGGAGCAATATGTCTTTGAGGAACTTAAAGAAGACCAGGGTGACTAGAACACCAGACAAAGAGAATGATCTATGAAGGATACAAATGCCTAGCAGAACGACTGTAAAAATGACAGAACATTCAAAGTTATGTTGGTTGCCTATAATTGGCGACAATGCATATGTAGGTACTAATTTTTTTTTAGATCTCTCTCGTTCTAACATTTAGCTGTATACCAGGTTGAATTTTGTCAGCTCATTTGTCTATGAGTAAAATAATTCTCTTTTATTCATCTGGTTATTGGTTCCAAAATCACCTTGAACTGACTGACAAATATTTCACCCTATTTACTACTTGATAGTGCTCTACAAGTTCTCTAGTTAGTAGTACTCAGCACCATTCATTTATCCCCCACAGGTTCCATGATTTATTGGCAAGACTTAAGAATACTTTAGTCATAGAAGTAAAATTGGTCATCAAACAGGCAAATAAAGTGATACTCATATTAGATAATAATAATCCATTTCTTACTTTTTGTCAGAAACCCTAAGAAGTACTTTATCTGAGTGAACTTCCCACAGCCAAAAATGGAACTTGGGTTTTCTGAGAGTCAATTCAGTGGCCTTACTACTACTCCATGCTCCTCTCTCCACCATTAACTGTGGTAAGATACATAAAGTTATCTCATAAGGAAGGAATAACTCCTAGATCTAGGAATTGGTTTGGAACCCACTTGTGTAAACACCTTGTATAAAGCAGAAGGTCACAGGTACAAACTTTTTGATGGGGAAGACTTCCCAGGGCAGCACACTAAGCTATTGTGTTCTATGGTTAGAACCACCAGAAAGAGAAATTCTAGAAGAAGAAAAGAAATGCATCCTCTGAAAAATAAAATTGAATTTCACTGTGGTTCTCAGAATCTCAGGAGATTTCCTGAGAAATATACTCCTTCTTAAAAGGAAGGAAAATTAATTATTTAGGACTAATTACTTGTAAATTTAAGCATCTATGCATGCTTCAGACTAGGCTGACCAAAAGGGCTTACATGCACACAAGCCAAGGTAAATGATTACTTCACATAACTGTTCTCTCTCCAAAGAGATCCAGTCACTGGTTACCACTGGTGACAGTTTTGCTTTGTGATATAAAGCAAGGGATGGTAAGGAAATCAATGTCATTTGGTCTCCATTACAAAAGGACACCATATTGCATTTGCTTTAAGAACAGAGTAGTAGGGGCGCCTGGGTGGCCCAGTGGGTTAAAGCCTCTGCCTTTGGCTCAGGTCATGATCCCAGGGTTCTGGGATTGAGCCCCGCATCGGGCTGCTCAGCAGGGAGCCTGCTTCCTCCTCTCTCTCTCTGTCTGCCTCTCCGCCTACTTGTGATTTCTGTCTGTCAAATAAATAAATAAAATCTTTAAAAAAGAAAAAAAAGAACAGAGTAGTATACTTATTTAAACAACAAACTACAACTTCTAGTGAGGGAAGGTATTTTACATGTATTACATAGTTGGTATCTGAATTGTCATGTGTGCTTTGGATACAATCAACAATACAGAACGTCAAACACAAAGCATTTTCTGTTTTCACTACATGACAGAGTCTGGAGAGAATATGAAAATGGGATGCAATCGTGTCGTTACATCTACATGAAGCATTTGGGGAGAAAGCAGGTTTTCTTCTAAAGCAATCAATGTGCCCTAACACTACCTATAGATTTTAGTTGATGAACAATTTAGCTTCCTCTTCTGGGCTAGCTACATCCACTGGAAAACAGAATTATTATTAAAGAGGTTCTTCCCAAATCATATATATTTTTCAAATCACTTGTATAATTACTGTTCTATGTTTCCACTTGCATTGTATTCAAACATACCATTTATATATGGTTCAATTCAGTTATTCATTTATTTTTCAACCAATATTTAAGTAACATTGAGTAGGCAGTGGAGACACAGCTATCACCGAGAATCTAGAAGAGGATTAAAGATGTTAATTAAATAAAGTGCTCATGCAAATAGATTTCAGTTCACAACCATGACAAGCATTTCCAAGTACTAAAATGAGAGATTTTGAGAAAGGAAATTTGACTTTCTCAAGCAGGCCAGAAGACGACTTCATCCTGTATTATGTGAGAGCCGAAAATAAAATGATTCCATTATAAGAAAGAAGACCAAGGGAAATTATGAAAGGTTGAGAAGTCCCGGTGGGAGGAAAGGGAAGTGAAAGAGGCAGAAACCACCTTGTCAGAGATGAGATGGAGAAGGCAGGACAATTCAGGGCTTTGTAAACCATGATAATGGGGTTCATCTTACCCCATGGGAAGTAGGGGAATGTCACAGATTTGCATTTTCAAACTTCAATTTATCTCTGTAAATTGAGTGTAGGCCAGAGTACATATAAGGAGAATAACTGTGGCTTGAATCAGAATGGTTCTTCCCATGACAAGAGAATGGGAATCAAAAAAAATTGTGTTTTGCTGATTTAGGAAGTCCTGTATTGTGTTATATAAACTAATATATTGGGATCTCTCAGAATATGTTGAAATATTTCTGAGCCACCACCAGCTTCTCATTCCACTATCAGCTTACTTTGGAACCCTCATCCCATAGAGGAAAAAATTCTCCCCCACTTTTTTTCCCCTCAGAGAATTTCTGGTTGGAATTATATAATTCAAACATAGGTACTATCACTATTTGTCCAAGCTGGGATTTCAGTGTCAGGACTCCCCAGGCCTAGAATGCATGTGATTCAAGTTTCCAATGCCATCACCGATTTTTCTCTAATTCCGTTTGCTACACATTACAGCATTCCCAGTGCAGGTATGAGAAAGATCAGAGCAGCTGGATTTTTTTTTTAACTTTTAATTTTTTAATTACTTTTCAGTGAACTAGAATTTATTATTTATGCACCATATCCAGTGCTCCATGCAATACATGTCCTCCATAATACCCACCACCAGGCTGGCCCAACTTCCCACCTCCCACCCCTTCAAAACCTTCAGATTGTTTTTCAGAGTCTATAGATTCATGGTTCATCTCCCCCACCAATTTCCCTCAACTCCCTTCCCCTCTCCATCTCCCCATGTCTTCCATGTTATTTCTTATGCTCCACAAATAAGTGAAACCATATGATAACTGACTCTCTCTGCTTGACTTATTTCACTCAGCATAATCTCTTCCAGTGCCGTCCATGTTGATAAAAAAGTTGGGTATTCGTCCTTTCTGATGGAGGCATAATACTCCATAGTGTATATGGACCACATCTTCCTTATCCATTCGTCCATTAAAAGGCATCTTGTTTCTTTCCACAGTTTGGTGACTGTGGGCGCAGCTGGATTTTAATGTCACATTTTGATGACCTTTTTTTTTTTTTTTTTTACACTGGAATGTTATCTTTATCCTCTATGTGGTATGCAAAATTCTCTTAAAGTTGTATTGTTGAAAATAATGGGTTTCTTTTTGTTTTTTTCCTTGCTAAGAAATACAATTCTTAATGATTAGTACCACGTAATTCATTTTAAGTACCTTGTTATTTTTTTTCTATCTATGCTAACATGTGCTAAATACCTTCACAAAGGCAACAGTACAAACTTATTACCCCTCCCCAAAACTGTAAATGTAGTCTAAAGAACTCAGAAAAAAAAGTCATTTCATTCCTGCGAGTTACAATTGCCATTATGTTCAAATTATCAACACGTGGAACTCACAATCTCACTTATATATGTGTATTTTTTAATTTAAATTTTACTTTTTTTAACATAGAACAAGACTGTGTCTTGCCAGGATATTTCAAAAGCATACCCTCCTCAACAATGTTTTGTAATTCATTTACTTAGGAAGCCACAGCTCAGATGCAGCATCTGGTTTTCAGTGGGTTTTGGCTTTTTCCCCATTTTTCCATCTGGATTGACTGAGGTACAAGTCAATCAAGTGTGGAGCCAAAGGTCTCACAGCAAGACAGAGTCTGGTCCAGCAATGAAGTCCAAGCTTCTCTTTACAGTAAGCAATGTACCACTAAACAATGATCTTTATATATAGATCCCTCTTTATATATACAGATCTATAACAACATACAGATATTGTTTAACTAATTCTATTTTTAAAGCATGGATTATTGCAGCCCTGCCACTGTTAAAACTACACATTTGACTAAAGATTACAGTCATAATAGCCATCATTTTAGAGCATCTGTCATATCACACATCCAAGTTAGCAGTTCTAATATTCTGCAGCATGACTTTCTTTGGTAAGCATCCACCCTGTTTGCTTACCAATGAAGACCTCATTGTCGAATCTACCACTAAAAAAAAAAAAGAAAGAAAGAAAGAAAGAAAAAAAAACAAACAAACAGTAAATATATCCTCCCTAAGGAAGAGAGTATAATATTTTGAGGAGGGCCGAAATTTAAGACCCAGTTCTGGCTCTGTGATCTGAATAGAATATTTAACCCCTCCAGATCTGTTCAACATCTAGAAAATGGGTGAAAATAATACTACATTATTCAAAGTAGTGTTACGAGAGAATAAAATTTGAATGATGGTTTTTTAATAGGCACAAGAATACCTTAAATTTCATATGAAGACAATGGTAATTGTTACAATGGATTAGCTTTATGATTTTGCTGAAAATAGAAGATATAAAAGATAATTGGCTAGGGATTGTATCAAGTTCCTACTTAAGTGACTACATACTGAGTTTAGACTGGTACCAGAATATACCATTGTGTGGGGTTTTCCTGTTTTCTGCGAAGGAGAGAACATTTTATACCAGACATTCTATGGTCTCTCTCAACATTTCCTAACCTCTTTGTAGTTAGGTAGGTTTTTGTGACTAGTTCTGGAAAAGAGCTCTAAGTAAACATGACTTTTGTCATTTCCAAGTGGAAACATTTAGGTCCCAGAACACAAGGTTCAGTAATCTCTTCCCTTGTTGTATTAGTTATCTAGTGATGGAAGACCAATTGCCCCTAAATTTTGCAGCATTAAACAACACACATTTCTATATCTCCCTGCCTCTGTGGGTCAGGAATCCCCCTGAAGCTAAGTTGTCTGCCTCAGGGTTTTTCACAAGGCTGCAATAAAGATGTCAAATGGAACTGAAATCTCCTCTTAGAGCTCAACTGGTGAGAGATCTGCGACTAAATCTCACTTATGTGGTTATTGGCAAGGCTCAGCTCCTTAAGTGTTGTTGAAATGAGGCTTCAGTTCTTTGCTGGTCACTGGCTGCAGGCCACCTTCAGGCCCCCTTTGCCACGTGGATCTCTCCACAAGGCAGCCTGCTTCAAAGTCAATGAGAAAAAGTCTGCTAGCAAGACAGAAGCCACACCATTTTAGAATCCAATTATAAGAGTGGCATGCCTTCCACATTGTTACAGTTGTCAACTGGTGGGCGGCAACTTAATCAAGGGGAGCAGATTACACAATGAATGCCATGAATATCAGAAAACAGGTATCCTAGTAGGCCATCTTAGAAGCTACCTGCTACACCTACCAAAAGATGAGATAGCCGGTATCCGTGTGCTCCTCCAATGCTGGGAGCAGAGCCTCCATTCACCAGTGCTGGATATGCACCACCAAGATTTCAGGGGATTTTGATATCCTGACAAAGATAGCATGTGCTTAATTTGCCTCTTACAGCAAGAATTCTCAAATTAGGCAAGACATTTCCCAAATATAGCTAAAAGAACAGACTCCTAGAGTTTAGGTAATTTTCTTTTTCAAGATAATAAAGCAAACTACATCAAAACTTTAATTCACAACCAGGCATTTGACCTCAAAACTAGTGTTCTTTAGTCTTACATTTTCCTGTAATACTGTGTCCCTTAGATCTCATCCCACCGCCCCCCACCCCTAACTGTCACTCTGGTTATCCTAAATGGTAAAAAAAAAAAAAAAAAATTGGTAACATTTTTGTTACCTTTCTCTCTTCTTTTGGCTCTGTCTGCCTAAAAAATGAAGTTTAAACTCACAGAACTGCACAAAGCAATTATTTAGTAATTCTGTTTCTGCTTGTCCAATTACTTGATCTATCTTCTAGAGGGTCCCAAAATCCTTTCCTCACACCTCTTTTTTAGCACTCAGCACTCTGAAGTGGAATTTTTTTGTATCTCTCCCTCTTCCAGATGGTGAACCCCTTATGAGTAGCGGCCCTATTATTCTCATAGTAAAACGTGATCAATTTGGAAAACACTGTTTATCTAATCAATATAATGCAGAACTATTACAACTCAGGTATTTTGCAAATTCCATGTCAAGTTCAAACAACTGTGTATTCCTTTTACTAAATTTAAAAATGGGAACACAAATTATTAGGTCAATCCACATAGAAAATAATTCTAAAAAAAAAAATGAGAGTCCAGGTCTCAGTATCTTACTTCTGAATGTAAGTATTTGAGCTAGTAATATGCACTAGACCTGAACACCATCAACTTCCTCCTTTGCCTGGCGGGGATATATTTTCTAAATATATCTAAATCCACAATTTAAAGTAACAGAATACTGCTGCCTCTAAATCCACAATTTAAAGTAACAGAATACTGCTGCTTAATTTTCTTTACAATGCCAGACTTTTAAAATTTTGTCTCTATTTTTCAGATAGACTTATTCTCCCCTTCATCTTGGTTAGAAAACATAGTATTTGAATCTAACCTTATTCCTCTTAAATGTTACCAGCTTGGCAGGAATCATAAACTGTCATATGTTTAAGCCAAATTAATACATACAAAAATATTTTCTGTCCAAGCATGCATTTTTACTCATGCATCCCCATCACAGGCAGGTGCAGAGTGCTAAATGAGTGAAATTGACATTCTGTGGCACTTGATTCTGCTTATTATCCACTATCTGAGAGAGAAGGTAAAATGGCTTTGTAGGCTAATCTGCTATGTTAGTCTGTTTTCAAGCAGAATCAGAACTTTAAGGATGAGAAATGGCTGCCAACTGATAGATAAGAATCTATTGTGCTCTTGAAACTTACAGGTAAGGAGATTCCTTTGTGTACTTCAATACTCTTTAAGAGAAAAGTGCACTATTACATAACTGACTGAAGCTGAGGCCCACAATTTCCTTTTAATTAGCAAGGATGTAATATTATGTTCACAATCCCTATATAATATTCTTTTGTAAGTGATAATACAAAAACATAGTAATGAAAGTAATAATAACAACAAACATTTAATGGTGCTTATGATTTGCAGGCATTACACAAACAACTTTACATGTGTTATCTCATTCATCTCCAGAATGTATGCTTAAAAGGAAATGTCATTGGAGGAATTCAGTCGGAGAAAATTTAGACCATTTGCCCAAGGTCAAAAATGTAGCATTTATATGGAATTATGATTCAATCATGAATGTCTAAGTCCTTAGTACTAAGTTGCTCAACTATACTTTCTTTTGAAAAAAATACACATTCAAATTTATGACATTTCCGAAAATATTAGAGCCAGACTAATTTTGAGAACTCGGAACAGTTCACATGTTAGAGCTCTCCCTGCTTTCACCCTTGCAAAGCTATAGCTATTATCAATTCAGCAGCCAAAATGATCCTTTTAAATAGAACTCAGATCATGTCACTCCTCTGCTCACATTTCCAATATCTTCTCCTTTAGCCAATTAAAAAAAGTGCCTACCATGTCTTACAAAGCTCTACACACTCTGCTCCCACCTCTACCACTCTCTCTGATCTCATCTACCTACTTTCTCTCTTCCTGCCTTCCTCCTCTCCACAGACCCGTGCTTGTCTCATTCTTCTCTCCTTGAACATACTCTCCCTTCTCTTCTCTTGAACATACTCTCCCTCCTTGGGGCCTCTCAACTTGCTCATCCCTTGGGCTGAGATACTCTTAACTTGTGATTATATGACTTGATCTTCCAACTCCTTGAGGCTTTGGCTGAAATACCCTTCTCAGTAAGACTTTCTCTGACCTCCTGTTTAAGAGGACAGCCTTTGTCTGACACTTCTTGGCACTTATTCTGACCACTTCACAACCATCCGACATAGATTTTACTTAATGTGTCTCTCTCCACAAAAATTAGAAATCCTGAGAGAAGGGACTATTTTTTTGTCTATTTTGTTTGGTACTGAGTCCCTAGTACCCACAATACTGCCTGGTACATAGAAGGTGCTAAATGAACACCTGTAGAATAAACAGAAAAAACAAATGAGTGAATAGCATTCATAAGCCCAGAATGCACATCCTAATACAATGATTGGCTATATTCTATCAGCAAACTGAAAAAAAATATGTATTCTAACTATAAATCAGAAATATGATCTATAAACCTATGTAAAAATGAACAAATTACTTCAAGATAATTTTAAATAAAAAAGAAAAGATCTCCCAAAGCCAGTTTTAATTTTTAAATGCACAAATTGAGAGTTTAGACAAGAACAGACATGTGAGATAAACCACCTAGATACCTCGAATATGAAGTGCTCCAAATAGAGCAACTAATAAAGTTACCAACACAAAATGTCATGTGCAGAAAAAAATCAAGATTACAGTGTCATGACTTCATTGTTCCTGTCAATTGAGAAGCGTAGGAAATGAAGCAGAATTTAACCAGTGACACCAGTGAACGAAGTGACAAGAAGACAAGGGAATAATAGCTCCACAGTAATGACTCATGCGCATTTCAATTCATGCTTGCTTTTTACCAATTTCACATTAAAACCTGATAAAGATAAGAGTGAAATATAGCCACACAAGGCCTTTGTGAGCTTTTAATATGAGCATCAGAAAGATCAGGAGTCAGAAAGAGCTATCCTTAAATAATTTTTGAGCAGTCATTCATTCCTCACTCTGCCCGAAATGGAAAAGAAGACAAACCAAAAAAAGTGAGCAGGGGCTGGGAAAACATTTTTCAAGTGGCATCATATTCCCAAATACTCATCGACCTGCTTTTTAACTACCTCTCCTTGGCACTGAAACCAGCCAAACTTTGTGAACTTGGCTATCTCACCAGATGGAGTGTGCTCAAGCTCCTCTCTACTACGATCTTCTCCAAGGAGAGTTGAAAAGGAAAAAAAAAAAAAAGAAAAAGAATTCCAAAAAACTCGGCAGAGAGAACCATTCTTTTTATTTTGGCAGTGATGTGCAGCTCCTTGGCAAGCAGCACTGTTAGTTAATGTAGTTAGCACTCTGGAATTGTCTATGACTTTTGTCATGTGTTTAAGCTGATTAGCCCCCTGGGTGACTTTGGCTTTCAAGGCAGCATTTCTTTTGACAGCTTGCTGAGGGTACAGATGTCTGGACAGCAGATAAAGTTCTTAACCCTTATTTCTCATTTGGTTTCTGCTCAACTATTTTAATAGCGCCTGTGGACTTATAAACAGAAGGCAATGGTTTAAAATGTTTAAGATGTTCACTTACAGGCTAACAACTATCGGCTATGGCAAATTTGCAACAGTAGAGGCATCGTAAAATGTGACTCTTCTTTGACACTTGAACTTCTTTCACATGCTGAACTCCATAGGTTCTACTTCTACAATTTCAAAATGGCTCCAGCCTTTTTATGCCTATTGCTACTACCCTTTCTCCAGCCCTATTACTTATGCCTGAAAACACACTCTTCATGAGGTCTGTTCATCTTCAGCTCTGTATTCTATTGTTTCCTTGGTATATGTGCTGCCGAAGCGAGCACTCTATTGTTTCCTTGGAAATGCTCCTTCCAAACTGGAATACTTTGTACTACCTGGTTATGCCCACTGCTTTGTGCTTTTTTTCCAGATTAATCCACCTCATATATTTTTATTTAATCTACTATTCAAATCAATGCTTCAGTCACAGCTATTCATTGTGATATATTGGATATATCCTCATAATCTTACCATCATATCAAGTCCTAGTTCTGTTTTTCAAACACCTTAAAATACTTTATATATATATATATAATATGTATTTTTATATTATTTATAATTATACATATTTATTGTTATTATATATATTTTTTTCCATCAAATTAACTCTACACACTGCTAACAAAATTCACCTTCCTGAAGGACAAATCTTAACTGGCTATAAAATGAGATTCTTTTTTTTTTTTAAAGATTTATTTATTTATTTATTTGACAGAGAGAGAGAGAGAGAGAGAGAGAGATCACAAGTAGGCAGAGAGGCAGGCAGAGAGAGAGGAAGGGAAGCAGGCTCCCTGCTGAGCAGAGAGCCCGATGCGGGACTCGATCCCAGGACCCTGAGATCATGACCTGAGCCGAAGGCAACGGCTTAACCCACTGAGCCACCCAGGCGCCCCTAAAATGAGATTCTAACCCACATTCACATAGGTTGTGATCACTGTAATTAATCCTTTATTTCCATAGTACTTGTGGTAGTTTCCTACTTGAACCATAACTGATATAAATCCAAAGTTTAACAACACAAATTATTTTTGACCCAATTATTTATTTTTATTAGGAAAAAAATCCATTTTCAAACACAAAGAAAATGAATAGCTTTGTTTCAAACACAAAGAAAATGGATAGCATTGAACAATGCCATTCACTGTAATGGCAAAAATTAGAAAACATTGGAATACCTAGCAATTAATGAAGTGGTTAAATTATGAAACATTCTTATGTCATGTAATATGATGCAGTAATTAAAAATGTCTACATCTTGGGACATCTGGGTGGCTCAGTTGGTTAAATGTCTGCCTTCGGCTCAGGGCTCAGGTCATGATTCCAGGGTCCTGGGATTGAGAACTGTTTTGGGCTCCTTGCTCAGTGGGGAGCCTGCTTTTACCTCTGCCTACTTTGTCTGCTCTCCCTGCTTGTGTGCTTGCTCGCTCTCTCACAAATAAAATCAAATCTTAAAAAAAGAAAAAAAGTCTAGATCTTGCTAGTTGCAGTCACCAACATAGAAAATTTCTCTCTCTCTTTCTCTCTCTCTCTCTCTCTCTATATATATAAATCTGTCAATAAATATAAAACTTGTCAATATATATTATATGTATATATAAAATAAAAACAGCAAGTGGTAAAAAATGCATACTGCATTATGTAACATTTAATAGAGAAAAATGCATTGAAAAAAGTCTGGATTTTGCCATAAACTGTTACTTCTTAAGAAGGATGTGTGTCTGAGTAATGGGAACAAAAGGGACTTTTCTTTCTTACTCGGCTTACCTTTGTATTGTTTGAATTACTGAAGGAAGAATGTTTTCAAATACTATGCACTTATTTAAAACAATATATAAAATGACAAAATCTGGCCTCACAATAGATCGCTTAATGGAGACCTGATGTCTTACTATTTGTTTTTTTTTTTAATTTATTACTTCACAACCGCATCAGAGAAAACAGTTTATTGAAGTTGGCTAGGATGCTAATGTAATTTTATAGAACATTGGCAAAAATGGGAAGATACTCTCAAGCAGCACTGGCCAAATCCTATCTAGGGTATAATCTTAATTTCAGGTACCATTTTTCATGAGCAAGATTAATAACCAGTATAACTCTGGAGTAATCAATGCAATGGTTAATCTGAGGGATGCCCAGATAGCTTGTACAACATTTCTCAATATGTCTGTAAGGGTCTTTCTGGAAGAGATTAGCAAAGATCTAAGATCTCCCTCACCAATGCCAGCGGGGCTTCATTTAATCCTTTGAGCTTCTGAATAGAACAAAAGGCAGAGGAAGGGCAAATCAGCTCTCTGCTTGAACTAGGACATCTATCTTCTCCTACCTGTGGACATCAGCACTCTTACTTCTCAAGCCTTCAGACTCAGAAAAGGAGTTACCATCACTGGCTCCCTTGATTCTCAGGACTGAATTTGGACTGGAACTGCAACACCAGCTTTCCTGGAGCTCCACCTTGCAGACAGCAGATGGTGGGACTTCTCAGCCTCCATAGTTGTGTGAGCCAATCCTCATAACAAATATCTTTCTATATATATATATCTATATATAGATATATATATAGATATCGATATCTATATATATATCTATATATCTATATATAGATATCTTACTGGTTCTATTTCTCCACAGAACCCTAATACAGTCAGGATCTAGAATCCATGTGATATTAAAAACTTTAAACAGGAGAATGTTTACACTGCACAAAAGGTTATATCATTTAGGAAGATGGTACCTGGAAAGCTGGAAAGCACCATAAACAAACTTCTCATACAATAAGAGCACACTGCTGGCACTTTCAAGATGAGTTACTTCATCTATGATTATGTCACAATTTCCCTTCATTGTTGCAAAAATGACCCCAAAAATCATGTGCTCCCATGGAAATATTAAAGGCCAGGGAGAAGAGAGGGAGAGATCATTTTTCCTGCATCACTGACTAAGTATCATTGAGCAAAACTTCTACCTCTCTCCAGTCAGCCATGGGAGAGAAGACATGTGATGATACCATAAAGCCCTTTTAGTCCATGTGATGAACTAAATCCCTCTAGAACTTATTCAACTCCAAGTCTCTGGACTCTCCAAATAGCTCCACAAATACACTAGTCCACAAAAGAGAAGCAACCATCCACCACTGCTGGAAAAACAGAATAACCTTATTTTTAAAAAATCCAAATCCAAAGCTTGAAGTTAGGTTATCTAGCTAGTTAAAAAATAGCAGCTCTATGAAGTTACAGGATAAAAATATATTATGTCTATATACTAAGCCACTTGTAATAGCACTGAAGTCATACTCAAGGTGGAGGAAAAATATTATAATTTATAATTTTTAATTAATTATATTATATATTATATATAGTTAAAATTATAATCAATTAATTATAATTAATATAACATAATATATTAATTATGATTAATTATAATTAATAACATATTATTTATATAATATATAACATAATACAATACTATAACATAATATATTGATTATAATTAATTATAATTAATTAATTATAATTATAATTTTATAATGATTTTATACACTTACAAATGTCATTTGGAAACCAGAAAATTACTAAGCTCATCCCACATAAATGTTTGGTTAAACCAATCTAAATGTACTAATATACCCTAAGAAACAAAGGACATCCTCATAGGAACATTTTTTAAATTATTATCTTAGATTCTCTCCTTTATAATTCAGTACCATATTTCTCGATTCTGTTATTTCTCCACATGCTTAGCCGATTCTTTTCTGTCACCATTATCTACTAGGCTTCCTCACTCTGTGGAACTCATCATTATTTCCAATTCACATCCCCTGAGAAGATGGATTTAGGAGCTGGATAGTGATTATACCATAGTAATTTATAAAGGTCTTTTTAGAATAGGCCCATTTTACATGTGCTAATGACCAGCCCACTGAGTTTTACGTTATCCAGTATTACTAAACCTACAGAGATACTTCACAGGGTTTCAGCCTTAATAAGGATGAAAAGGCAAATGGAGGGACCTATTTATAAAACCTCAACATGTAGTTTATTTACTAAGCAGTAAGTACTGGCCATTACATTGATTCACTCCCCTTCACTTTACTAAACTCCCAAGGTTATTTAATATGTTCTTCAGTATTTACTTATTAATTTTAAATCCAAGCATTAAATTCATGCCACACTATCACCATCTCTTAAATCTAAAATGCTTTTTTTTTATATCTTTCTATCCTCTCTATTGACATTTGCCTCATCCATCAACTCCAAATTGTCATTCAATTTCACATACATTCTCTATGAAGTTTGACCAGTTTTTGGCTTAAAAAAAAAAAAAAAGATTCATCTTTCCCTCAGACATCAACAATAATCAACAGCTAGCCAATGACTTAAATGAAGTTTCTGAATGATATATGGTGGAGAATGTTAAGATGAAAACCATTCCTTTGATATATAATTTAAGGCCTGCTAACAAAGCATGATTCATATCATAATTTTAATTATATTTTTAAAAACTAAATGAATTTTATTTAGTTTTATAGACTTTATCCAGAAATCTGTACACTGAATGCATCTTTGGTCTCAGGTGTTCATTATTAAGTCAAGATTGGGTTCAAAATATGTAATAATTTCTGACACCAGCTACCCAGTGTTATGCCAAATTTTACAGGTCTGGGGCACAATCCTCCATAAGACTGCCCTTACTTCCGACACTGGCTACAGGTATTGGAGTCTCCAGGGCATCCTCACTTCCGATGGGCTGGCTAAAATTCAAGATTCTCATTATTCCCTCAAGTTTGATAATTCACTAGAAAGACTCAAAGAAATGAACAAAGCACTATACTAAATATTACAGTTTTATTGTTGCAAAAAGATAGAAATCAGAACAAGCCAAAGAGAAAGATGTATGTGTGAGGATTGAGAGGGCTCTCAAAATGAAGCTTCCATGGTCTCCAGAGTTGCATTGCCCACGTAGCACACTGAGGTATGATAATAGGCAGAGCACTGCCAACCAAGACAGCTCACCTGACCCTCAGGGTCCAGGGTTTTTGCCGAGGTTTCATTATGTAGACATAATCGACTGAATCACTGACCACTTGGCAAAACTCAATCTCTAGCCCCTTATCCCTCCCCCAAGGTCAGGCTGATAGCACACAACTCAAAGCCTCAACTCTCTAAGCACATGTTTGGTCTTTCTTACATGGCCAGCTCTTACCCTGAGTCATCTTGTTACCAAGAAGTATCTCGAGGTTCAAAGTGAGTCATCTCATTAGCATAAACTACCAAGCATAGTCCAAGAAGCACACAATGAATAACAAAGACACGCTAAACACTTAGGAAATTCTAAGAATTTAGAAGCTATCCCTCAAGAACTGGGAACACAGTCCAGCAAAATTCTTTATTCCAAGGGTTTATAGGTTATTTCCCAGAAACAGGGATCAAGGCTAACCAAATTCTTTATCACAAAGGATAAGACCAAAAAAAAAAAGAGAGAGAGAGAGAGAAAGATTTTTATTATGCACATAATTCTCTATTTCATATGAAATTCAAAATTTCTTAGGTCCATAGAGAAAACTAAGCATTATACACTGAGAACAATGAAATAAACTTTATATTCAATGCCAATCACTTTTTTCCCTTGTATCCCTTCTCGTTTAATAGCCAATGCCTTAGTGAGGAGAAGGAATGTTATAGTAAGGGAGGCTATGTCCAACATGCATCTCTTAGTTGAAAAACCAGCAGGGCACAAGACTAGCCCACCACATATCAACCTACAAAACATTTCCTTCCGCTGACTTTGTTGAACCTAGCATTTTTCAGGATTTACATTTTGCTCTTCCATGAAGGTTTTTCTTATTGTGACAATAGACTATGTTCCTATCCTGTTGTAGAATAGACTTCTACCTTTTTTTTTTTTTTTTTTTTTTAGTTTTGGTTTTCATTTAATGTATTTTTAATATATGTAAACATCTGAAGTATGCCTATTCCAAACAGAACAGCCCCTTTCTCCTGATGGAATAGACCGAAAGAAACACCATCAAAATAACTAGGAAGAAATAATACTCCAAATAAAGTATATAACTACTTAAAATATACATACTTCACCATTTTTTTTTTCAGGATTATGACTGAGCTATGATTCTGCATGCTTTTTTGTTCCTTAAAAGCACACTCTACATTTTGGAGAATGCCAAAATTGAAACCCTGGAGATGAGTTTATTTAGCCAGAAGCTCTTGGTAACTGAGCTGGGTGAACCAGCAAATAATTCTACTGTTCCAGGGATAAAGACAAAGCCAACAAATAATTTATGTGCTTTTTTCAGTGGAATATCCATATTTTGAAATCAACCAAAGAACTTGGAGATTTATATAACTCCAATACTAAACCACCTACAAAAAGAGTTAAGAGCAAAATTAAGTGTGTTAAACTAACTTCTATTGAAATGTAATCACTTAATTAAGAGAAGTATTTAAAATATCTGCATGTTTTTCCCTAAAAACTGCAATTCAAGTCTTGAGAGTCAACAAAATGAAGACTCTCATCTGAGTGACTGAGACACACACCACAGCACACCACTCCCTCCACACACATACCTCTATCAAGCAAATGGAAATGCATTAATATGCTTAAGTTGCCATCTTACATTTATCATGAAGGACCACAGTTTTTAGAACTTAAAATGTCATTTGAAAGATGTATAAGGTAATGTTGTTACTGAATTCTTTGAATAAAGCAGTTCTAAATAATGTCATATGTTTGGGTGAAATATCAAGTCGGAATAAACTTCCAACCTTTCCTTTGAAGGTGATTACTCTCATTACCTACCACCAATACATCTATAATCTAACTAGTATATTTTTAATTCAGAATGTTTTGTTTTATGGGCACTCTATTTCACTTGTTTTTTCATCCTAAAGTCCAAAAGTATAATGAATATTATGATGATTTGTAAATGCAAATACAAATAATACTATAGTTATGTAAAAAAATCACAAAAATCAGGGCACCTGGGTGGCTCAGTGGGCTAAAGCCTCTGCCTTCAGCTCAGGTCATGAACTCAGGGTCCTGGGATCCAGCCCCACTTCAGGCTCTCAGGCTCTCTGTTGGGCAGGGAGCCTACTTCCCCCTCTCTCTGCCTGCCTCTCTGCCTCTCTCTCTCTGTCAAATAAATAAATAAATCTTTTAAAAAAATCACAAAAATCAACTAAATATGGTCACTATTATTAAAATTATAGAACCAAATATCTTCCAGGAGGAGAAAACTCACCATTCACAATGTACAGTGAGTAAAGTGATTTTGCCTTTCAAAGCAGACACGTTGCATTCAGCATATAAAATTTAAGTTGGCGATTCTTATCTAACTGAGTTAGGAGAATTTTAATTTGTATTCAAAAATAAATTGCACTTGCAAATAAGGTTGCATATTGAAGTCTTGTACATCATAACTGTCTTTTAAATCGTCAGAAAAGCACTTCTTGAGAATTACCCAAAGTAATGTGCAACAATTACCTTTATATTGGGTTTTGATCAATTGTACAGCATATTTTCTCAAAATTATCAGTCATAAAGAAAAGCCTTCAGCAAAGATAAAGCCCAAAAATAGTTTATTGCATTCACATTTACTCAACTCATTTATGGTTTTCATTCCTCTATATTCAGATGGATTTTTTGACCTCATTTCCTATATTGTCTCTAAAACAATATGCCTGAACATTTCTTGATGTTTTACTTAATTTTCTGCAATGCGAAGCTTCCAATACTGAACACAGATAGGTAATTATCTAAAAGATATCTTTGTATGAAGTCATTTTTCAGAAGTGCTTTGTTGTTGCAAATGTTAGACTGTTAGAATACTATTTCCTCTTAATTAAAGAGCAGCCTGATTCCTGTGAGACTTTATGATAAGCAGAAGTAAAATAAGACTATACCTCAAACCTCTCTGCCAAACTGGTAGAAAAATACTGAAAACTATGAAAGATTAAAAAATGTGTCCAGAGATGAAGGTATTAGTTTTACAGAACTAAAATTTATACAATTGGTGGGAGGGTAGGGCAAGAGTCAGGGGAAGCTCTAAAAACATACATTACAAATACAAAATTAGGCCAGGAGGAAGTCAGTGAGGGACCCTAGAGCTTAGTATTCATTAGCTTCACAGCAAACTCATTCTGACTATTCACTAAAAACATATCTCTAGACTTATTTTTAAACTGGTAAAAATTGTTAAATCTACATTAAATCTTCTATCACATTTCTACAGAGTGAAAACTAAGAATTAAAATCAATTCCAATATGGAAAACAGGCCAAGTGCTGCCAGAGGTAAATATTATGCTGATAAATAGAGCTTTATTATGAAAAAAATTGCTAAGCATTGAGATAAAACCTGATCATTATAAAATCCGAACCATCACCTCCTCATTTGCAATCCTTATGTTAGGGAAGACCAAATAGCATTTTTTTTTCATTTTGTTGCTGTTTCTGTTTTGTTTTAAATCTAGCTAAAAAAAAAAAATTAAAATCCACTGGCTCTTCCAAGCATCAATAAATCTATAATCATAGAAATGTGAAATCTGAGGTTACACAAACCTTGAAGCTGAAAGAAAAACAAGGACTTTTTTGGAACTAAAAGTCAAATTATAATTCTGTCTCTGTTATCAGAGGAATATAATTTAATCTTCCTTAGAATGAGTTTGCTTATCTGTAGAAGGTAGAACCATAACCCCTACCTGAAAGTGATGTTGTAACAATGAGAGTTGATGTATGTGAAATTTTTAACATGTGGGAGATTAAGTAAATAGTAGTTTGTAATGCTAAACCGTCAGCAGTAGCATCCTCTAACACTGTCTATAGGGAATTCTACTTCAAAAATATATTTATGCACAACTGACCAAAGCAACCGAAACCACTATTTATGACTCACTCTTACACTCAATGTCTTAGTGCAATGGATAAAGTGTGTGTGGCTATGATTTTGTTCATGATTCCAAGCTGCCAGTTTGACTGGACCAGGTTAACCCAAAAATCATATTCAAGAGAAAGCTGGAATTCTGCTCATTTTGCCATATCCTGGAAGAAACTAGAGAGACTTGTGATTTCTGTTTAAAATGAAGAAAGCTGGAAAGGACATTGCTTTCACTGTTACAACAAAAACAACCACAAATGCCAGACAATCAACAAATTCAAAACTTTCTTGAACCCATCAGAGACATAAGGTCTCAAAGCAAAAAACTGACCTGAAATGTAAGGAGAAAAGCTGCTTCCAAGAAGGAAAAGGATATGAGCACTTGCATGCCCCAGGGAGAATCTGCCTGTTGCCAAAGACGACAGGACAAATTCGGGTAAAAATTTTAATCCATTTCTAAAGGCCAAGTGTGGGCAGGAATGAGAATACAGGAATGAGAATCCCTGGGAGCCACAGACACAAGCTACATTCATACCTCCTCACTGATTCTTCAAAAACCTCACAGGACTCCACAAAAATAAATAAATAAATAAATAAATAAAAGGAAGAAAGAAACATTGGGTAGGGACATGAGTTCTGAGAAGCCTTCATCCCCGAACAATGTTAGAGAGGTAAACAGCTGTGGAAAAATCAGAAATTTCTGCCCACACTCTTCTCATCTACCCCTCCCAAAACAAAAAGACAAGTATTTGGGCTTAATGCCCCCAAAAGTCTGCACCTGGGGCAAGGGAACAAAAAATAATCCTCTCTTCCTAGACTTGTGCACTTGGACCATACCACGAAATAATCTCGACAAGGTTGTTATTTTTTGTTATTTTTTCGGTCTGTGTTTTTGTAGAAATTGTCAAGCTTTTATGAAAAGATAAACTAAATTAACCAAATGAGTTCTGAAAAAGCAGAGCAAAGTCTGAAGTGCACTATAACTGATTTCTAGACATACAGTCCAGTCCAGATAGTTACGTGTTGGAGAAAGGATAGACCTGTGGGCTCATGGAACTGGATGGAGAGTTCAGAAACTGAAATAGAGCTACACATATACAGCTGACCCTTGCACAATGCAGGGAGACAGGAGGGTGTTAGGGGTGGCTATATATAACTTTTGACTCCCCCAAAACTACAAACAACCTACTATTGACCCAGAATCCTTACCAATAACATAAACAGTCTACTGGTACATATTTTGTATATGTATTATAGGTTGTATTCTTAAAATAAAGCTAGAGAAAAAAATGTTAAGAAAATCATGAGAGAAAATACATTTCCAACACTGTAAAAAATCCTCATATAGGCAGGGTGCCTGGGGATCACCAAGATCTGTCTCTTGCTTCAACAATGTTAGATGATATTACTCAGCCATCACAAAGGATGAAATCTTACCATTTACATTGACGTGCATGGAACTAGAAGGTTTTATGCTAACTGAAATAAGTCTGAGAAAGACAATTGTCATATGGCTTTGCTCATACAAGGAATGTAAGAAACAGTGCAGAGGATCATAGAGGAAGTGAGGGAAAAGCAGAATGGGAAGAAATCAAAGAGGGAGAGAAACCATTAAAGACTCTTAACTATAGGAAACAAACTGAGCGAGCATTGCTGGAGAAGAGGTCAGTTGGGGGATGGGGTAACTGGGTGATGGGCATTAAGGAGTGCATGTGATGTAATGAGCACTGGGTGTTCTTTGCAACTGAATTATTAAACTAATGATTTTCTATATGTTGGCTGATTGAATAAAAAAAAAAAAACACCACAGTGTTAGAAGGAGTAATGTCCCTTCTTCAACCATTTTTCCAGTTGCAAACTTAGAAAGTATTGTCTCAGCCAACCTCTGACAACACGACTAGTCAACACTCTTTGTTTTGATTTGTAGCTTAGCTCCTTATTACCAATTAACCATGAGCTCCCAGGTTCCTCAGGATTATTCCTTTCCGGTGGAGGCTGTCCTCAACCACTTGATAAACATATAACCACAGGAATCTACACTTACCTTTCTCTGGTCCACTTCTATTCCTACCATGACAATATGGCTCTGGAGGGCATGGACACTTCTGTGAGATGGCCAAGGAAAAGGGCAAAGGCTCCAGCATTTCTCTAAGATGCAAAACCAGCACAGCAGCAGCACAATTTTCCAGGACGTGCAGAGCCAGCCAAGGATAAGTGGGGTTAAAACCCTGGACACCACAGAAGCTGCCATAGTCCTGGGTAAAAACCTCAAGTAGAGCTTTTGGATCTGCAGGTCTGAGGCTCTGCCCACGCAGATTCTGTAATTTCCTAGAGAACCATTTCCTTGATGAAGAGGTGAAACTCATCAAGAAGATAGCGACCACGTGACTTATTCTTCGGGTTGGCCTGCAGGTGGGCTGGGCAAGTATAACTCACTCTCAAGCATGACTAGGAACCTCCAGGCTAGGGCTATCGATGATTTTCACATTTTATTCTCTCAGCCTTGTAAAGATGATTAGAACATTTTGGGGGTTGAGAGATGTATTAAAGAAATGGTAGTGAACTGGGAAAATTACTACAATTTGAGAAATCATAAGATATTTGAGAATGCCTCTTTTTTAGTTATGTTTAGCATAGGATATAATGTGATATGCAAGTGTCATGTTGTGACTCCAATTAAATTGCCAAAAATTCTGGCAAGACAAAATTCCTGTTCCCTATAGCTCAGATTCCATAGTTCTAGGAGACACTTTCAGTCATAGAGAAGCCTCAGGTTTTAGAAGAGAAAACAGATTCCCGTGTTCTAAACACAGCATAGCCACTTGAGAAAATTTCTCTCTACATGTTAGCACCCAGACTCTCTTCCTTATACTTACCGTAGTTACTAGGAAAATATGTGTCTTTCAAATTAAAGTATATCAATGAGGACTGTGTCCTACTCTTCAATGCTTTCAAAAATAAAACATTTTAAAAAACAAAAATCACCCATTACTTCATCACAATTTCAAAGTAAACCAAAAAGTGAATTCCAAACACACACACATGCACACACACACACAGAATCCCTGTGAATTCTGAATCTCAGAGTAACAACTGTAATAGGTGCATATATTTTCACAATATTGTCCATTTGATACAAGTATGGACTTTTTAAAAAAGAGACTTTATAGAGCATAGGTCTAAATAGGTCCAGGTAGACCTACCTTACTTTCTGGTTGTGTATTTTAATTTATTTTGAAATCCTTTATTGATAGACATTTGGTTTGTTGTCTTTTTTTTTTATCACAAACATAGGTATAATAAACATTCTTGCTCACATATATTGCTATTTCATGTACAAAATTCTGGAGATCACATTCATAATGTCAAGGTAGTACAGAGAAAAGATCATAGTATTTGAAACCATAAAATATTTTCTTTCAATTATAGTTACATCATTTGCAAGTGTAACAGTTTTTGCCAAGTAGAACCATAGTTTCATTATTAATAAATTGGTGGTAATAATAATCCCTTTATAAGACTGTGAAGATGGAATGAGATAAAATATATAAAATTTATTTTTAAAACTGAAAGTAACGTACAAGCTTTTATTGTTAGAGGTTATGTGCAATTGCAAGATTATCAACTTGGTCAGTTGTTACCATTTCTCTGAAGCAGGGTTATGAACTGAAATTTACACCAAGAATGGCCGGGTTGGGTCCACAGAATAAGGGAAACAGGGTGGAAAGAAGGCTTTCAGGAGACTGAAGTCTTTGAAGTGAACTTCAGAGCATCTTATGCAAAGAGTCTACTGGGGGTTCCTAAATTAGTTGTAGAAATTAGAGTCCATGAAGGCTTGCCTCAGTCTGAAAGCACGGTAGACAACAGGAGGAACCAGAGGCCTCCAGAACTGTCATGGAAGCAGCAGTTGCCAAGTGGATATAATGGCTCCATTGTGACAAACCCTGAAGGAGCAGGAGTATTGCAGAGCCTACAGACCTTTTCCTATTTGAAGTAAATTATCAAAGAAGAAACTTATTCTAGAGGTCTAGGACTGTCTCTCAGTCAGAATTAGGGAAATCTCATATAGGTTTGGTCACATCCATTCTCCAAAGAATCAAGAGAAATAATCTATCTTTGCTGACAAGGGCACACACATACTAGTTCAGGCAATGTGTGTGTTTCATTGTAGATGAGACAGAAAATTCCAAAATTGGGATACTTAATGGGTTCTGCCACTCTAAAAGGAATCTTTCCCTCTTCATCATCACACTCAACTCTTATTTTTTTCCTTCCATTTGAGGAATATTAGGAAGAGATCTTGTGATCTTGTTGTGAAGCCCCAATTTTCTTCCCAAGAAAGAAGGAGCAATTTTCTCTTCTGTAAATCTGGTTCATGGAGCACAGAGCTATCAAAGCCCAGTCCACATGCACCTACTCTTGGGATCCAGCCTTCCCAAAGACCACATATATTGCTTACTCTTCTATACTATAAATAGCCTGTGCAGGGGTGGAAGGGAGACCTAAGCTCTCTGGCTTCTCTGCCTATGACTGGGTGAATGAATCAAGTCATGGAAAAGGAAGTAGGATCCAATTTGATCTCAAGTCCATGGTTGATTTCCCAAACTATTTGGCAGAATAAAACTGGTGTTTGGGATGTCTAGGACTCCCGTTTTTATTTTTCAACGGGTTTAGAATTTGTGAGTGAGAGATATGTAAAACAGAGCATATTCAAAGGATGTGGCAAAGAGCAGTCAGAGAACTGTCAATAACCAAAATTGCTTAGGCTAAAGCAGAAAAAAGATAGCGACTTCATCATCAGACTTGACTGGCTTCCACTGTAGCCTTTAGCCTCATTTTTTCCAGTTGGACATTTTTTTTACTCTCTAAACTGCTGGTATGGGCTCTGCAGGGCCACCAGGTCTTATCTTTACCTTGGGTGGGAAGCTTTTAAGGGAACCTGAACCTAACCCTTGGGATTAGAGGCAGTTTTACCAGGGAGATGAAGGTCAAGCTTCAGGCCCTTCCCTTGCAGAAGTATTTCCCAAGGCCCAGTGCACTCTTTCTGAAACACTGGAAAGAAGCTATGACCCTGGCCCAGCACCAGAAGTATTAGACATTCCTGCTTTCCTGGGGATTACCCTTTAAGGTCCTGGGCAACATGAAGGGTCAGCCAACTTTGAGCACTAGCTTCAATCAGTCCCAGCAACAGGCTACCATTGCAGATCTCTTGGAGCAACCAGATTCTATCTTTGACTGTAAGAGGGAAAATGTGAATTAGATGTGATTGCTTCATGGCAACCTCCTTCCTAAAGAATGGCTCAAGATAGGGAGGTGATGGTGCTGAGAGACTTACCAATGACAGTGGAGACATGACTGAGCTGGACTAGGTATAGCATCAGAGATCCTTCCAAGGAAGGATGAAGGCCTGGAGTTCTCTGAGGCCTTGCCCTGCATAAGAAACCTGAAAGCAACAAACTACAGAAGTGACAGATTTAGGGTTACCAATAATGAGTTGTAAAAATGATAATAAACACATTTTGATTAATCAAGTTATCATAAATTTCCTTTCTATTGCAATATTGAAAACAATATTCATGTGAATGTCATATGAAGAGGTAATCACAGAGTATGCCGAATAGTAAAAAATAATAAGCATTGTGGGTAGAATTGTCAAATCACTATGTTGTATATGTGAAATTAATAACTAATATAACATTGCATGCCAAACTATACTTCAATAATAAGTTATATATAACAAACATACAATAACATACAATAAATTGAGATGTACCAAGCAGTTAATAAATAAGTTAATAAGTATTTCAATTTCCTGGATTTGACAGTTGTGTTGTCAGTTTCTCAAAATTTGTAGTGTGTTTTGATTTCTTTTTCATTCTTACAATTTTTCATTTTCCAATCAAATTCTAAGTTCACAAATTTGCATTGTTAAGAAAGCCTTCAAAAATTGAATAAACTTTTGACCCTCATAAAATCTGCATCTACCTTTGCTCAGAATTAATTATAAAGTTAACCTCTGATATCAGATGATTCATGGCTTGTTAATCTACTCTTACTATTTATTTCCCTACATCATCATTAAAAACTGACAACTTTCTTTGGATATGAACCTGTGACCCTTGGTGTAAAACTGTCTCTGGATAACATGTTAGGTAGATGTAAATGCCAACCATTTGAAGCATCTATTATTTTATGTTAACCGTTCTTATATTGCTATAGCTTGTGCTTCAGACGCCAGGCGTTGGCCAGCAACTGGACTTGTTTTTAGCTCTTGTTGAGTTTGTCACCTGGTACTCATTTTAGGAATAAATCTAATTTCAGATCTCACTCTCTGCACTTTTGCTCAGACACAAATATCAGGACTTTTTTTTCAGGCATGAAAGAGTGTTTTGTTTCTCTATTGCTGTGTAATAAGCTGCTCAGTGATTAGTGATTTAAAACAAGAACAATCTTATCTTCAACATTTCTGTGGGTTTACTGTGCTCAGTCGAAGGATTGCTTCTGTGTGGTGAAATGTGGGTTGGGCTATAGTCGTCTGAGGGCTTGGTTAGGCTGGACCATCCGAGATGGCTCATCACATGGCTGGCAGTTGATGCTGGAGCCCAGCACAAACAAGTAGTCCACTTGGCCTATCAACCAGGCCACACAAATGAGCTCTCCATGGGCTCTAGGTTCTCACAGTGTGGTGTCCAGAGTGTGAAAAATGTTTCAAGAGTGTCATTTCAGGAGAGAAAAAGCAGAAACTTCAAGTCCTCATAAATCCTAGGCCTATAACTGGCACAGCATCAATTCTACCATATTCTATTAATTAAAGCACTCACAGGCCAGCTTGGAAGGGACAATCAAGTCAACCTTTCAATGGAAAGAGTAACAAAGGATTTGTATCCATTTTTAACCAGCCATGCAAGGATATATAGCAGCTAGATCCCAAAAATATATCATTAAATTCCCAGATAGTAGTTGTTATGTAAAGTCAGAGACTTTTAGGCAGATATTTTTCCTCCTTTGTAATTTTGTCTTTGAATTCTGCCTGAAATTGTGTAATCTTAGGACGGATTAAATTAGAGTAGATTTCCCTGTGCTACAGGACAATTTGATGACTCTTTATTCTCTCAGCTCTATTTCTACAAAAACAGCATTATTTTTCTAATGAGAAAAGAAAAATGTTTAGGAATAAAGTTGATCAATATCATTGAATGTACATTCATTATTAACTCTTAGATTAATCATTCAAATTAACGTGGACCCTGTCAATAAGAGATTGATGTTGGTCATTCTGCTTTTGAATAACTACAAACTGAGGCTCCCTTCCTATCTAGAAGAAAATAATATGAAGAATCCCAAAACCCTGGATATTCTTTATAACTTGGAAACATATGCCAAACTTACTCTTTCCCAAATAATATTTTACATAGAAATACAAGATGTGTGGCTCTGTCAAAAATATACATTTAATCAGCATCAGTTCTAATCAGTCTGAAATTTGATAAAATAAATTTTCTTCCTGGCACATGTAGTAATTCTTATATCGGAGAGTCACACCATCTGTTGTAACAACATCATTTTGGGGATTTCTTAGAGAACATATTTACAAAATCACCAGATATGCTGTTAAAATTGAAGCTACAATGGTAGCCTTTAAATGCATCAAATTTAATGTTTATCATTGCCTAAAGAAAGCCCCAAGCCATCTCTATATATGTCGAAAAGTCTAAAGCAGTTGTTCCCAATATAAACTAATCAAGAGCTGTCACAGGAGTGTCTATACCATCTGGCATCACATACCCCAAATCTTCACTTAACACCAAAGTTCAAGAGTTTCACTCTTTCTAGATTAACTAATTTTGGGATTTCATAGTGTATGCAATTAGTAAAAACTGATATGTGCATGCTGCAACAGTTATGGTATGTCTGATATTAATGAAGCCATTCCCAAATATTATTTCATCCCAATAGTTGTTAGTTACTATGGTTGCTATAAATTCTTCTGTTTAATACTAATCACATAGAGATGTCACTAAAACCATCACAATGAGTGTTGCCTTCCCCTAGGCAGTTTCTTCAGCCATTGCAAATACCCCTTTTATCTGTGGTATGACCAAGAGAATAGTTTATAAGAGCAAATGGGAAAACTGTTTGCTAAAGTTCTAGATAAGAATCTGGGAACTACGGGGCACCTGGGTGGCTCAGTGGGTTAAGCCGCTGCCTTCGGCTCAGGTCATGATCTCAGGATCCTGGGATCGAGTCCTGCATCGGGCTCTCTGCTCAGCAGGGAGCCTGCTTCCTCCTCTCTCTCTCTCTGCCTACTTGTGATCTCTCTCTGTCAAATAAATAAATAAAATCTTTAAAAAAAAAAAAGAATCTGGGAACTAACACAGTGATTCAATTCTATTTCATCAAGATTCAGATATTACAGTGATGGTAGAAGCCATGAATGTAATTTTTGGAGCAAGGAGAAAATTTAAAATAAGTCTAAGCATTTTGTTAAGACTCCTTTTGCTGTGTAAATAATTCAACATACATCATCAGTTTACTAGTGTTAGAGACACTACTCAGATAGGATTTCACCCTGGCTGTATTTAAAATAACCTGCAAAGCTTTTAATAAAATAGGTGCTTGGGATTTATATCCCCTATGTTTCTGATTTAAGCAGGAGACTCAAAAGTAAATATATAACTTAAAGGGACCCTTACTTACAGACCAAGCTTATCAACAATTGATAATTACTAAGGATGCTATGTCATGATAGTAAAACAGCTCTCATTCATTCAATAATTCAATTTTAGCGTCACCTATGTGCTGATACTGTTGACAATAGAAGCTCTTAGAGAATTAGGATTCCAGTTTATACTATAATATCGTATTGTATTGTGTTATATTATTTTATTTTATGAGAGACAGAGGGAAAGAGAGCACAGCCGAGTGTGGGGGGTAGATAGGGACAGAGGGATATGTAGAGAGAAAATCCCAAGCAGACTCCTTGCCCAGAGGGGAGCCCAGCCCAGGCCTGGATCTCACAACCCCAATATGACCTGGGTGAAATCAAGAGTCAGTTGTGCTTAATAGACTGAGCCACCCAGGCACCCCAAAATAGTTTAATCACCAGCCTATCAGAAGGGAAACTTACTCTAAGCTTATTTAAAACTTAAATAATGCTTGGGTACCTACATTTTATTTTTTAATAGGAAATTGTACCTTTCAGTATCCCTTTCAGAAGCTAACAAATCAATACTATTGGATTCACACGGTGAAAAGAATCTCTGGCAAAATAGCTCCAGAATAAAAATAGCCAACCTTTCCTAAGTTTACACACTTTGTATCACTACTTTGTTCCTTTCAAGACGACCACAACAAAGCTGCTTCATTGGCTGTTGACATTATAGGAAAATGAAAAAACATCAAGCAGGTATTGACATAGAGTATAAGAGCAAAAACAGCTGTCATACTGAAATGAATGCAATGCGCTCTTTTTTACTGTGATGCTTTCCTCGTGGGACAAAGCATTCAGCCCAAGATTGCCTGATGGCACTAGCTATATACTACTCAAGAAAAACAATATCTACAGTATTTAAAAATACAAAATGGACAGGAGCGCTCCTTGTTAAGGAGTTAACAATGTCCATAGTCGGAGCCACAATTCAGACATTCAAATCAGTATAAATATAAAGCTTTTTGTGATTTATTTCCAATATTTTTATTATTGTTGAAGCATGAATCATCTACAGGAACCTATTAGTTTCAGATGTACATCTCAGTGATTCAGTATTTTTATATTTGACAAAATGACTCCTATAATAAGCCTATTTACCATAATTATTTCACTACCTATACCTGCCAGAGTTTCCTGTCCCACGTTTATGACCACATGCTCCTCCTCATACTTGGAAGAACAGTCTCTAATGTTGGATCCTGACTCTTCTATCATCTGGTTATGTCTAGATCATGATGTGGCAACTTTCTTGGGAGTTCTAATCCATCACTTTCAGCCTATTAAATTATGTAGTTAGCTGCATAGAATCTTATATTGACAGGTATCTATGAGAGTACACACGAATTCCAAAGAATTTTGTGCTATTGATGAGCTGTCAAAATGAATCATATTTCCCCAAAAAAGATTATTTTATTTCAAAAAGTAAGTATTGGGGCACATGGGTAGCCCATCTGGTTAAGCATCTGATTCCTGTTTTTGGCCCAGGGTCATGATCTCAGGATTAGGAGATCAAGATCTACGTCAGGCTCTGTGCTAAGTGTAGAATCTGCTTGTCTCTCTCTCTCTACTCCTCCTTCTGCTTGCTCTCTCTCTTTCTCTCTCATAAATAAATTAAACCTTTGGGGAAAAATTAAGTAATTATTAATGATAATGGTCATCAAATCATGCTGTACTATGAGCATTATATTCTAATATTATTTACATGAAAATTATGGAAAATAATATTGACATGTAAGGACTAAAATAAGTGTCCAGATATGTGTTATAACAAGTTACAAAGTTTCTGGCCTCTAATAGAAAATAGGTAAAGAGCCTTGGTTATTTACTCATATTAATTTTGGAGGAACATATCAAAAAAAACTTTTTTATGCTATTTTTTTTGACAGACATGTTGAGCAAGGGAATCAGGTAATATCAGTAAAATTTTTATATTTAGTAAAAATTACCATTTTCAGATTTCTTTCAGCCTTACCTATGAAATCATTATTTTTTTGATGTATGTATAGGCAAATATATTATAGTTAATTTCATTTTCTTGGTCATGGATCATTATCTCACTATCACCATCAACATTCATTTATCTAAAGCAGCCTAAGAAGACAAGGCACATTGTTGAATGAAATAACTAATAAAAATTATCATTTTCCCATCTCTAAATATGTCATTCTTTGACCAATTCTCCTAATCAATACTACTGAGTTACTAATCCAGTGATACCTCAATACTTTTCTCAATCATCTTTACTCAGACTGACTGGCCTTAGAAGACCTGTATAAACATGTATGTTCATGCATGTACACACACACATGCACACATACACAAACACAAACAAATAATCTAGATGTTTCTGTCTCTACCCCCATCATAATCATTTTTACCAAAAATGTTAATCTTTTCTGGTTCTCTAGGACTGTTGGATCTGGACAAGATAAATGTCTGTATCTATGGTACAAGTCTTGTAGCACGATCTGTAAGAACCATGTAAGTACCAGTGTACTTATGAGCTATTTTAGAAAAACCTTGTTAATCAACCATGAAGGAATTATTCCCAGGATTCATTGCTTAATAAAAACAGGACCAGTGGAAGGATCTTTTCTAGAAAATTGACACTGCTTTTTCTATGACATTATTTGAGAATTAACCAACACCCAAAAGGGAAGGAAAACATAATAACCCTTTCCAGGCATCTTAGTTACTTGAAGAGGAGTGTCCTGGTAATGTATCTAGCTTGATAACAACAAGTTTTCAGAATCATCCCTGTGCTTTCCCTTTTGGTTTGCTCTATTATTTTTTTACATGTTTCAATGAATGTAAGTAGAGTTGGTAGAGGTCTTTATTAATCCTAAAGAGAACTCCTAGTCCTGGTCTGTATTATTGTTAAAGACACATGAATATCCTAATATGATAATGTAAAACTTTAACTTATAACATTCTTGAAACACTTAGTGAAGGTGGAGACGAGAAAATCAATAGCAGTTTTACTTAGATTTGAAGCTGGAAAAAAAAAAGATTTGAAGGTGATTTCTCTTCTAAAGGTCAATTAAAAATTTGTTCATATAGATCCTTGGACTTTGAGGAATGTTAAGAAAATGAAAGTCATAAAATAGCAGAGGCTATGTTTTAGGAATTAGAAGATTAAATGAAAAGAGTCTTGTCTAAATGGTCCCATTTAAAATTACATCAGGTTTCCAGCCAAATCATATCAGAAATAGTTATCAGATTTGAATAGAAACACAAAGCTTTAACAACCACTAGGCAAAAGCACCACTGGATTTTGAGTTATTTTGAACAATTTGAAGTATTTTGAATAATTCTTTAAAACTATAGCTGCTGGAATTATTAATGACAAAACGTACCTTCAAAAAAGCTCTACACCTATCAGGCTGCCAGGGGTTATCTCCATCACACAGGATTCAGAGTTTGGGCAAGTCTTTAATTTGGTTAAATAAATGAAAGTAAAGAAAATTTAGTAGGAGTGCATGCAGATTCAATCTTTCTGGAAAGCAATTTAATAGAATTTACTTTAAAACATAAAGCTTATGTGTGTTCACTCTGTTTTTGTTTGGGTTTTCCCAAATGAAGAGAGAGAAAGAAAAAGAAAACTGAGATAAAGTTTTAGACACAAACAGTTTGTTTGGTATGCGATTTCAAGAGGCACACAAGAGGATGAGGAAGTGAGACAGGGAAGCAAGGGAAGCCAACGAAGAATGTGTTGATGAGCAGCCTACCTCTGTGGGCAACTGGGGCCCAATCTTATTGAGGCCCATTTGAGAGACTGTGAAATGTATCTCACAGTTGTACCACTGAGAATTCATGAAGTTGGCAGATTTATCCCACCATCTCTCATTCTTTGTGGATTGAGGGTCACTCCAAGGACAAACTCTCTGATTCATCTGGCCCTATGATGCCAGTAGACTACCTACCACATCAAGAGACAACTCTCAGGCCATCAAGTCAGGATACCATCACACTGGGAATTGTGAGCAGATGGCCTCCTGGGTAGGCGAAGAAGACATGAGTAGGGCACTGATGCTGTCTCTATGCCCTTTGACCCAGGAAATCCATGCAGCAGCAATTTATTCTTCTGTTATGTCTCTCACAGTAAGTAGATGAATGCTAGTAGAATTTCTAAATGGTTTTGTTATGTTCACATGCATATTACATAATAAGCCAGTAGATTTTTGTTTAATATTAGGTTCTATCAAAAAGCTGTTTCTTCCTACAGTCAATTCAAATTTCTACTGAAATTGTGGTCTACTAAATAATCTGTTTTATAAACCTATAGCTATAATCACAACACATCCTGCTATCATGTGATGCCTGATAATATGATCAAATGAATAATCTTAGGAAACTGAATAGAATATCCACAAAATTGCCAAATTTGAGAAATAAAAACTAAAGGACAGGGATACCTGGGTGGCCGGGTCTGTTGAATGGCCAACTCTTGTTTTCAGCTTTGATCATGATCTCAGGGTTGTAGCATCAAGACTTGTATAAGCTCCATCCTCAGCTCGGGGTCTGGCTGGGATTCTCTATCCCTAACCTTCCCCCTCAGCCCCTCCCTCTCTCAAATAAAGAAAAAATAACAAAATTTTAAAAAACAGAATCAAAAAACTATGGAACACTCAAGTGTATTCATTTCCAGGGCTATTATATCAAAGTACCACAAACTAGGTGCCTTAAAACAAAAATTTATTCTCTCACAGTTCTGAAAACTGAAAGTTTGAAATCAAGGTGTCTCTCTGCAGGCTCTGGGAAGGATCCTTCTTTGATTCTTCCAGCTTCTATCGGTTGCTGGAAATCTTTGGTGTTCCTTAGCTTGTAGATGCATCATTCCGGTCTCTGCCTCCAGCTTATGATTTTCTCCCCTCTGTATCTCTCTGTCTGTGCTTCTTCTTATAAGGACAACAGAGATTGGATTTAAGGCCCACCTTCATACAAGTCCTCATCTTAACTTGACTACATCGGCAAAGAGCCTATTTCCAAATAACGTCACATTCACTGGTTTCAGGTGGCATGAAATTTGAAGAGACATAATTCAACCCAGTATACCCTGTTACATTTGAATTCGGATAAACAATTGTCCCCAAATAATGCATGGGGCATGCTTATACTTTAAAAAGCTATTGCTTACTTAAATTTAAATTTTAATTTGATGTTTTTCATTTTTATCTGGAAAACCTACTCCTAATGAGTACTCAGATGTTTTAGCATTACCTCATTTTTTATAAGCCTTTTGAACAGACTGTTTCTGAAACTGGAGCTTGAAATTAAGAAAAAGTAGCAAAGAGTCTCAGCTTTCCCTGAGGCTTGAAGTCTAATCCACTTTCTCTAAATAATTATAGAAGTATATGGATTAGTGTTCTTTGTTTTTGCCCCATTTTCTCCTGGAATCAGAAGTCTAGCCGAATTCCACTTTTTAAGTATTTACTAAGTTATTCACAATATATAAGAATATGTGTGGGATACTTGGGTAGTTCAGTTGGTTAAGCTTCTGCCTTTGATTCCCGTCATGATCTTTGGGTCCTGGGATCAAGTCCCATACCAGGCTGCTTGCTCAGTTGGAAGTCTGCTTCTCCTTCTGCCTGCTGTACCCCCTGCTTGTGCTGTCTGTCTGTCTCTCTGACAAATAAATAAATAAATTACTTTTAAAAATATGTGTGAATAATGAGTATGGGCACACAATCAGATGGTAGAAAGAGAACATGAACCTCCTGCCCCCTGAGAACTTACAAGTTAATTCTAGTGATGAGAAAGTTATCTCCCAAACTGCAGGAAGACAGACTATGTGCTACCAAAGAAGTATGAGCAAAGTGGAAGGAACCTCAATTATTTGCTATCTCACTCACTCTAGAAAGTTCACATCAGATTTCATGGACAGAGAGCTTTGGAATCAAAACTTAGAAGATCAATAGGGCATAAATGCAAAGTTTGATGGGACAGAATATCCTATGTAGGTAGAGACTAAACATATAGAAATCTGTTTAAGGATAAATAAGTTATTTAATTCAGTGGTTTCTAAAGCTTATTGTCTGTCAGGTTCTCCAATATTCTTAATGCCTACAGTTTTAATCCAAAGGGTATTGATTCAGTAGGTCCAGGATGGTTCATTAAAAATAAATAAATAAATGAATGAAAATCCCCTAGGAATTGTGAAGTATAATAAAGACCCAAATGGGCAATGTTTCACATGCAACCTAAGTTTATATTTGGTTCACATTATAGTCCAAGGTCAATGTGGTAAATTAGGGTCAGGGTGCATAGGAGTAGATTGAGAGAGGAAGTCTATTTTGTATTTCTATAACACAAGTTATTTTTAGATCTACTCAGTGACCTGAGAATTTTATAGCCAAGAAGATTTTTCACTAATACAAGTCCCTTCTTTCCTTCTTTTCACAAATAATAAAAAAAATTCCTGTTACTCCTTTCCTATTAAACAGTTAAAAAGTCAGAGAATAATTCCCATTCCAAACTAATTTGTAAATGCCCTATTACTGATGGATTCTAATTAGTATCATAAAATGAAGAAGACTGAATATTCTCAGTTCTAAAACATGAACAAAACTGTGCTAATTGGTTATTTATTTTAGCTTACTGTTATAAACGAGTCAGGAGCGCATGAGGTAAATTGCATCAAAATAGTGGAACTGGCTAACTTTTCATGTAGACTACCAAAAAAAGAAAGTATCTAAAAATAAGTGTAAATAGCTAAAAATAACGGTGTGATTCAAACTCCAGGAAATGCAGACTGTTGCTTGTTGTGTCTCTGCATTTCAAATAATGTTTAGGAAGAAAAAACTTACTCCTCAAAAAAGACAAAATATGCAAATTTACACATAGGAATGTGAACTTTCAGAGCAATGTTCCCTGACAACATGGAAAATGCTGAAGGTCTGTAACTAGAAAATTTCTTGTTCTCTTGATTTTAGGAAGGCCTCATAACATTTTCATGCCACGCATCACCTTGTAAGCAGAACACCAAGAATGTATTAGCTGTTTGAAAAGGTCAGTGTACTTCTCATCTATATACCAGGTAATAATAACTAATATTTTCCATTTACGAAACACAGGGGCCTGTCCTGTTGCTTTTGGTCCCTAATAGTTGTGATGGACGGAGAGGGATGGGGGCTACGGTTAGTGTTACCTCTACACTAACAGTCTGAGGGAACCAGTCTGTGTTTAAGAACGTCACTGGAGGTATTCAATGTTACAAAACTTAGTGAGAGAAACGTGGCTTGAATCTGATTTGCAATCCCGATTAACAGTCCGTTTGTCTTCCTATCACTCTATGAAGTTCCAAATTACCTCAGGGAAAGCTTATCCTCGTGGAAATAATGTGTCAAGCTGAGAAAAGGCAATTGTTCTATTTCCTTCCGTTTCTGAGAAGTATTATTGGGTTTTCTTATTTGTGAGAAGTAGAATTGGATGTGGGTTAAATAGCTGAGAAGCAGTGATGGAGGATATGCAACCATTATTAGGATTTAATATCACTGCTGTTTTGTTTTAAAATAATTTAGTAAGCTGAGCTAATCAATATGATCAAGTAATGGTCCACGAAATTCTATTTTAAAGCACAACTGTTAAAGAATCCAAAGATAAAATCCGAAACCAGTAAGCCCCTACTAGTAATCCCCTTTATCGTTTTAATGAAATTCAAGCCAAATCATGACAAACATTCAGAAATGAAGGGTTTAAAAAAAAAATACGAAAACCGATTCTGCAGAGTTTCATTTCAAATCAAGCCTTAATAGCTATGTCTTAAGATCGTGAAAATGGAGGGTCCTAGGACAGGCTTTTAACCATTACAGCAGTAACAAGGTACTACTGCTGTCAGGTAACAGTGTTTGCAGTGAAAAGTGTGATGCGTATTTTAACATTCTTACTTGAAATAAACTATCCATGTTATTCTACCCCAGATAATCAACCCAACAGCTTCTTATTCCGATCATCTTAAGGGACCCGTGGCTTCATTAATTCTCACTTTTGAAAGTGCTTTAGCAAACAGGAACAAAAGCTGAATTTCTAACAATAGGGAACAGTTAAATTATGATGTTTCCTTATATTGGCATATTATCTCGTGAAGAATTTTTATTGACAAGGGAAAATGCTTATGATCTATTATTAACTATGAGGAAGAAAAAAAAAAAAACAAACATGATACCAATTGAATTCGTTTGATAAGGCTGCCATAGCAGCCTGGGTGGCTTCACAGACTGGGTGGCTTCAACAACAGAAATTAATTTTCTCACAGTTCTGGAGGCTAGAAGTCAAGATCCAGACATCAGGAGGTTTGACTTCTTTAAGGCCTTTTTCCCAGGCCTGCAGATGACTAACCTCTTGCTGTGTCTTCACATGGCTTTTCCTCTGTGCATGCTCACACCTGTCATCTCTTTCTCTGCTTACAAGGACACCAGGCATATCAGATTAGAGCCCCATTCTAACAGCCTCATTTTAACTTAATCACATCTATAAAAACTTTTTCTCCAAATAAGATTACATTCTGAGGAACTAGGGGTTGAGACTTCAACGCATCAATTTTGAGGGGATGTAATTTAGTCCATAACACCTGTTACATATAGAAAGATTTTTCTCTGGCTATATGTCTGTGTATTTTATGATAAAAACTAAAAGGAAATATGGCAATTGAGCAGGGCAAGGTTAATTTTATTTTCATCTTTATAGTCTTCTGAATTATAAAACAAGGCAGGTTTATTTAAAGAAGAATGAATCAATTTGCTATTTTAATCAATTATAAATGAGTCATTAAAAATAACAGGACATCTGATTAAAGAAGGATTGTAATGGTAAACCAAAGGACATTAACCTATCTATATCAATGATTATCTTTCTTTTTTTCTTTCATTTTCTTTTTTTTTGAAAACTATAAACTATTTCTTCAACAAAATTCTTAGGCAGAAGCTCAAGATATTATATTGGCAAAAACAGAAGTACTCTAGTTGATGCAAGATCATTTTCTTTGTAAACTATAAAGAAGTCTGTTGTCCACAGTAAATTTTTAAGTACTTTGAGGGCATAGACTAAATCTTATTCATCTTTGAAAATTTTAGTCCCTAGACTAGTGCCTTCAACTGAATCCATACTCAATAAATATGTCAAAAGACAAGACACTCAAGTATCTCATAGCTATTCTTTAAACAAGAAGATAACAGAAAGTATACCAGATTGGAGTCAAAGCAATTTTGTTCAAGCACTTGTTCTGCTGAATATCACATGGGTATCTCTCAGAAATCCACACAAGTTCTCTGTGCTTTGGTTTCTTTATGTGTTGGTAATGAAGAAGAAAAATCAATTTTCTTAGCTAGTCTAGGTCCAGCGAAAGGATTTCCTTTGTTTAGAAAAGGTCTGTGATAAGACACTTGGGATAAAAGATAAGATCTTGAGAACAGGAGCTAAAACAAGGGGGAAAAAAAGAAAGAAAAAGAAAATCTTGGTTTCTTTGTACAAGAAAATGAGATAAATTTGGTTCTTTGGTTCTTACTATTGAAGGGGCACTGAAAAGAGGAATTAAAGAAGAAATAGAAGGGGAGCAAGAAAGATGACAGCAAGATGGTGAGGGTATGGAGGAAATGTGAAATATTACAAGCATTAGAAATCCCTGTGACAAGCAGAAGAAAAGTTTAATATCTAATTTTAAGTAGTTTGCTCTATAAAGTGTAATTCTATTATACTGTAGGACTTTCTATTGTTGATGGTAAACAGTAGGGGATGTGGAGGGAGAAGGGATGATTCAAGACAGGGCAAATCCATTTCTGGAGTAGAGTGAAAGAACTAAGGCAACCATGAGAATATAACACATGAAAAATTTGCAAAAAAAAAAAAAAAAAAAACTTTAAGAAGAATTTTGGACTTCCATGATCCTAGATCAATTTTATAAAATCTTAAGTGGTTTTGAGATCTCAAGTGATGTGTAGATCATACGTTAAATGGGATCATTAGCTACTACTGTTAACTTTATAGATTTACTGTATCAATTGAATGAGATAATCACAGTTGGCATTTATACAGGACTTACTGTATGTTAAACACTTTTGGAAGTGCTCTAGATAGTTTTATTCTTTTGCTCCTCACAATGTGATAAGGTTCCTACTGCATGTTTTGTCTGCATTTTATAGGATAGGAGAAACAACCTGCCCTCATTATATAGCTAATGTGTAATTGGTGGAGTCAGGATTCAAAACCTATAATGACTACACTATTATAAACCATACTAATATAATAATTTATGTAAATTAAACTATATTGTAAGCAATATAAGTTGCCTGTCTAGCATTTAGACAGATTGGGCAGTCCCACATAGGAAGAAAAAGAATGGGAGAAGTATATAGGAATTGTTCCACCTCCCTTAGAAATGACCTCACAGGTGTAAGGTCAAATAGGTTTTCCTAGGATGGCCTCTCAGCTTGAAATATCCTTCTGTTTATGTCATGGAGATTGTGCTTCACATCAGAATTTGGGAACAGGAAGTGACTGGAATTGAAATCCATTATCCAAGCCATGTGCCCATTGGGTTATAGCTACCAAAGGGGACACCTTTGTAAATCTCACACAAAAGTGCTTGTAGTCAGCGGTGGATCCTGCTTCCTCTCTCTCTTGACCTAACCAGCATCTATTCATCATTAGAGAGTCCTTCTCTAACCCCAAGCTCTCTCTAGTTTCCCCTCAGGCTTCTTACCCCATGGCCATACCTGACATTCTGGTTTTCACTTCTATCAAATGCTAGCCCTGCCTTCTCCACCTGTGTGTTAAGTCCCTTAAAGCCAAGAGTTTTTTGTTTCCCAAGTCCAAAATGCCCAGCAAACTGCTAGGTATACAGTAGGTCTTCAAGAAAAAGACAAAAATTCAATAAGGGAATAAAGAACCAAATCAATTTTTCTTGTCAGTGATATACTTGGAAAATAAGTCACACATCCTGGAAGTGATTTTGTGTGAAAATTCTGAACTGAAATTTAGTTTTAGTCCTGACTATAACGAGCTCAATAATGTTGGGCAAGTCGCTTAACATTTCTGGCCCTCAAGTTTCCCCTATAAAATCATTGGTTTGGATTAAACTGATCTTTCAGGTCAATTCTAGTTCTTAACCTTCTATTAACATTGTTTCTCCTCTGTCATAAGTTTGATTAATGAATAGACAACCCTTATAACCCATTGGTCTACTTGGAAATTCAGGCAAAATGTCTGCCTTAAAATCATTATTTAATGTTTTTCTTGGTCCAAGTTCATATATTTACAGTTCTTGGGCATTAATAACTTCTTTTCTAATATATTCTTGCTACATATGTTCTTAGCCCTGTGATTCAACTTATATGTCCTTATTACTAATGGCTCCACATATAAACTATGTGACATTAAAAGAGAATGATTTCTCTATGATGGCTAATTGTTCCACCATTTCTGAAACACTAAAAGAAAAATAGCAGTATATGAGAGTGAAATGGCTGGAGATATTAATGCCTTAAGCACTTTAACCTTATCCAACAGCTCAGGTTGATCTGCTTGGCAGACATGCCAACAGGAGGGAACAAAGCAGGTGGGAAACAAGATATTAACAGGCTCAAATGCAGGGCAATTAACAGTCCATTATCTCCACATCAGGGCTAGATTGGTTTCTCAATAAGCCTCTGAGTTAACCAGCCATCACATTCCAATGCAAATCAATTAAATATATTTTACTGTATTATTTTCGGATTTCTCATAAGTACATTGATCTATATTTGCTTAATTCCATGTATTTTTGATAAATCAGCATACTTAAAGGTCATGCTGTACAGATATGACATACATCATTTCTGAATGATACCAAACCACAGAAGAAAACAATATGAATTTTATATTAGCCTAATTTCATAGTTAATAATAATAAAAGTTAAAAATCACTATTGATGGAGGTAATATGTAATTTGAACCCTTGCAAAAATATATTTGGGAAATATTATGGCATTAAATACATAATCAAGTTAAGTGTCTGCCTTCGGCTCAGGTCATGATCCCAGAGTCCTGGGACGGAATCCCCACCTTGGGCTCCCTGTCCAGTGGGAATTCTTCTTCTCCCTCTGCCCCTCCCCCTGCTATGCACATGCACTCTCTCTGTCAAAATAAATAAATAAAATCTTAAAAAAAAAAAAAAGACTTTATTTGAGAGGCAGGAAAGTTTGGGGAGTAGGGAAGGAAAAAAATGAAACAAGATGGGGTTGGCAGGGAGACAAGCCTTAAGAGACTCTTAATCTCACAAAACCAACAGGGTTGCTGGGTTTCAGGGAGATAGGGAGCGGGTGGTTGGGTTATGGACATTGGGAAGGATATGTGCTGTGGTGAGTGCTGTGAAATATGTAAGCTTGATGATTCACAGACCTGTACCCCTGGGGCAAATAATATATTATATGTTAATAAAAATATTTTTTTAAAAAAAATCTACAAAGTGTTCCTTTTAAAGCCTGTCACTTGTTATAACATTCTGTCCACCACCAGAGATATGATATCCTCCACAAAACTTACATCCCCATTTCAGCAAAATGGTAACATTCAAGATACATCTGGATGCTCCCCTTGTGGGAAGAATTGTGGTTCTTCCATGGTTACAACTGAGCACAGAGAACTGAAACGACATGTGCTGACATAGAATAGGCACAAAGAGAAGGAGGAGACAAAGCAGTACACTCCAGGTAACTCAAGAAACTATGGACTCTCATAGCAAGAAGGGAATGGGGTTTTAAACGAAGTTAAAGCAGATCTCAGAGGACCACGGGGTCCCAGGTGAACACTGAGTTTCATGATGTGGTTATTGCTGCTGCCATTACTGATCTCGGCCTCTGCATTGCTAGTACCATCCCTGCTTCATTTTTTAATGCCTGCTATATATTGAACATGTTGCAAAACACTATGCAAATATTGTCTCTTATCTTCACCATCCTCACAAATGATAGGAATAACTCTCCCTATATTATATATGGGATAAAAAGAAGAAGAAGGAGAAGGAGAAGGAGAAGGAGAAGGAGAAGAAGAAGAAGAAGAAGAAGAAGAAGAAGAAGAAGAAGAAGAAGAAGAAGAAGAAGAAGAAGAAGAAGA